>NC_052532.1:183925982-184238982 GCF_016699485.2 Gallus gallus
TTAGGTCAGCTGTCCTGGTTCTGTCCCATCCCAACTCCTTGTGCCTTTTTAGCCCTTCTCACTGGCAGGACAGTATGAGAAGTTGAAAAACCGAAATGCTCTGTCTGTTCAGCACTGCTCAGTAAGAACTGAAACACTGGTGTGTTATCAACTGTTTTTCTCCTAAAGCCAAAACACTGCATTATATCAGACACTATGAAGAAAAAATCAACTCTGTGCCAGCTGAAACCAGGACATGCAGAGAACATAACAGCAGAAGAAAATCCAACTAGAAAAGGAACAACTATTTGTCTGTTCTCCTTCTTTGCTTTTCTTGGTTTGCTGTGCTGTCTTGGATGTGAGAGTAAGGAGATAAAAGGGAGTGCTTATAAACATTGAGCTATATATTTAAGATAGAAAATATTACCAGTTGAAGATGACTGTCACTGACTAGCAGATATACAGATACTACTATAAATACCAAAACTTAAACATGGGCAAAGGAGACATTTCCTTAAAATGTTATCCATTTTGTTCTTTTATACTTCTCTGTAATGATTAACTATATGCAAATACTACTGGTAGGATATAGGTTGAGGTATTAGAGTTTTTACTGGGAAACTAGTATTGATGAATAGGTAGCATTCATTTAATCCATGTGCATACAGTTACAATGTTAAAAGAAAAACAGAAGAGAAGGTGAAGAGGGAATTCACAGTGCTTTATCAAGAAAAGTAAATGAATCTAGTAATTCCTACTTGTATATGTATTTCACTCTTTCAGCATTTTCTACTGCTAAACTCCTAGTAGTATTTATCTGTTAAAGTTAAGATAGGTTTTATCAAATATTTAGAGATGTGATTATTTTTATAAGTGTGATGTAAGTAGCTTATTCTTACATAGGAAAAGATGTTTTCATTATCTCTCATTTATAGAAGTTGATTTCATAAAGGACTTCAAAATTTTAGCATTACTGCTTGAAATTATGCTTACGTCTCGTAAAAAAAAAAAAAAGAAAGAAAGAAATCTTCACTGTGATGCAAAATATTTTTGAGGAACATTATGTTTGTGTTCAGTCTCAGAAAATACAATTTTTGAGGTACTTTTCAACCCAGGCCACTCTATAATTTGGATTGAGATTTATTGAGATCTTTGAAGAAATTTAAAGAAATGTTCTGAAGTTGAACAACTAATGTTTAGTAGTGAACACAATACTAAATTAAATATCAATAAGAAATTCTGAATCAAGTAACCGCATTAGTGGAATATATATTGTCCCAGACAAATAGACAGGTTAGGATTTGGACCAAATATCAGAACCACAGGTATGATTCTGAATTTCAGCTAACCTTCTTAAATGTATTTGACTTCAGCAGAAATTACATACATGGAATCTCAGAATATGGTCCATTCTGTAGCGTCATTCATCTTCTATTTAATGTGTGAACCTTTATAAACAGTTTAACATCTTTGAAAAGTACAGGCTATAGCTAAGCATTGACTATAAAAACCACCTGGCAAAATGAGATGGGAAGAGAGTTATTCTGAAAATAACTTTACATGCATGATTTTATTATGCTTCTGAATTATAGATACTGCAGATAATTGCCGTGTCATGAGACTGCCACTGTAAGACAAAATAAAAGGCAAGTGTTTCATGTGTATGGATATGTTTGTGTATGTGTATAGGTATATTAATGCTATGTACGTATGTATGTATATACACATGCTATTCAAAATGAGAAGACATCAACATAGAACTTCTTCCCAAGTATGCCTTTTCAAAATCTAAATGTAGAATTAGAAATAAAATGCTGATTTAGCTCTAATGTATATGACAAGTAAATTGGGAGCCAAGATCTGTTATTTGGAGTCTTAACATTTTCTTTTCCTTAACTTTTAATATACATTTAAATAATAAATACCTGATAATGAAAATACTTGTAATAAAAATTAAAGAAAATATTTTTAAATTAAAAAAAAAAAAAAGAAAGGTTTTGCTGCACTTCGTAACACATTACATCCTTCATATGCCTTGTGTTTTCTTATAGGGGTACTTCCGCTGCAAACATTCCAGAACAGATGAGATTTAAATTAGGAAGATTTTCTGTCTTGAAGTATTCACTTTAAAATATCAAATACAAAGTCACATGCAATAGGACAGAAAACAACAAGACATACATACACTTTTTTTTAATGGGTCATTTTTCAAATAATGAAAAGAGCTGTGGAGAGTCAACACAAAAATCTGTGAGAAAATTTCAAAACAAAGTGCACAACATTCTGAAAAATATTTACCACCTTTAATAAGAGCATTTTCTTCTTTTGTCAAACACATCTCTGCTGCCTTCAATAAAATGAATTTATACACAAACCACTGTGTTACATCAACAAACAAAGCAACACTCAACATGAATTCATGAATAGAAAACAACATTAGAGACAGCATTCACAATACAGAACATGCTACCATTCAACATTAATATATTGAATTAAAACCTAATGAATACATTGGAAATGCTTCCACTGAGTTCAGTAACCCTTGGATCACGTTATCCATCTGAGGTGCTTCTCACTAGGTTCTACATCAGGTATAACTGAGAAAGCAGGAAATGTTACTTCACATGAATTGTGAACATTTCCTACTAAGCCTTGGTTATACAAACACAAGTATGAATTTTGTCTAGCTGTAGTCACTGTAAATTTTTAAAGATGGATGACTATGGTACCTGCTGCACAAGCAGTGAGCCGAAAGCTCACAGTCTCTCCCACCTCCAACAGCAAGTGTCTGACTGACTCCAACTCTCCTTAATCTTTTTAGTTTCTTCTATATATGCTACAGTTTCCACAAAGCAGCAGAAAATTTACAAATTCATATGAAACTGACAAAATCCTCTGGTCAAGGTTATAAGAAATAACAACAAAGCTAGGGCAAAAGCCCCTAAAATATTTTATTTGTCAGCAAAACATCTTTGGAAACAAGGAAGCATCTGAAAAAACCTGTGCAGTGACCATAGAGCTACTGTATAAGTACCAGTTACACACTTAGTTAATTGGTTAATAATTAACATCAAATGTTGAGGTCTTCCTAAGGGTAAGGTGAAACAAGTGGGCTGGAGATGGCCACAAAGTGCATGCAGGTGGTGGGATTTCACCATGTGTTTATGAAGTGTTTCTGTCACTGTCGTTGCAATATAAAGGAAAGTAGCAACAGGGAAAAAAGTAATAATAATATATTAGGAAAAAAAAAAAAGTAAATGACTGCAAGACACTTTGTATGAACTGTATGAATTCACAAATTATTATAGATATTGTGATAAAATAGAAAAACTGGCATAGTAATTACTGTGGAATGAGTGTATAGCAAATGTATCCAGCATCTCATAAAACTAATATAGCAACCAGAAAGATGTTGTGTTTTATGTCAATCCAACCTTTGGCAGTGTTTCTAATGACTTGCAGGATTTTTTTTTTCCATAGTCAGCAATGGCAAGGAGAATGCTACATTAGAATGTTTACAAATTAAACAGAAAATTGAAAGAGCACATATCTTCAGTAGAAATATTTTTGTGTGTGTTGAACTGAAGATTTACACAAGTTTGTATATGTTGGAAATGACTGGGCATATTATAACTTCTACATGAATGTTAAGGTCTTCAGACACCCACATTTCTAATTATTGTAGTACAGTTGTTTCATAGATAATACGTGGTTTAATTCTTACTACAACAGCTGTATGACAATGCTTAATCTTGACATTCAAAAATTAATTAAAAAGTATTAAATGCATAATACTCCATCATTCCGTGTAATGCAACATTGAGTGCTAAAGAGCAGCTATTGAATGACACTTCTGGTGAATGGAGCCAGAATGTCTGGTCATTAGATGATAGCAGCAATATTTTAGGTAGTAAACAGATGTCAAAGGAACTCACCAGTACAAATAAAAATTTGCTTAACAGAATCTAAATCCAATCTTTTAAAGCACTGGTAATTGGTTTATGCTTCCCGCACACAAAGAAAAACATATTTTTTGATCGGAATGCCCTTATTTTTAAATTGTTAGAACAAGAAAACAAGAAATAGATGAAAACACGCATTCAGAAAAGTTTACCAAACCAACACAGTTCCTCCCTGCATAGTGAGGAGATGCAGAATCTTCCCATAACACACTATCCACCACCTTTTGAACCAGTAGTACATAGAAAACAATATTTTTACGATGATATCCAGTACAAACATAACACAACCCATTTCCCTGTTGTTACTGATCATAAAATGTGAAGGTTGGATGGAAGGAATGAGTGCAAAATATGCAAGTGAAGAAACACCTGTGGTGATTTAACACAGGTGGACAACTAAGCCCCACAGCACCTTTTATCATTCCTCCTCGTCAGCTGAACAAGGAGAAAAAATATGATGAAAAAATAACTCATGAGTTGACATAAAGACAGAAAGATCATTCATCAGTTCCTGCCATGGATCAAACAGACTCAGTATAAAGGGGATTGCTGTATGTTGATGGCTATAGGTAACAGGCCAGTTTTGTTTTACTCTTTCACAGAACACAGGACAGCTTTTCCCTTGATCTCCCAATACTCTCCATGTGGTTAATCAGAAACCTGCCCAAATAAAATTATTTCTCTCTCTCTTTTTTCCCTTTTTTTCCTTCCTCTTATCTCTGGATTCACTTGATATGCCTTTGCCTAATAATAGACTGACCTACTTCTTTCCATTTAACATACTTTTAATAGTTTCATCATGTATTGAAATAATTCTCAATGTCAAGTCTATCAGTGTTGTTTTTCATCAATATAAAATTCTTTTTGACTTTTCTATAATTATACTTCTACCTTCTTGTCTACAACTCCTCAGACTATTTAAATGCCACCTGCATGATCCACTTCATAATTTATATCTGCTTAACAGTGTAAAGCAAGATCACAGAATGACAGAATCACAGAAATGTAGGGGTTGGAAGGAACCTCTAGAGATCATCGAGTTTAACTCCCTGCTAAAGACAATGCATACACAAATTTATCAATTTGAATTTCCTGGTGTAGTTTGTGTTTATAATTTAATTCTGAAAAGACTGCCCACTGCATAGGAGCATGGTCACTGAAAAGGGATGCTTCTGAACATAGTTTTCCACGTATGACTATACTATCTACTATCATGTTTTAAAATAATGTGTAGGAAGGCTGGTAAGAGACTAAGTGTTCTGCTTTTTCACATCCTTTACTGTTAGTTCTAAAGTGAATGTAGCAGAAATTGAAGATAAATGCAATCAAACAGGGCAAGACCATAGAGACTGAACGTATAGGATGGAGTACTTGGATTCTCTGCTGGCAGTTTCATTACTGTTTATTTATCATATGTAGTCCTGGCAGCAGAACCGAAGACTCCTTCTTGGTAATTTGATCATTAGCATAACTGAGCTTCATCTAGCATGTGCTCTGACTCCATTCAAAAGCAAAAGTCTAATACCTTTGTACTTGATAAGGGAGCATGTACCATGCTGTGCCAATGCATCAATGTGCTTGCATCCCTCCTCTGACTCATCATAAAACCAAACCCAAGATTCAGAGTTTGGATACAGCTATGAAGTCTGCAGAAGGATACTGCAGTCATGAAACTTATCCTCTTGCATTTTAACAATGAGTATTATGCATTACATTTAAAATGATAACTCTTTCAAGAAATAATTCAGTGATATGTATTGTGAATGACTGGGTCAGCTTCTGGTGCCTTGCAGTTTGGTATTTCCACTGTGGGATATAGGACTTGTCCCTGTCATCATTGCTTGCCTTTGGCATGCTCTAGGCATCTGCATGCTGAATGTGCAGCCTTTAATTGGCTTCTTGCTGGTGCCTAATTCTCTCCCTAGCCAGTGTAACTGGCATAACTGCTAGGAAAGGTTTCTAGACTTTATCCCAACAGCTGAAAGCGCTGATAGTGATACATGATACCTTTAATGATCTCATTAATTGCTCCATTCTTCCATAGGTTCAGATTCCAGCGTTGGTAGTAAAAAGCATGCTAGGAAAAAGAATAAAATGATGCCCAGTGTGCTACTTCATCATACCCATAGCATGCAGTAATAATCCTCTGAGTTCAGAGTTTTCAAACTAATTTATAATATTCAGCTATATTTTCACTTAAACCAAATACTTAAAAATTAGCTAAAAAGCTATGGCCTCCAGTAATGTTTTGTTTGTTTGTTTGTTTGTTTTGTTTTGTTTTGTTTTTCCTTTTCATTGTTTCCCCTGCTGATTCCTGTAATGACTGTCGTGGGTGAGTGAAGGATGTGTTAACTAAAGAAGCAATCTCATTTCATTGACTGTGTCTGTGGCCAGCATCTGGCACTCTGGTACTGACTGAGGTTTGCAAGGCTTTTCATAATCCCATAAGATTTTTGAAGATTAAGAGCTGATGTTTTGACATGTTCTCCTGCAGCTGGATCCACACTTGCTGACATTTGCAAAATGGACAAAAGTGCCCACAGTTTTCATATGTGCTGTGTGCATTGTAATTACTAGAGTTACACTGTATGGCTCTTGTTGATATGTAGATCTCAGCCTTAACTACTCAGAACCAATAGCCTATGCACAATTATTCAAAGAATTTCCTAATAAAGATTACCAAAATTCATTGTTGCTTATAGGTGCAAGGGTGTGAATAAGTGCATGTGTGTGTAAATACATCCCTTCCTGGCCCTGCAGTGATGCTGTGAAGCAAGAAATCCAATTATACCTAACTTAGCATGCATAACTAAAAATGTTATTATTGGTCATAAAATGATCCAGCCCTTTTAAAAATCAAATCTATGAACTATGAGTGTATTCCTCAGGCTGACTTCATGCTGTGTGTGGAAGCGCTCCCTTTAATTTGCTTTAACATTGCCTGCATTTTACAGGCCTCATTTCCATGTGAGAGGAGGTCAAGGGAAAGTGGCTGATTTTCATTGTAAAGTGCCTGTGAATTTGAGCTCGGGCAAACTTCTGCCACTCCTGTGATGGAGCAGCTTTCACATACATTATATGGCATTTCCCAAGTCAAAGCACAACAACTGTATCTGCTTTCCAAATGTGTCCTAAAATGAAATGTCACCACTTTGATGAACAACTTCAGCGGCAAAACAGCGTGTGTTTGACCAAATGGCAATACACCACTGTTACACAAAAAAATGAGAGTAATAAAATAAAATGACGCCAAAGAGCAAAATTCCACACTATTAGCAAAGAAAAAAAAAAAATCCCATTAGGACCAACAGCAAACCATATTATCTTTTAAAAATCTCGAACATCTACAAATTCATCATCTTGACAAATGAAGTAGATGAAAGTTAACAAAGATTATCACTATTTACTGTGCAGCAAATTCATCTTATAAAAGTTATGTTCCATAATGAAAACTCCATCACAACCCCATGAAGGGCAGGCTGTGCACTGCTTTCAACGGTGTGAAGAATCTGCAGAGCTCTTGGGCATCTTTGTGGAGCACATCCAGAAAAGAACAACAGAGCTGTGAAGACTCTGGAGCACAAGCCTTATGGGGACTGCCTGAGGGACATGGGGTTGTTCAGTTTGGAGAACAGGAGGTTCAGGGTAGACCTTATCACAATCTACAGTACTCTGAAAGGAGGTTGCAGTGAGGTGGGGGTTGGCCTCTTCTCCCAGGATGAGAGGTTAAGTTGCACCAAGAGAGATTCAGGTTGGATATTAGGAAAAAATTCTCCCCAGAAAGAGTGGTGAGGCATTGGCACAGGCTGCCCAGGGAGGTGGTGGAATCACTGTCTCTGGAGATGTTTAAGGAAAGGGCAGATTTAACACTGAGGAGCATGGTCTAGAACAGACAAAGGATGACTGGACTTGGGGATGTCAGTGGCCTTTCCAACATTAACAATTCTATGATTTGATAATATCTGTGACTGAAACAGCATTTTATGGCCACTAAAATCTGTTCTTTTGCCCCAAATTTCAGCACAAAGGCAATATGAGCCGTGACATGACTTAAGCTTTTCCAGAAATATATCCTGAACATTAACTTTCATAAACATATTTCAGGGTACAAGTCCTTGAGGATGCCTGTACAAACTAGTTTATTTGTATTTGGGAGTAGAAATGAAGTTGCATTTGTGAGTTTCCCCGTGCTGCTAGTAAACCAGGCAAGCTTAATGGTGCAGTAAAAAAACATATTAATCAAAAGTTCAAGCCAGATTTTTATACACTGGTAGCAGAGGTTACAAGTAACACAAACACAAGCAAAATCCCAGTGAGATTTTAAGTTTGCAGACTGATTGCTTTCTAGCTGCTCACCTTTCCATACTGAGGACAGTAAGACGAATCTCACCAATCAATCACAGGTGACAGTCACAGTTCACAGTCCTTTGAATTTTACTTGCCATTCTAAAAAAAAAATGTCAGCTTTCCTGTGCACTCATACATACATGTGAAATTACTGTTTGGGATGCAAATGCATCAGACTTGGCCAACTTGGGCACCTAAAGATCATTTCCTCCCCTCCCTGGTTCACACCTCATCTAGTGCAAGCTTTGCAAATTGCCCAAAAGCTCCAAATTGCTCTTCCAAAAGACAAGTACTTCATCTGTTACAAAGAGCTGTTACTGGTTTTTTGTTTTGTTTTGTTTTGTTTTTTTCAGTCAGCCACGAACATGAAACATCATACAAGTAATCTGCTTGTTCTGTAAACTCATGGTTTTTATTGCCTTAGCAACTAAATTATCTGAAACTGCTTTTTGCTGCCAATTTTAGGGGGTTTCCATATCACAGAAAATGTCATGGAAGAGCAGATAAGTAACTGACCCCTTATGTTTACAGCAGTTTTAGCAAATGGGGGAATAAACACACTGTGACAATGAGATCCCTGGTTGTCCAGAACTAATGATACTTAATATTTGAACTGGATTAAAAACAGATTTTTTAGCTTTGTGACAATCACTAATAAAATTCCAGTGGGGAACAGAATTTCATTTTCAGTACACACAGGGAATGTCTTGAATCTGCAGAGGAAAACCAAACAAATCACTTGAACAAATATATGTTTCACATAATTCTTTGTATCTTCATGAACAAATAAACAACAAAATGCTGCCAGTAAGCGTTGCTATAAATTGAAAAATCAAACTGTTTCCAATTAAAGATACTGCAAGCACCCCTTTACACCCCTTTTTATTTTTTTATTATTTTTTAAAATTTTATTTTCTTTTTCTCAGAGGATTGTGACATTTGGTTGATTATTTCAAAGGGAGAGGAAAAAACAGAAAACAGAGGCAGTTACACATGCATCTAATGCTGTTACCCAGTCCACGGCAGGGGGTTGAAACTTGATGATCTTTAAGGTCACTTTCAACCTAAGCCATTTTATGATTCTATGACTATGTTTCTGAGCTATCACTGGTGTGTCCTGCTGACAGGTGGGAAGTTTCCCACTCCAGCACAAGGAGGAGATGGAGTCTACATCCCTGTTCAGACAAAGCCTCCTGTCATTCAAGAGCACACTTCCAGGAAACTTTTCCTACTCGAACAGCAGGTGACTTGTTGCACAACTTTTAAAACATTGAAGGCAGCAGGCTGAACAGAAAATTGTAGCTAAAGTTTAATCTTTCTCTGAAAAACTACTTCCTCTTCTGTAAGGGAGAGGGTTTCAAACTAAAAGAGGAAAGATTTAGATCGGGTATAAGGAAGAAGTTTTTTATGATAAGGGTAATGTGGCACTGTCACAGGTTACAGACAGAAGTGTTGGATGCCCCATCCCTGGAGACTCAAGGTCAGGCTGGATGGGGCTCTGAGCACCTGATGGAGCTGTAGGTGTCCCTGTTCACTGCAGGGGATTTGGACCAGATGGCCTTTAAGCGTCTCTTCCAACTCAAATAATTCTATGGTTCTATACATCTTTGAACACAAGTATATACAAATGGCACAGTGGTGCTCCACAGTAATCCCTGCAGAGTTTTATGTACAAAGCACAACATGTTTACAGGTTTGTTGTGGGGTTTCTGTCAACCCTCCAAAGTCAGGGTGAAATTTGAAAATCAAGCCAGGCTATCTACTTCGTATGATCATAATTAATAAAGGAGTTATGGAGAAAATCCACGCTAAGTAACAGCTCAGGAGCCTCAGTGTGGGCAGAAGTATTACAGTTGATTCAGAGAGGTAGTCACACTGGGTGAACCCTGTTGACATATTTCTAAAGTGCTGCATTAACCAGAAAATATTATTGTTCATCAGATTTATTTCATCACCATCTAGTCTCCAGACAAATAAATAAATAAATAAAATGTTTCTATTATGATTTTGCTAGTGAACCACATTTGACTGTAACAAACAACTTGTTTAAATTACTTTTTTAATGTAGTTTTCAGATCACAGGATCATAGAATCATAGAATGGCCTGGGTTGAAAAGGACCACAATGATCATCTAGTTTCAACCCCCCTGCTATGTGCAGGGTTGCCAGCCACTAGACCAGGCTGCCCACAGCCACATCCAGCCTGGCCTTGAATGCCTCCAGGGACGGGGCGTCCACAACCTCCTCGGGCAACCCGTTCCAGTGCGTCACCACCCTGTGAGTTAAAAACTTCTTCCTAATATCTAACCTAAACCTCCCCTGTCTCAGTTTAAAACCATTGCCCCTTGTCCTATCACTATCCAATCTCGTAAACAGCCATTCCCCTTCCTGCTCATATGCTCCCTTCAAATATTGGAAGGCCACAGTGAGGTCTCCCCAGAGCCTTCTCTTCTCCAAACTAAACAAGCCTAGCTCCCTCAACCTTTCCTCATAGGAGAGGTGCTCCAGCCCTCTGATCATCTTAGTGGCCCTCCTCTGGACCCTCTCCAAGAGCTCCATGTCCTTCCTGTACTGGGGGTCCCAGGCCTGGACACAGTACTCCAGATGGGGTCTCACAAGAGCTGAGTAGAGGGGCACAATCACCTCCCTCCCTCTTGATCTTGAGTATTTTTGTTATCTAAACAAAACAAAACAAAACAAAATTAAAAAAAAAACACATTGATAGAAATGGCTGTTTTTATAAGATATAAAAAATAAATGTGAAGAGATTTTTTGATGTTAAGGAGCAAGTTTATTGAATGTTTATGATAAAAATGCCAGATAGTTGTAATTCTTAATGTCTTATACCATATCATTAAGTAAAGATTATATATTTTTCCCATCTTTAACAACTTGTCTAGAACTTCACCTAACACTAACTTCACAGCATTCAAGGCTGTTTATGTGGAGGCATGGTTTAAGCCTATATATGAAATTGCACATGTATGTCAGTGTGAGTTTGTTCAAGTCACATTTGTTAGCACCAATGTCCAGCATACTCAGCAAAGGGGCTTTGTCCTTTCTCTGGCCAGACTCTGGGTTTTCTCTCTTCTGCATCAACATTTATGATAAAATGTCAGCAAATTTGGCCAAGAGATGCATCTTTTCTCTGTTCTCTCCCCAAATATATAGAGAAATGAGAAGTCACCACCTGGAATTTAAATGTGCTTGAGATGTTTACAGGACCTGATCTGGAGATTTAACTAATGTTAACCACTACACTCCGCTGAACTTATTTTCCAGTAGCTCCCTTTCCTTTTTTTTTTTTTTTTTTTTTTTTTTTACCATTTCCTTTCTCATAGCTTCTGCGTTTTCATGCCCTCATTTTTAACTCCTCAGAGACCTTCTTCTGAGTTCATCTCCCACAGCCCTTGCTGGTTGGATGCGGTTTGGGGAGTTCACATCTCAGCTTTCTTATCCAGATGGTAGCTGTAACCTGGCACCATGCAAGAATTGATTGGTCAGTAGGATCCAAACATTAAATATTTAAAGTGGCACCACACCATTCATAAAGTGGAACATAAAGTGTTTGTTTACTCTCTGCTAATTATTTTAGTCAAAGCAAGCAGACTCAACTGTCTGCATTATTAATTAAACCTCTAAAAAAGATGCTAAGGACAGGAAATGCTCTTCTCTGCTGGTAATAGTGCTGAAGAATAAGCAGTAACTCTCATTAGCCATATGATAAGAAGAAAACCTTTTCCCCCAAACTGGGCCAAACTGCAAAATGGTTAGGATAGAAGCTTATTAGCTATGGAAGTTCAGATTCTAGCTTTGAAGAAAGTATATTTAGTGCTACTGATTTAGGATGACAAAATGGTGCGAGTTGGAAGGGACCCTTAAAGGCCATCTAATACAACTCCCCAACAATGAATAGGGACACCTGCATCTAGATCAGCTATGTGCTCAGAGCCCCATCCAGTCTGGCCTTGAGTGTCTCCAGGGACAGGGCATCCACAACCTCTCTGGGCAATCACCACATGCCCCATCATCCTTATTTTAAAACAGTTCTTCCTTATATCCAATCTAAATCTCTCTTCTTTTGGCTTGAGATTCTAGTTCTGCTTGAGACTATGAAAAGTAAGAAAGTATGGAGTCAAATGGCAAAGACTCACATCTCTAAAGTAATGTACTTCCAAATCAAATCAGTTGAAGGTTATTTTAAAGGAAAATAAGCTTCCCCACAACTTCTATCGTTGTTCAATTTTTTTTTGCAAATGCTCCTCTAAGAGCAACACATACTCATCTCTTGGTTGTGCCATCAGCAATGCTATACAGTGAAAGAAATCAGAACAAAAACTCATATGAGTGCTGAAAATAACAGTGCAAAACCAACCAGCAAACATAAATAAATAAATAAAACAAAACAAAAGCAAACAACTCCCTCAACGATTATGTTTCTGGTACAGAATGCAATATTTCTGTTGCAAAACCTGAAGCAATGCAAGCTTTCTGTGCTGGGATTTTCAACTTGAACCTGAAACTCCTGCTTCATTCCATCAGAAATTCCACATGTCATTGAGTGCTGATTTGCAGTTTAGGAAAACTACTCAAAATTCTCCTTTTTTATTAGACACAGAGGGATAGATCCAAAGGGAGCAGAATTGATGCAAAGAGGTGGGATAGATGCAAGTTTACACGTCTGTGAATTGCAGCTTTAGAGTGCTGCAGAATATAAAGCCTACCACTCTGCTGCCTGTCTCCACAGGACTCTGGAGCCTAATTATAAGGCCGTATGGAAAAGTTCTGCTTGTCAGCAGCACCAGCAGGGGAAAAAATCCACATTTTTGCACATTCACAGAAGAATAAAATATTTAGGCAGAAAATCATCATTGCTGCAGATGGACACTTATAGGACAAAAATGGGTAATTTTTGTGCAGCTCTGCTGGTTGCTAGCATAGCCAGAATCCATTTAGAAGCAGATTTAAAGTTCAGCCTAGATTTCCTCAGTTGCTGTCACTGGTGAAAATATAATTCATAGGGTGGCTGGGGTTGAGGGCCTCAGGTAAATTCAAGGTCAGGGGGAATCATTGTAAAATGAGCAGGGAAGACTCTGGAATTAGCAGCGCTGTACTTGCTTCTGCCAGCATGGAATTTGGCTCAGCATGGTTTTCAGTCCTTCTGGGTAAGGGTTAGCCACAAAAGTCAGATCACGTTCACAACTAGGTAGTATGTGAGAATACGGTATCTCCACAGAATTGAGGAAAGAGAAGCAGCACTGAAGATGTGCACTGACAGAGAAGGAAAGAAGTCTCTATCATTTTCAAATGGACTTAAACTGTTGGCTTTCTGTGTTTAAGGACACAATCTTTACATACAAGCTCTGACTGAGAAAAAAATATACCTATGAAAGGTATATTTTATACCCAAAACATATCACAAGGATCACTAAGGTACTTTTAGGAGAAATAGAACATAACAGGTTGGTAGGTATAGCTCTGATTCCCAGTGGTGTTCAGGTGATAGCTTCTACCCAGTGTATCCAAAAAAGTCGATAACCTCGATCTGTTCTCTGCGTACTCTGTGTGACCCCCCCTTATCCCCAACACTGTCAATTTGCAGGTATGTGTACGTGACACATGAGGAGCAGTTTATGTGGATTTTCCCCTCTTCCCCCCACTCAGTACTGAGCAGAGAAAGGGGGACACATCACTACAAGGCTCCCATCATTGCTGAACTACACAGCCTGTGTTTACAGACTCTCAGTGGAAAACCTAGCTCTCAAGCTGCAGTGACCTGTGCTTTCAGCTTTGGATAAGTGTTTTTCTCTTAAGCTTGTTAAATGCAGTGTGAATTTTATGTGAAAGTGCTTTTTTCTTATTTCTTTTTTCTCTCTTTTCCCTCTGCATCACCTAATTTGACAGTCCTTGGAGTGCTAGAGAGTCTCTTTAATGTACCTCGAGACACAAGGACTCTGACTTCGCTGTATTAACAAAATACATTTATTTGTTGCTTTCATACATGGCAATGAGAGTGATGAAGGGTTGTGTTTTCAATACTTCCCTGATCTCCTTCTTCTTTGTCTGACATTGCAATCAAGTTCAAATTACAGAAAAGGCAAATCAAGCATAAAAATTAAGAAAACTAAATGCATGCCAACCAACATGGGGGAAAATCTCAGGTGATAAAGAAATTAAAGGAAAATGGCAACAAAATAGATTGCACTGGGGGTGAAAATAAAGGAAGTTGTAAAATCCAATCATATATCTTTATAGAGGTAACTAATAAATTCAAAACAAAAAATAATTTAAAGCAATAAAAATCTCATGTGGCAGGACCTTCTATCCATAGTCTGACAAAGTTTCTATTGACTGAACTACCAGAATACTTCCTTAAAAAAGGTGAAGTGTCTTTAAATCTGTTGTATGGTCTGAAGAGGTACAATAGCACTATGTGCAGCATGCTTGATTCTGGAAGCTGGACTCGTGTGATTCATTTTTTTCTTTTCAAAATTAATGGATGGATTTTTCTTCTTATGCACTTCAAAAGACAAAATTAGGCTCAGTGAAAGGTAAACCTTTTTTATTTTATTTTGCTTTGTTTCTTGTCGGAATACTCTAATAAAAACATGGGTAATGTAAAAAAGCCAGCATCACTGCCTCACATCTAACTGTTTACACTCTGTTTCTTCTACTGACAAAATATTCTAGATCTTATTATACCACCTACAGGTAGTTTTTAGAGAAATGCTTGGGATCCACTAAGCTGCTTAGTTGCACTACTGTAAGTTGCAAAAAGCAAGCATGTCCATCACTTTTTTGGAGAGGTTTCCCCTAACCCACATCTGTTAAACCAGTCCCCCACAGAAAGAGAATTATATCATTCCTGAAATCTTAAATAACATACGAAACAAGCACAGTTGTGTAAATAAACAATATTTTCAATATCTATTAAATGTTCAACTGACCACACTTTCTCTTATATCCACTTTTATTTGATACAGAATGTCACATGGAACACCTATAATCATTTTCTTTTGATGCAGAATAAGAAACCACTTGTAAGTTTTTCTGTCATACTTGAGACTCTTTTACAGATCCTGCATAATTCACAGACTGCTCATATATTAAATATAAATATTAAATATAAATACATTTAATATATTTAACATTTTTTGTAGGACTTGAGAGAAATCTGCAAATTTCTTTACATTCCTTTATTAATGAAGTTATGATGTTTCTAAGACTACTGTGCAAAGATTGTCAGAGAAGGAATCTTGGAAGCATTTTACGTATACTTAATGAAAACTTGCAGAAATAACAGAAATTTTGAACAGCTAACTTCTGGAGGGAAATGATTTTTCAAAGAGTATAACCTTAAATATCCCTCTGTGCTGAATCCTTCTCAACATGCTCAACATTTCCTGCTAATTTTCCAGACAAGCATTCCAGTTTTTGCAGGGCTTGATCAATCAGTCTGTCTTGCTTCTGCTTTTCAGAAAATATGCTAGAGTGTAATCCAAGTTCAACTAAATGATTCTACTTTGTTGCTTTATATCATGTTGATTAATATGCACCTTGTGCAAACACCCACCTCCTACCTGATGCTGTCAAGAATGTCTCAATTTGTTGCTGATGACATTCAAATTTCCTCCAGAGATCTCTTGTGAAGTCACAAACAGAGGATTATGCCCATCAGAGAATGACTCAGGCACAAAGTGATTGATAAGGCAAATAAATACTTGGATGTTAGCAATCAGTCAGTTGTGATACGCAAGAGGGGAAACAAGACTGCAGATGTTTAAGCTATATATCATGTTTTCTAAATTCTCTCTTTGTGTGCCTATGGTCCTCTTAATAAATTATCCTGCCTCATTATCTGATCTGTTCTAAGTTTTCAATTATGACTCTTCTCAGAATCATGCAACAGTCACTTTCTCAGCATGAAGATAATTCAGTGTCCAATACATATCTTCCAAAGTCCAGATGGAGGAATTACTACACAACAGTTTGAGTTGAGAATCTGTGCGCGCAAGCATCAAAGAGAAGTTATGACATCAGAGAAGTTAAGGCTTTACTCCCAGATTCCCTGCGCTGAGCTTTATGTAAACAATAAAACATGACGCTGCATATGTCACAGTGGAGTAGAACATTTTGAGCATTAGACTGATAAATCAAGAAATTGTTTCACCTCAGATATGCAGAAGTAAAAAATAAGTAAATAAATAAAGAAAAGCCATTGCACAGGAGTGAGTAGAATATTTGGCTTCCCTAAATCATTATTTTTTGAATTGACCAAAACAAATGCAACATTTTAATAAGGAGACCTTACCTTCAAATTGAATCTAAAATGAAAGTATATACACTTGTTTTCAATAAGGTTCATTCGGTGTGAGATTTTTGGATAGCTGAAGGATGAACTGATTTAGAAAAGAAGTCTAAAAAGCATGCACTTCAGGCATAAGTCCAGTTGTGGACTGCCAGTACAACAAACTCAGAAAAATCTGCTGGACATTTTGTAGCAGGTGTATGTGATTATAGTGCTGCAGATCACGTGGTTTTTTTTGTTGTTTGTTTTGTTTGTTTTTGTTTGTTTTTTTTCTCTGTGGTTGCATTTCTGTTGTTGTTGCTTTGTCTTACTCCACTGTAGGAGATGATCTTCAAGAAGTCCATAAAAGTCCATGGTAAAATGGCTGTGTGACATAGGTGTCTTCCCTCAGATGCTAGCTTTTCAAAGGTTACAAAGAGGAAAAGGCAAAGAGCTCTTGAGTTGAGCCATACGTTCTTTCATTCAGGAGACATTTTGTATTTACAGCTTCAAGTACAATGCAATATTGATCTATGATTATAGCATCTAATTCCTATGATGAGGATAATAATGATAAGGTTTATGACAGAGTCAAAGGACCTTTCCAAAAAACAAAACAAAACAAAAATAAACAACCAAACAAACAAAAGTTCTTCTATTGCAGGCAGAATTCTAATCTAAATACTATTTGGAATGGACTTCTGATGTGAATTAGACAGTTGGGTCATCTGCATTTTAAACTGACATCTGCATTTTTGGAAATTAATATACATTTCTGTAAATACATGTACCTCCAGGTTATGCCTACAATTTATATGTGCAGTCAGTGAACTGTGAATCAAAGTAATTTAAATAGTAGGTAGAGAATTATTTTTGAACATCCTCCAGCTTTCAAACTATATATTTGCAACCCTAGAGACAAACCTTTATAGTTTGGATCAAAAAGTGGGCTGTATAATATTCCAAGCAGTGAATGCTTGTGCATAAGAAATTAGTAAGCATAGAAACAAACAAACAAAAATAAATTAAAATTCTGCTCAGTTTTAGGGTTTCTTTTTGTTCTGAAGTTCCAATGATTGTTTGGAAAGCAACTACGTATTTGCATGCTAGGCATACTGAAATTCCTATTCAGGAATAGGATGGCTCATGAAATTTTCAGTGTTTTATTTTCCCACAAGGTCAGAGACTGTCCCTCTGCCCCCACCCAAAGCCACCACAAGACTAAATCACAAAAAGTAAAGGTGAATGAATAATCATGAATACATCACAATAATGGGAATATGATAAATCTGATTAATTCTGTCAGCCCATCAGCAGTGAATTACACAAAAGTTTTCCAACAAGTTCAGAATAATTTTTTCTGGGCAACTAAAATACTTCATGCTTGGAAGATGTTCTCTCTGACAGCCATCTCAGAAGAAGCAGCGAAATACATGCTTCCATTTTGTTGATTCATTTTCAAGTGATTTTGTTCTTTAAGTTTCAGGTAAACGTTGAAAGCTTAATTTTGGGGAAAATTATTGCAGCACACATCTTCTGAATATATTCTTTTATGGCTTAGCACGAATTACAACTTTTTAAATATAGTATTTGAATATCTACTCAAAATTATATTATGAGGCGGTTTTGTCATTACACCAGATACTTCTGACACTTTGAGCATAAAGGGTCTATTTTATTCACCCAGACTATCTGGTTGAATGCTGTGGTGTAATAAGTTGCTAGTAATCAGGATCGTTACATCCACAGGGTAACTCTCATCTCTCTGGTACTTATTGGAGACTCTAAAGCCAACAGAAATAAAATGGGGTTCGTGAATTCTTGCAAATTGTTGTAATTTGGCAAGGGAAGATAATTGCAAGACTGAGCTGATACTCTGTCTACATCAATTACAAAGCTGTACATTTAGTCTCCACCAAAATGATTTGTAGGCAAGGAGTCCTGTCAGCTATATAGTAAATCTTAAACTTCTGGCTATTAAGAATACAGCATTTCTCACTCATAAGAGGGCTGAAGCCTGTCTTTCATATGTTAAATGGAAAATTCTCATCCTTTACCCATCTCAACAGTTGCAGCAAACTATCTTCAATATCCGTCTGCTTTTAGTTCTAGCAGCAGAAGGTTCTCCAAAGATACCATCATAGTTTAACACCATTGACAGTAAAGCCTTCAAGAGTACCCTGAAAAAGGAAACTCCCAGAAGATGTTTTTGATGGATGGAAAGAGTTTGATGCATTTTCTATTTCCAGATATAGGAACAGAAAAAATAACCATTTTTCCCAAGACTGACATGTAAGCTTAGTCCTAAAGAAGATGTGAACTATGGTGTTGGTAACGACTACGTGAAAGCATAAGCAATCCTGTCATTTTGATACAATATCATGGCTCTGTAAATCTGGAGTCGGTCTGAGTAGGTGACTGAAGAATATCAACTGTATGGATGGTAATACTAATGTTTTATTATATTCACAGCATACAGAATCTAACATCATATTCCCCTGTTTTACACCCACTCACATCCACCTAAAACTTGATTTGTAGCTTTTACAAAGTACAGCAGAAAATCACTCTGAACTTCCCTTTAGAGAACAGCATATAAGCAAAGATCCCATTTTTGTATGATTCATGCACATAAGCCAAGAAATTCATTTAAAAAATCTAACAGATTATATTTCCTTCTACTAACAAAAAAATGCTACTGCCATGTCTAATTTTGCTTGCAAAGACACAGCCGCTACTCCAATATATACTATATGTGGGTGTTTAAGTGCATACAGATACACATACATACACACATTACTAGGCTTTGAAATCTTATTTATCTTACAAAGTTTTAACAAATTCATAATTATTCTTTTTAAGGAATTGGCCTCTAATGGAGTGTTATTGATCAAGATTGTCAAAAGATAAAACTCAGCAGGGTCTCCATCACTTCCAGACAGAGTATTTTCCCCTTGCAAAGTGCTAGGAAGTTGATAACAGACTCTGAGAAGAAAAGCATCAAAAAGCTATGTCCAGAAGGAGGACAAAAACTTTATGAAACAGCTGCCAGTATTACACTAACAAGCAAAAGCCTATTTGACGTTGTTTAAAACTGCAGTACAGACTGGCAGATTACATTTTAGTGCTCTAGAGTGTAAGAAATTGTTCAAATGACTGAGGTGGTCTAGAAACTGTGAGAAAGTGCAAAGTACAAACTGATGGCGGGAGCGCACGAAGGGAGAAGATCAAGAGGGGTGAATTGTGAATTCAGAGGAACCAGATATCTGTGTTGCAGGTTTCATGCAGAAATACTAAATCGTTCAGACAACAAACAAACAGAAAAACAAACCCACGACATTTTTTTTGCAATGTCACTGAATAAATCACTGCAGTTGGCTCAGTGCCAGCCCTTTGGCATGTACACTCTTAACATATGGTTTCCTATGATGCATTTAGTAAAGACTTGCATTAGTTACTTAAAATAAATATCCCTATAATTAATGTAGTCAGAAAACTTTCAGTGCACCGAATCTTTTCAGTAGAGCAGATTTTTCTATGCTGCTAGCAAATCAGATTTATTCTTTTTGAACATGTCAGCTTTACAACAAGCAAGAAAGAAAAATGAATCTCAGGCTGTCACTTAAAGCATCACACTTATAACCTCCTCCTTTCACCCAGAGCTCCTTACCTTTACTGACACCCTCTGGTCCCTATCTTTAAGTCAGGCTGGAATTCACTCCAGCACTCCTTCGAAAAATTTACTTTCCAAATCAATATTTTGTGGAGCACAGAACTAGACATTTTCTGAAACCCCCATAAATCATATCACAATTCCCCAGTAGCCTACCATGTCAGCAACTTATCCAGGAGACTCCAGCAAATTCGCCAGTCATGACCTTCCTGTACAGAACCTGTACTAACAGACCTCTAAGTTAGGCATTTCTTAATGTTGTCCTTTATTATTTCCTAACAGTGGAGTTTTAATCATCCCCTTTAACTTAGCTGCCAGGTTATTTTTCCTCAAGAACTGTTTTCAGAGCTGTTTCCTTCCAAGTGTTCAGTCATAATTTAGACAGTTGTATTTTTGATTTTTTTTTTTGTATTTTCTATTTTCATTCTTACATTTGCCCTCATTATAAAATGAAATGAAGATTCTCTGACATTTTAACCTAGATTTAAAAATAAGACCTTTGACTTTATATCAAGCAATAAAACCACAAATCTGGAGGTCTCAGTTTCTGGACCGTCCGCAGCTACTGTCACACTTCTGTGTCACAAACACTGCTAGTTCTGATGTTTTGCATTGGCATTCACTCTGTAAGTACACAAGACAGGAGAACTACATGTTGAATAGCACACTTCTTAAACTATTCAGCTGTTATCACCTTCCAGAATGCCTCAGACTTCATTCTCCTTTTATATATATATACTTGTTGTCTCTAAAGACTTTGTCTGCTTAACCACATCTCTTAATCACTCACACAGCTAGAGGTATATTGCCACAGAGGGCCACTGCATATGAAATATTCTTTAATTACCAGAGTTCATGTCTCAGTTTTCTATCTTCCTTTTAGTGTACCTATCATTAGAAAACAAGCTTCTTGCCAATGCAGGACAGATATCGAAAGGTGTTTTTTTTGTTGTTGTTTTTTGTTTGTTTGTTTGTTTTTCGTTTTTGTACTTGAAAGTGCTGATAAATGCAGTACTAATTAAAGGCATAAATATATCCTTATGAAAAGGATATATTTGCAAATTCTGATAGATATTTTGATAGCACTTTAAAGTAATGGCCCAATTATTCCTAATTCTTATGGTATTCGCTGTAATAATATTAATCATGACAAACTGATTTTGCATAATCTTGATTGCCATAAAGTACTTCTGAAGGAGTTCAACTCTAACTCAAAAATAATTCATTCCACTTTTATTAAATGGAAAATGTCATCCAAATTTTAATTATCAGGAATTCCCCATAGCTTTTGGCTAACAGTCACCATGCCATTTATCTGTAGTTTCAAACTCAAGGGTCTGATCCAAAGCTGACAAAAGACTATGGGAATGCTGTATGTCCTTTAAGAAATTGTGACCTCTGGTCCTCCATTAAAAACATCTTTTAAACGGCATCATCCAAATAACATATTAACTTTTAAATAGTAATGATAATAAAAGGAAACAAACTTTACCAAAATTATATTCATCAATAGTTATATTTCTGACAGGCTGCAACACATAGAAAACTTTACTCCTAGGTAGCCACTTTACACTATCGTGTATTTCTTACACTTTCTGAAGTTTCTGAGCTCAACAGGAATGAAACTAAACATCTAAGTACAGATAGAGTAATGGATACTGATAAAAATCTTAGAAACAGTTTCATGCTGTATGATATAGGAGTAACACTCAGTTCATAGCCAGCTCATAGGCATTCCAGATAGTCCCATCCACTTCACCTCAGAGAGGAGAAATTAGTGCATCTTTATGTAATCCCATCTCCTCTGCCTGTCAGCACAGGAGAGCAGTGCTGGCACTGCACTTCTCTAATTCAGGAGATAATTGTTTATCCCAAAGCCAAGTACCATTCCAAACTTCAGAAAACAACTTTCAGTGCATCTCTATAAACTCGATATGGTACATTATTTTGTTTTACCCTCAAGCATTTACTGGTAGCTCTCCTAAACATAAAAAATTAGCACATTAAAATAGGCATTCTTTCTCCAGAGTATGTATTTGTTCTCAGAGCCCCACACCTCCCTTCACAACTCACTGCAGTAGTTTGCTAGCTACTTAGATGACAGAAAGCACATAACAGATCACAGCAATTTCTGCCTCAACTTTTCCGCTCAATTATGACAGCAATTTCAAGGCAAGAATCTAAACAAAAAGCAAACCACATCAACCTGCAGTAGGAGCCCAGAAGCGAGATCTCTCACCATCGCTGGCTTCACACACCGCTCCCGGAGATGCCGCGATGAATATTACGACAAATTATCTGCCCAATCTCCGGAGCGTAACAGGGAAATCAGTGCCAGTTGGGGAACGGCGACGACACTTACCGCGGCGGTGCGCCGTCTCTCTCTCCCTGACTCTCAGTCTGTCTTTCCCATCCTCCCGACAGCCTCAAATAGAGCAGTCCCTTATACTGTTCAGCCTGTGGGGAGCAGAGGATTGCAGAGTTGGTTGGTTTTGTTGTTTCTTTTTTTTTTTTTCTTTTTCTTTTTTTTCTTTTTTTTTTTTTTTGTTAACCATCCAGAGGTAGCACTCCCGACCCGACCGCGTCTCTTCTCCGCGCTCACTGCTGCACAGACCCAGGTGAAGACATCCCCGCCGCCGGATCCCGCGAGCCCCTCCCGGCCCCGCCGTGCCCCCTCCCCGCCGGGGTGGGGGTGACCGAGGCACCTCCCCCGGCTGAGCCCGGAGGGCGGGGGGCTCTGCCCGCCCCCGGCGGTGTGTGTGTGTGTGTGTGTGTGTGTGTGTGTGTGTGTGTGTGTGTGTGTGTGTGTGTGTGTGTGTGTGTGTGTGCGCGCGCGAGCTCACGCCGCGCCCCTACCCCTAAGCACATGCGGATACCCACCGCATCACAGCAAACGGGCGAGTTGGCGAGCGCTCTCCCGTCTGCTTCTCTTCACAAGCCACCAGCTTTCCCCAGTAACCATTTTATCCCCCATCACCGCCTCACAGATAGAATTTTTATTTCCTTTTCTTTTTTTTTTTCTTTCTTTTTTGCTTAAATGCATTTTATTCTCCTCCAGCACTGATCTCTCTCCTTCCACCAACACCCTGCGCCGGTTGCCTTCACTGCACACCGTACAGTCCTTCTCTTCATACCGCGGCAGCTGTAACTGGAACAGCCCCGGAGCCGGCAGACCCCTCTCTCTTCCCCATTTCCCTCCATCCACCTGCTTCTCATTGCGCACCGTTCCGACACAGCGCCCCCGCTCCGCGCTGCTGCTCTCCCCTTACACTGCGCGGAAACTGCGCGAACCGCGTAGCCGCGCCCCGCCGCTGCACAGAGCCCCGGGCCGGCTGTGCTTCTGCGAGTTCTCCTCCGCCTTTCTCGACCGCTTCGGTGCTCATTTATGCATGCACCCAGCGCCTCTCTCTGATGGCTATCCTCAGGATCCGGGCTGATTTTAATTCTTTTTTTTTTTTTCTTAAATTATTTCTGTATTTATTTTTTCTTCTGTGGCAACGGCAACTTTTTACTTTAACATTTAATGCTTCTCTGCCCTTCTATACTTTTTTTTTTCCTTGCTTTTTTTTTTCTTCATCTTACACAAGTAATTAGGTTCTTTTTTTTAACTTCTGTATTAACTGAGTAACTGTTTTCCAGTTCCCATTGCCCGAGATTTTTCCCTGCTTCAGTGACTCCATTTCAGTGGTTAATGCTTTCTGAACCCGTATGACTTACAGATATATATGTATGTATGTTTTTCTCTACTGATTTCTTTTATTTATCATGTACTTTTTAATTTTATTTTTAAGAAATTATTATTTGTTTTAGATTAATAGGGAAGAAGAATCATTCAGTTTTGGAATTTGCTGGGGTTCTTACTCAGTTCTAGCCTTATATCTTGGCAACACCAATATGTTTTTTTCCCCGATGTCTTTTTCTTGTCTTTCATATTGATGCCTCTAGAAAGATAACTTATCAGCAGAGTGACAAAGTTTTATATCCTTTATATGGTCCTGTGTGCTATCTTAGAAGTCTGACAGAGGCTTTACAAATCCAAGTCATGTTGAATGAGTTCTGTCCAGTAATAAGATCATTGAGAATGAGCTCAGCTTCAAGCTTCAACTCTCTCTCTTTCTCTCTTTCTCTCTTTCTTAATACCAAAGTTGTAAATTTGTTTCTTTATCATTAGTTACCACTGTCTTAACTCCTATGGTGAAAGACTGAAAATGAGCCCGTCATTAGAAATTGACTTTGAATACTCTTTCCCATACAAACGCAGAAAAAAATTGTCCCCCACAGCTCTGCATGGCTCTCCAGCCTTACTGCTGTTGAGAAAGTAATGTTGCAACTTGACATGTCAAAGCTTCTCTTCATTGACTCAATTTTCAGAACATTATCATCCGGTCATTATTTCCAGTGTTACTAGGCTACAAGACAGCATTTAATCAGAAGCCAGGAATAGTCGCTGCATTAATTCTGATAGTATGAATAACTTATGAAGCTCCATTTCTCAATATTTCCAAAGTGAACATTAAAGCCAGAAGCATTTTTGTTAATAAATGTATTTTATTTTACATATAGTAGTCATTTATGACAACAGTCAAGAATTACGTGCGAAGAGGTGAGTTTCATTGGTTCTTACTGTTTTTTTCAGTTAGTGATGGAATTAAAAAATGCAAATATATATATATATCTCAAGTCACAAAGAATGAAATCTTATGGCCTTTACCCTTGTGGAGTGTACAGATGAGGGTTATTTTTAACTGCCGTAAGGAACACTTACTATCTCTACTGGGCTACATCATTTTTGCTTTTAACTCACTTCTGTCTTGTGCTCTTGTCAAGAAACATATTTGTTTTGAATTGTAACATTTTATATGTACTTCCTTCTTTTTAATAACCCATCAGCAGTATTTCTACAAGGACATGTTTTTACATTTTCCTTTAATATAATGATGAATGGATAATATGTTTATGAGTACTAGTATTATTCGGAAACAAAGGAGCATACGGTTTTAAGATAACCTGTTAAAATTTCAGTTGATTGTGTGTATGCTTTGCAAGCTCAGTTCCGTTCTCACTCCATCACATAAGATCATGGGTTGTTTTATGGCATATATGTTCAATGTTTAATGCACTGATAGAGTGTAACTTTCAGTCCTTTCTCTCAGTATTATTGCTATTATAGACTTTAAGTCAATTTAGTTGCAGTTCACTTATCTGATCCAGTTGTCTATCTATCTCCATATAAATGCCTTAATCTCTCTATCTCAGTGTCCCCAGTGGGCAAAAAAACAGATGCAGAACATCTGCAGGGCCTGAGTTGTTTCTGCACTCTTCTCTGCTTTGTTTTATACATCCTTCCTTTTCACTGAGTTTCTCTTCCTCTTTTAAGCTGAGTATAATCTATTCTTTCTCTTTGCCACATGGATAACTGTCTCAGTAATACCATTATTACTGGTGTATTTCACTGTTCTTCCTTGACAAAATGCAAAAGATAGGGAGTAAATCTGGGAGAAAATAATTGGTTGCACAAGTTTCTACCCCACATCTGTGTCTGCAACAGCACTGGATGTGAAGATTTAGAGTGGCGTGAGAGCTACTCTCTCTCTTTCCCTTCCCATTTATAATGAGAAGTTTTTTCAGGTAATTTAGAACAGTATTTGATTTTTTTTTTTTTTTTTTTTTTTGTGCGAGCATGTATTGACACTGTTCTAGTACATAACTCTGCAATTTACTGCCAATTGCTATATTTTTAATAGAATTATAGAATGGATTGAGATGAAAGAAATCTCAAAGCACCCCCAATTCCAACCCCTTGCCATGGGCTGGTTGCCCCCCACCAGCTCAGGCTGCCCAGGACCCATCCAACCTGGCCTTGAGCACCTTCAGGGTGCTCTCTTGAGCTTCTCTGGGCAGCCTGTGCCAGGGCCTCACTGCCCTCTGAGTAAACAATTTTCCCTGACATCTAATCTAAATCTCCCCTCTTCCCCTCCTGTTTGTAAAGTAATTTTAAGTATTGGAAGGATTTTGTCCTCTAGAACATCTGGGTAGGCCCACTCAACTACTCATGGCTAAATAATTAGAGTTATAAGAAAAATTTTAGGGGGATAAGCAGAATTATGTGTAAATATGCCTTCGGCAAACAGTGAAAGATTCAGAGCCAACCATGGAGGCCTTCCACAATAGCAGATAATTAACAAACTGGAGGCATTAGCAGTGGGAAGAAGTTGCTGCAGAAAACAAACAGATAAACAAACAAAAATCATCAACCTTTGGGGACAGAAGCCTCCTGAATTTTCAGATGTACAGACAGATGACAGCTGGTCCAGCATAAAGACTGGAAGAGAATTAAGCAATCTGAAAAACTTTGGGAGCAGTATAAAGAAGCATATACCATATCGCAGCTTTATATTATATCAGAATATCTTTTTTTGATCCTAAATCAGAAACCTGCAAATTGAATTTATTGTTTCATTGATCCATAGCCTAAGTAAGAGAGGGTGATGGAACTGTTCTGCAGTTAGTCACACAACTTAAAGGCAGTGAGGACATTTTGTTCCTTGTTGGAGAACTTTGTTGTTAGCTTCCACTGCTGCCTAGATTAAGTGTAAATAAGCTGAGTGCTACCTAATTATATATATATTTGCAGATATTGTCTTTACGTTGCTACCAAAGCCATGAACATCAAAGAATAGACTAGCAATACTGTGATACTCATTTTTTAGCAGATGGAATTCCCACGTTTCTTCAGAAGCCACAGCCAGTAGGAGAGCCATTTCAAAGCTTTGAATATTTTTGTCTTATCCCAATCCCATTTATATGCTGCTTCTCCACTGAGTTTAACGCGTTTTTGAGGAGCTATCCACAAAAAGCCAGAAAAACAGGTTCTTAAAAACCAGTCTTCTGGCTGCTGACACAGAAGTGATCATCAGAGAGAGTTCCTCTATTTTTCTGAGTGGTTTGTTCAAGTGCAAAATAGCTTTGCAGTTTCAGAGGTAGAATAAATCTCAGAAGATATTTGGAGAATCATATTCTCTGCTGGCTTTCCTAACCTTGGGAGAGATGTACCTAGAACATCTGTTCTCAGGTACAATGCATTGATTTTGGTGCTGTGGTATAACTTACTAGTTAGTATGCTGGGAATAGCAAAACCATAATATTGCTCATTCCTTCCAGCTTGATCTTCACCATATGTACAAGAAGGATCTAATGTCCCCTGGAGGCTGATTCTGCAAACAGGGAGCATAACTTCTGCTACACGTGGGAGCAAAATGCACAAAGGAATGAAGAACAGGGGAAGAACATATCAGTTTACCACTGTGTCCATCTCCGTCTAATAATAAATATTCAGACAGCAAATAATTTAGGGGATGTAGTGAATTGGAGACCTCAAAGAAGAGAAAAACAAAATGAGAAATTAAAGACTCTTGGAGCACACAGAATTTCAGAAGAATAATCCAGGCTGATAATGTTCCAGCAGCAAGAGGAACTGAACAGTGATAAAGAGAAATACCAGTACATTCCCAATCCAATTCTCACAATATTCAAGGGCATTCAGAATGAAAAGACTGCCCTCCTTTTGACTGCAGAGCAGTCAGAGTCCATGTCTTCTCAATGCAGACAGAGGTGTTTACTATATTTAGGCTCTTAACTCATGTTTCTATATTTCAATACCTAAATATAAGTGGCCTGATTTTTTCAAAGATGTTGAGAGATTTTTTTTTTCTTTTTTCTTTTTCTTTCTTTTGGCATTTAGAGAAAAACGGACTCCTTTGGTTAAATATCTAACAATGGTAGTCAAAGTTCTGCTCTTATAAACCAAGGCCTTGAAGTCTGTTTTGTAATACATCTGGAAATACCATTCTGACACACAGAGATGGAGGATGCTGCAACAGATAATGAAAAACGTCCTTGTTTCCCAGTGTGCAGAACATTTATTTCCCCCTCCCCCCCCCCCCCCCCGGAATTCAACAAAAGCAAAATAAAGGAGTTTACCAGGAATAGTGGATTTGAAACACCCTATTTGAAAATAATACAAAATAAGCTAGAGTGAAGCTCTTTCTTCAAGTACAACCAACATTCCCTGTGTAATTCAAATATTAACATGCTGAATACCTGATCAAATATAGGTATTTAAAGATGGCATTAATTTGATAAAATAAATTTATTTAATCTAATCACAGATGCTATTGATGGTGACTTGGCAGGTGAAAGGACAAAAGAGGATGACTTTGAAAACTTTAAAGCTTTTCTGAAGGGAGAACAGCTTCCTGATATCTGATCTTTCATGCTAAGACCCCCTAACTAAATAAATTCCTAAACGTATGCACTTGAATGGAGATTATGACTCACAAAATATATATGTATATTGCAGGATAACTCACAGAACAGCTGTACTATGAATGTTCAAATAAAATGTGTCTACAATTAAAACTGAATATATACCGACTTCATTAACTTAACAGCTGCACCAATAACCAATACCATGGAACATACTCTACTTTGTTAATGTCTCAATACCATCTGCAACAATCAAAACTATTGGGTTTTAAAACACAAGATGTCTTACCAGTATTGTGATCACAGCTACCTCAGTATGCTTACATGTTCTACTGAAGCAAATTGATCTATTTCAAAGGAACTTCAAGGTTATGTGCTGCAAGATAATTTCCTAATGGAAGTATGTTTGCACTGAAGTCAGAAACAGAAAATCCTGATGTCCTCTTTCTATTTCTCATGTCAGTTTCTCAAATGAATTAACAAAAACTCAACAAATATGGGGAAGTGGACTGTAGTAGTATAGGAAACTCTTATGCTAACAATTACTTTCTGACTCTGTGACACTGCAAACCTGCCATTTTCATTCATATTTTGAAGTGTAAATTCCATCTTTTAAAAGAAAACCACACACGCACACAAATCAGAAATCCCAACATACAGGATCATAATGACATTCAAGTAAATGTACCAGATTTTTAAGTATATTAGATTTTAAAAGGAGCATTACAAGAAGTGTAAAAACGCATACCAACTAGGCGTGATTCCATTGGATTTGTACAGCATTAACTCATCAGTCATGGGTTCTCCTCTAGGCTCTAATCTGGGGATGAACAAAACCCCTTCTATCTGCTCTTCTTGAGTTTTGATCAGCAGCGTCTTTGGGTATTTCAGTTTGTCTGTCACTGATGACACTTAAATCATGTCCTTGCATAACTGATTCCTTTCTGTCTCTGAAGACCCTCCAAATTTCTAGAAGTCCTGCTTTCCTGTTACTACTTTTGCCCCATTTCTTCATTTCTGTTCCTCCACATCTGTCATGATTTGCTTGCTGAACGCTTATGGAGACCAACCAGAGGACGTAAGCACGGTGAGGCAGTGGGTGGTGCATTTTAGCTCTGGTGATAGCAACAGTGGGTCACCACTACTGGAGCTGTTTTTTGTGTGCAGCATGCAGGCTCTTGTTCAGAACTCATGGTGGTGACTATCTTGAAAATAGTGTTTTGTAGTTGAGAATTTGCTCTATTAAATAGTATTATTGTGCTTTTCCTATCTGTTGTAGTTTCCATTGAAATAAACAGGAGGTATTATTTTGGAGTGACCTACGTAACTGATGAATTTGTTGTAATTTAACATGACTGAAAAAGAGTATTTTTCCATTACCTTGTGTTCAGAAATGGCTGAATCATTTTTACTGAAACATTCATAAAAAATTTAAAATAAATCTTCTGCCTGACAGACACCCAGTGGAGAAAAAATTCATGCCAAGTTTTACATTTTGGTAAAGATATAGGCAGCCTCAAACAGAATCTTCCAACGGAAGTATCAAACAAGAATAACTCCAAAGAAATACCTGCTCCATCTTTAATAAAATCTTTTTGTATTATCAGGTAATTTTTACCAATGAAAGTGAATATTTATGAATCTGTTTTCCTTTCGAAGTGTTAACATTGAGATATAAGGGATTTTTAAATGTTTTCTTATGCGAACATTCTTTGAAAAAAGATGTGAGAGACTTAATAATGGTTTAAATTTTTTTATACACAATTGTATGTCCCTGTAATTAGGAGTGGTCATAAAGTTGGACAAATATTGGTTTTGCTAATTGGCCTTGGACGCTATAGGTTGAATTAGGTGGTATACTCTGTAGAGAAGAAATTGCAGGTGTCCAAGAGCAATTAAGCTACTAAGAGAGAGAAAATTGTGGAAAATTTCATTTGTCACTCCAAATCAAATGAGAGAGGATGGACAGATGAACAGATAAAATTAGCAGGAAAACTGCTGTATAGTAGAAGCTTCTGAGAGTCAACTCATCGTGGGGGCTTAGGAACAGAGAAATCTGCTGTTATAAACAGCATGGAATTTATTGCTGGAAAGTAGTCCCTATATGGGGGTATAACAGAACATGGGGAGGTGTTTGGGGTTTTTGTTATTACTTTTTTTTTCATTTTATTTTTAGTTTCCATTATTTTATACAGGTTATTACAGGTTATATTATAGTTTGAGGATCACCTCAAACTATAAATCAGTGTGGAGAAGAGAAGGCTCCTGGGGACCTTATAGTGGCCTTTCAGCACCTGAATGGAGCTGGGAAAGCTGGGGAGGGACTTTTTGTCAAGGCAGGTAGCAACAGGACAAGAGGAAATGGCTTTAAACTAGGTTTTAGATTTAGTCTAAGATTTAGACTAGGTATTAGGAAGAAATTCTTTACTGTGAGGGTGATGAGACACTGGAACAGGCTGCCCAGTGAGGTTGTGGATGACCTTTCCTTGGAAGCACCCAGGGCCAGGCTGGATGGGGCTTTCAGCAACCTGGTCTAGAAGGAGGTGCCCCTGCCTATAGAAGGGGCATTAGAACTAGAGGACCTTAAAGGTCCCTTCCAATCCTAACCATTCTATGGTTCTGTGATTCTATGATGTTTTGAGCTTTGAAGAGATTTTGTGTTTATGGAAGTGGTCTCTTTCTTAAAGGAACTTTGGAGCAGGATTTACCTCAGTGCTGCATCTTAAGGTCCCATCTTAGAAGATTTATTAAGGAGAGAAAAAGAGAGGGAGTGTTACTCCACATTGGACTAGCTCTGAATGTTTAAGAAAATAACATTAAATATTTAGTAGTATCTCAATTCTTGTGAAATATCAGTCAATTAGTGTAAAGCACCTTTAACATAGGAAAAAAAATGAAAAAGCTATAAAATTAGTTAAAATCTGTTCTATAGGATTTGTATTAGTTTAGGATTAGGGTTTTGACAAATTCATTTCTGCTCGTAATTGAACAAACTGAAAGCAAAACTGTTTATGTGTGAAAGACATTTTGGTAAATATATAGCTAAGTACCATTTAGTGAAACTTAAAGAGTGATGAGAGAATATAAGAATTTTTTCTTATCAATCTAATAGCATAGTTTAAAGCAAAAGCAATTTGTTAAGAATTAAATTGCATACCCTACATGTGCAGTAGAAATGTTTTGTGCCTATTAGATGATTTTATTTTCTTAGGGAGAGCACACATGCTAATTGAATAATAAACTTACAAACAGCATTTTTCAAAGCATTCTGGTCTATTGTCTCCATAACAGATCCAAGACACTGGTAGACTAACCCTGCTCCTATTAGGTATATAATGCATATTACATAAATGGCGTAATTATGTTTTTACTGTACTTGATGGATTTTAACATGCACTTTAAATGTCATGATACTATGAGCAGCAGCTGTAAAAAATACCATCTCACTGTTTCTTATTTATTTCCCCTGTCAGTGATTTCCAAAGCAGTTTTAAAAGTCTGAAGGAGTGCTAACTACCACTATTGCTATCTCAGGATGGTGGGCAAATATATTTCTACCTGACACATCCTCCTCCTCCACCAGTGCCAATTATAACTCAGATGGACTCGGGGGATTACTGACAATTTCTTTAATGGTGTGTGAGAGTTCCCATTGCCCATATAGATTTACTCTGCAACACAGACAGTGACAAAAAGGTGAGTGTCTTGGCTATTAAATGTACTTAATAGCACTATGACATTTTGTGTTTTCCCTTGCACCCAGAGAGGAATCACATGGGGTTATTTTTTTTTTCCATATGTCTATTGTTAACAACCTTCTGAGTGTTAATGTTACTGAAGCTTCATGTTTCCAAAAAGAAGTCCATGACGTCCATTTATGTCCTTGTGTATGCAACACAAGCAGTGAAATGTACAGGATTGCTAATTGAGTTTACTGTGTGAATGCCAAAGATTAAAAAACACTGATCAGGATTGCTAATGTGTCAGTAACAAGCAAACTTCTTGTAGAGAGTGAGAAAATAATCACACATTAGATTTTTTGTTGTTGATATTGATGATGTTTTCAAAACAGCATTGCTGAATTTATGAGGGCTGCTCCGAAAGTAATGCCTCCTATTTCGTTACGTGGATCCATGTCGTCACAGTCCGATGATGGGATGGGAGTAGAGGTTGAACTTTCCCCTCAGTGTTCCATTACAGTGTGCTAGATGGCAGCAGAGAGCAAGTCTGACACTATTGATGTCTTGTAGCTGAGAATTTGCCCTATTAAATAGTGTTTTTGTGCTCTTTGTATCTGTTGTAGTTTCCACAGAAATAAATAGGAGACATTACTTTCAGAGCAAACTACATAGTTTGCTAACATAATAAAATCAATTATACTAGATGGAGTTTTTAATATATGTCATATAACCAGTGCTTCAAATTGAGAGAGGATTAGTTTTAGACAGTTTCATTAGGTTTTACAAAGTACCTAACATTTTTATGAATGTTTTCTTCCAGAATCTGCAGAGAAGAGTATTAATATTTCACAAATTGTGTAAGATATAGGAATCAAGAGAACACAGCTATGTCTGATCTACCTCTCAGGAATCGAACTGGAATTTCCTTTGTGTCAAAGATGGCTCACATGCATTTTATTAGCTTTTAAATAAGGCTTCTAATCTTACACATCAATTAACAAAATGTAGGAATATTGTCAAACATTTATGCTTGCAGTATGAGAAAGGAGTAATTTATTCTGTACTGATCTCTGTATATCAGTACCGGTCACTGCAACGTGCCTTTAAGAGGGCTAAAATAAGTAATATAGACTGATGGATTCCAGGATACTGCCAATTGTCCAAATTCCATAAGCCTCACCTTCCAATTTCTGTAGTTTCATGCAGGGAGGAATTACACTCTGAAACTGCTACACATTTCAAATCTCTATAAAAACTCAATGTCTGATCAGTCATATCTCTAATGTTTTGTAGGTAAAGCAATGAAACAGCTTTCCTAAGATCTGGATTAAATTTCTTGAAATGTTCTATACTCCTTGGATGTCTTTGGATCTGCTATTTGTTTTGTTTTGTTTCATTTTCTGTTCTTCAAGATTACTTTTCCTAGCTTTATCATCATGTAGAGTACGTCCTCTGAGCCAGAATACTATGTAGTAATAATTCTTATTTTGTACTTATAGGGGAGTTGAATACAACAGTCTGATTTGGAGTATTGGTTAGGGATAGGGTCTCTAGATGCCTGATTCATGTGTGAGGTTTTAACTTAAGCAGTGAATGGTGGATTTCATTGTTAATTGATACTTAGAAATAATGTTTTACCTCTGGAAATAGCTATGCAATTAATTTAATAAAATGAACTGATCAGAATGTATGTGTTTATTTTGAATTACATTTCTACACATAAATGCTAATTAAAATTCATTGCTGCTGATAGTAACATTATTAACATGTATACAGTGTACCGTTAACAGTAACAGAAGTAGCATTAATTAGTGGAATTAGATATTTTTTCTACTGAGATAATGTCCCAAATGGCAATTACATATATATGTACATTCTCTACAGATATTACTAATAGCATCATTAGATCAATACAACGTAAGTTTAGAAACACTGAATAAGTTTAGTGACTGGGGACTCAACAGAGAATCCTCCCCCCCCCCCCTTTTTTTTTTTTTTTTTTTTTTTTTTACTTCTGTGTGATTTTCAATGAAGTCAGGAATTTCTGGATGGCAGATTACAGAAAGTAAATGAATGTATGTCGACATCAGTTGCTTCCAAGTTATAGCTTTTCAGGTGTTTTTGGATCATTTGCTATCTTAATGTTATCTAAGTGGCCACTGTGTGTATGTTCACATAATTTATTTCATCTTTTTTTTTTCAGTTATTTAATTTTGACACCAGTGGAATTATTGTGCACATTTATTTTACAGTGTTCAGTACCTTGACTCACTCAGTGCAAGAAATTCTTGAAAGGATAGAAAAGTGGGAAAAGAAACTTTTCTGTTTCCCAGAAGATTAAGTGAAGCCACAAATAAATGAAATGAAAAGCTATGAATACTCCAAAGATACCTTGGTTTCACCATCTTGAGCACACTCGAGGAGCAGACTGTTGGACTATGTAACCCATACTCCTATCCCTCCAGAGTTCAGTGAAATCACACCAAAATCCCTGGAAATCCCAGTCTTTATTTCCTCTTTTAGTGATATTCCAACTACGGTTTTACAAGAATTAGTTCTCTTGATTAGTTCTGAGTGGCATACATAGTAAATAAGTTAACAGAGGGAAATAGTACAACAAGAAAATTGAAAGGTTTCCCCTGAATTACTACCCTCAGAGGGAGACAGTTTACAATTTAGCAAGCCTGACTGCCAAACCCTACATGCAGACCACAAGTCGAAAAGATTTCTTGAAATGTAACTGTTTTTTTTTTTTTTAGTAATGTAAATTACATGTTATTATGACAATGAGGTTGAATTATCTTGTTGTCTTTTGGACAAAAAGATATGGGATATATGTAAGTTTTAAACCCTTCTATGAATAATCCAGAGTAAAGATCAGTGGTAGAAAAAAAGATTTCCGTGATTAAGGAAGCTAAAAATGGCAATATATCACATCAATGGTCAAATTCTACTCGTAGAGCAAGTTGACCTATTAAAGTCAATGTTATGATGTAGGTAGTATGCTAACACAAAAAGGAAACTAGAATTAATACTGAAGTTACAGAGATTTTATTTATTATTAATATCCCTTTCTATATCTGAGTATTATAGTCCCAAAAATGATAATGAAAAATGATAAGTAAATTTAAAATGATACTTAGCTAGCCAGCCTGCATTTAAAGTATTACATAGCATGGCAATGGTTGAGGCTTTCAGGAAATATTCTGTCTCTATGTATGCCAAAAAATAGTTTTTCAGGGGCATTCAGATGTCACTGATAAAACAATATTAAAAATATATATACTTAAAATATGGGGAATGGATATGTAAATAACATGAAGGAGTGAACTGAAATAGGACCTAAGCTGCAGACAGTGAGGGTGCTGTGAGATAGAAAGATGTGCAACATGATGATAAAATATCTCTTAAGTTTCGTACGCAGTGTTATGGCATCTAAACTTTATTCCCTTTTTCACTTCCTCAGATGCCATCTCTGTGTCATACTGTCAATGGATGCCATGGAGAGAATCTCAATGCCATTTCAAAATCTGCTAGCAGAGAGGTAAGAAGGAAAAGCTTTAGGAAACCAGTTCCTTTCAGGAGATAATTCCTTTCCGAGATGTAAGTGCATAGCTTAACTGTTCAAAAATCCTCCTCTCTACAACCAGGAAAGTGAAGACTAATCTGAGGATTCAAAATGGAATGTTCAGCTTTGACTGAGACACCAGACTTTGCTGAAGTCTCATAATGACAAAGGATTTGTAGCAAAACCAGTTCTTCATGGAAGAGTCTGAGAACATGAGAAAAAAAAAGAGCAGAAATGGTACTTAGAGCATACTTGATAGAGCAGTGTGAGGACCAATATATGTGCTAACTGGGCCTGGAAAATTAAATCCTCCTTTGTATAGATTATTCTTTTGAAGAATCTGAGTATACTTTGCTCAAGGCTTTCTTTCCCTGATTATTTTGTGAAGAATGAGAGAGTTAGAACTGTATAAGAATAGAGTAATTAAGGTTAGCAAAGACCAATAAGATCATCTAGTCAAACTGTCAACACATCCTCAACACGTCCTCTAACCATGTCCTTCAGTCCAGTGCATTACCACTCTTTTAGAGAGGTCATTTTTTCTAACATCCAAACTGAACCTCCCCTGGGACAACTTGAGGCTACTACTCATCCCATCACTATTACCTGGGAGAAGATGCTGACACCCATCTAACCACAACCTCCTTTTAGGGAGTTGTAGAGAGCAATAAAGTCTCCCATGAGCCTCTTCTTCTCCAGACTGAACAATCCCAGTTGCCTCAGCTGCTCCCCATAACACTTGTCCAGATCCTTCACAACTTCATTGCCCTTCACTGAACACACTCCAGGGCCTTGATGTCTTTCTTGCAGTGAGAGACCAAAACTGACCACAGTACTCAAAGTGCAGTCTCTCCACTGCTGAATACATGGGGACAATTATTTCCCTGCTCCTGCTGGCTGCACTATTTCTGATAGTAGTCAAGATGCCATTGGCTTTCTTGGCCACCTAAGCACACTCCTAGATCATGTTTAGCCAGGTGTCAATTAACATGCCCAGATCCTTTCCCTCCGCACAGCTTTCCAGTCACTCTGCCTCAACCCTGTAGCGTTGCCTGGGGTTTCTTTGACCAAAGTGCAAGACCCAGCACTTGGTCGTCTGAAGCTCATAAAATTGGCCTCAGCCCATCAATCTACCCTGTTCAGTTCCCTCTGTAGGGTCTTCCTACTCTCATGCAAATCAACTCTTTCTGCCGCGTTGGTGTCATCTGCAAACTTAGTGAGGCTGCACTCAATCTCCTCATCCAGGTCATCATTAAACATATTAAACAGGACAGACCCCAGTACCAACCACAGGGGAACACCACTCATGACCAATCACCAGCTGGATTTAATTCCATTCAACCCCACACTCTGGGCCCAGCCATCCAGCCAGGATCCAAGTGGATCCCATCCAGCCCCTTGGACTTGTAACAGTCATGACAAGGCCTACATTTATCTAGTTTGTTATATAGTGCTGCCTGTGTGATATCTGCTGTCAATAGTCTGTGAATAAACTATAATGAAAGATACCTACTGTTGCACTTGCTTACATGGACCACTGTGTTATTTTACTACTGGTCTCACAGATTAATAACAAAAAACATGTAGTGTAGTGGGCATTACTAGAAGATATTTCAATCAAGCCACATTAATTCAGTATTGAATATACAAATATTATGAAATCGGAAGGTGTTATGTACTCTCATTTTTACATACAAGAAAGTTTAAACAGTAAATCTAAGGTCACCTTGGAGTTTAATTTGGAATAAAATAAACACACTATATTTAAAAAGGAAAAAGTCCTAACTGATTTATCACCACTTACTCTTTCTTTTGGCAAGCAGGGCTAGAAATAATTACTGTCTGCGTAAAATATTCCTTCCAAAGAAAAAAAAAAAAAAAAACATTTAAAATGAAATAATTGTATTCTTAAAAGTAGAGCCTGCAGAAAAAAATGTAAAGCACTGAAATACTTTTACTACTTTTGAAGCATAATTATGTAATTGCATAATTAATTATATATTTCTAAAAGATAGGGTAGTGGCTTTACATGGAGAAGTCTAGATTTGTTACTTTTATGTTCTACATTATCATTTCCTGTTCTTCCATCTGAAGGCATTGTGGTGTAATAAAATTTGATACTTTACAATGCACACTGTTAATCTTCTTCAATACACAAAGATTTTTAAAGAATAAAGATTTAAAACAAATGAAATCATAAATATTTTTGTTATATATATGTACACCTTTCACCTTTCTTTCTGATTTTCATGCACTGTGGATGAAGAAGTAAGAACGCTTTGCTTACAGTAATGTACCACCAGCATTCTTGTATTAAAATATTTAAAGACAATATTTGCATGATCTCACAACTCTGTTCTCAACCCTGCTGCCATTAGGTAAATCACATAACAGGTGGCATGTGGGCAAACAGCTGACTTGTAACTGGGTGCATCAGACTGCCTCAGGGCTGCCAACTTCAGGATGGGGAGGTGGCTGACTGTATCTGGGAGTGTATACAGTGTGCTGGTGCTCAGCCTGGTTCCCTGGCAAGTGTGAGCAAAGCACCTCAACGTATATAGAGCATTCTGGAAATATACGGTCAGTAGTCTCATATTTCTCAATCACCGGGAAATATCCATATCCTCCAAAATGCACAACAGTATGTGAAAGTTAGCACTTTTGCAAGAATGTATTTGATGCCAATAAATAGCTAGATGGCAAGCCATGTATGCATTATTTACAGTGCAAAGAAAGATGAACGAGTGGGGAAAAAAATAAAGGAAAAAACATAAAAAACAAATGCCAGTGAAAAAATCCTGACGAAATATGAAGAACCCGTATTCTTCTGGCCCTCTAAAGGAACACAGTGCTCATAAACAGTGCACTGTCTCCCTGTAACAGCAATGAGTGTCCATCTGCCTGTCATGTAAATGATTTAAACATGTAAACAATTTAAAGGGAAAAAAGTGCCTTATTTCCAGTATTTTGTGTTTTCTGTAGTTTATTCTCTAATCTACTTTTTACTATTGCTTTGGCTTTCTACATTGTTTCTCTTTTCTGTGAAAACGCAGTGCTCTAAAGTTGGCATTCCTTTCCCTTGCTTTCATTCCTAAAGAATATGAATTCTCCTTGCACTTACTGTCACATCGTTAAACAGTCATTGCATGCTATGATATGATCAAAACTAGATGAGAGTTGGCTTTCCAGGGCTGGTCTCTATTCTTGTCCCTTTCTTCTGTGTGTTGGTGCCATCTGCCTGACATCTGGAGCTCAGCACTGGGGACCAAGTCCTGAACCATATCCATGTCCCTAACACTGATTCATGTTGTGATCTTCAGAGACAACAGGACAAAGTGAAAACTGTTATTTCAATAAATAATTCAAGCATCCAGACTGGAACTCAAGCACTCATGGACCTGCGGAAAAAAAAAGCCTGTACACTACTGCACCAGAAAATTTGAAAATGCTGTGTTTGTTTAAAGTAACAGAGGCAAATTTTGTATTTGTGTATTAATAAGTATTGGCAGTCTTAGTTATCCTCCAACTGTGGTGAGTAGGAAGCTGGATCTGTTGCAAGGACAGTCCTTGAAACATATTTATTTATGTCTAGGATTCTTCATTTTGCAAGATGAAGTTACCTTTCCTGCAAGGCTATGAAATTTAAATACTACATGAAAATAGCAGAAGCAAGTTTTTGTGCAAGGGGAAAACATTCTTATCTCCATCCCCATTTCAGTCTCTTTCTCCATCTCTAACTCTATCCCCGTCCTCATTCTCATCTCCAACCCCACTCCCATCCCCTATCCTCACTCATCTCTTCTTCTTTCTGCTGTGTGGTGCACAGACATTATTGTCTCCTTCAAATTTTTGTGTTTTTTTTTTTCTTAATTTAATTTATCCTAGCCCAGTGCATTCCAGTGTTCAGCTTCCTTCTTTGCTGTTGATGTGAGGGTTTCAATGACCTCTTCTGTAACAAGTTATCTTGTCATTTTATCTCTTGGTATAGTGATAAAGTGTTTTGAGAGGCTTTATATGAAAGATGCTGTATGAAAATGAATTGAATTTTACTGTTTTAGCCTGAAGCAGGTGTTACACTACGAGCTGATTTCCCTCTCCTCTCCCTTCTAGGGGTAGCTGCCGTCTATTTAAACAGATGTTGTATTTGTGTTGTTTTTTTAAATGTTATTTATCAATCTAGCACATAAAACACCCTGGATTTAGCAATTCTCAGAGACATTCTTTTCAGTAAGGTCTTACGTTTATAAAATATAAACTATATCAAAGCTAATAAGACCCCTGAGAATAATGGACCTGCAGAAACCAGTTGCCTCAACAAAGATTTTACAAGGAGTCTGAGAATCATAACAAAATTGAAAAATCACAGATTGAAAAGGCCAGACTAGAAGAAACCCCTACCAGGACCATCCTCCTCCATATAAGGATCTTTGTAGTTTGTTTTTAAAATTTTCAGTTCTGAAATTTTATGCCAAGGGGTGACAAATTTTGTCATGTGTTTCATAAATGTATGATTTGCTTCTCCCTCTAGTTTAACATTCCTGAATCAGCAATGATTTCAGGGGATTCTCTGGGACTTCTCAAGAAAGAAAATGAATATGAATACAGGAACCTGTATATAGGATTTTATGACTCTAGAGTTCTCTGGTGAGCTAGGTAAACTGCATTAGCGTGCTTCAGTTGAGTACACACAGTAGGTTCAACTGACCGTTGGTGGCCAGTGTCTGAATCTTCCCATCACCTGGCATCCAAGAAAAAGCTCTGTATGAGCCAATCTTTTGCATCAAAACTAACCACCTTTACTCACGAGAGGGAAAGATGAAAAATCATTATTGACTGAGAACAAGGCAAATAGGTAGATTCCAGAGAGCTGTGCAAGGAAAATGAATCGGTGATACTGATGGAAGAGACTTGGAAGAGAGCTACAAAATTAAGATTAGAAGTCCCAAGTCATACAAGATGCTGAAGTTAATGGATGCATCCCTATAAATTGTTCTGCATACACATCTTTTAATTACTATTGATTTGAAAAAGGTAGTTTTCATCAGTAGATGAAGGTTGGATATTTACAGAAACACAGACTCACAGAGTCACTGAGACTAGAAGATCTCTCTGGATGTCATTTAGACCATGTGTGTCCAACATTGTGGCTTGCCTAGGCCACACTGAGTAAAGAGGAATTGTCTTGGACCATACAAGCATAAGTTACGCTGAAAATAATGCCTCCTATTTATTTCCATGGAATCTACAACAGATAGAAATAGCACAATAACACTATTTGATAAAGCAAATTCTCAACTACAAAACATTGTTTTTCAACATAATTTCCACCTTTACCTGTGCATTTTCACCAGCGATGAACAAGAGCCTGCATGCTGAGCTCATAGAAATCTCTACCAGTAGAGGTGAACCACCGTCACCACTGACGAAACGCACCACCCACTGCTTCACTGTGCTCACATCCACTGTTTGGTCTCAATAAACATTCAGCAAGCATCAATGTATGTTAGTAGGTGCCTTTTCCACATAGAAAAATTCAAGGACACAACTTTGCTTTATACATACTTCCACGTCAGACACCATTTTGTCAGACTGCCATTTTCCTTCCATCTGTCACAAGGCAACAAAATGTAATGGGATATGGGTGGGAAGGTTCAGCCTCTACTGCCATACCATCAACATCTTCCTCTGATGTCATGGGCAAGCATAATAAAACAGGAGGCATTACTTTTGGAGCAGCCCTCAAAAAGTATATAATATCATCAATATATAACTAACAAAGCATTTTAATTTTTAATATTTGCCTTAAAACATTAAAAAAAGAGAGGAACAAAACCATAAAATTAGTGGGATATTTGTCCTCGGTTTTGCAAAACAAATGCATCAGTCTTGTCCTATGGAAGTGGTTACAATTCTCTATGATCTCTCAAGGTGTACATCAGGTACGAATTTTGATGAAATTTGATGAAATTTTACTCTTCCTGTCCCTCATCCTGGACAATTGTTCACCAGTGTAGATTCTGCCAAAAAGTGATGACACGAATAAGGTATGGTTATGAAGCGAAGGATATTTTTCTCTGGTAAGAGAGGTCTTAGGAAAGTTTGGTAAAGAAACATGATCAGATTTTTGAGTTGAATATCTGATTGCAACTTTATACATTCCATTTGAAAATTTTCAGGTAATATATTTATGTCAACTGAAAATGATGTCACAAACATAAATTCTTTTTTTTTTTTTTTTTTTTTTTTTGCAACCTTGAAACCTACTCTCAAACTCCTTTACAAACTCCTTTATCAAAACGGAAAGCAAGGCTGAGCATTCTTCACCACTGACAGAACTGTGTTTAGCCAATGTATTAAAATGCACACAATTAATTGCCATCACTTGAATAAGCACTGCACGGCACTGCCCTCCCTGTGCCCTACTTCCAATTGACATACTTTTAATAGCTCACTGATGGTTTGGTTTGGTTGTCGTTGAGGGATAGGTGCATGCCTAGGACCACCCTTTATAGCACAGGGCAAGGTGGTCATTATGAGGCCCACACACTGAACATGCTTGATTTACACCAAAGATACGCTTTAGAAGAAAAAATATATTGTATGGATTCGATCCTTGTATAATAGCACCAATTACAAAATTGTTGTGGTTCTTCCCAGGAGTACAGAAGGAATACACATCAAACTGTACCAGGAGTGCTTCTAAGCTCTCTGCCATAATGTCTTTTTCATAGATAGGAATTTCAGACAGCTAGGTCAGATGGGATCTGAACATACCTTGTACCTTGTATCATATTGTTTGGGGAGGAGAAGACACTCACCTACACCTGCAGGTCGGTATAGAAGGGGCCAAAGACAGCACTGACAGCTTTGAGGAGGCGTTTTACCAGAGGAGAGATTGCAGGTGCCAGCTTGTCCTTGCTGTGGCGGATGGCTTGTTGCTGAATAAGGCTCCAGAGGTCACTTACAGTTTGCCCAAAAAATATGAGTTGTTAGAAAATTGTTTTACCAGCAATCTAAGCAATTTTCAGGAATATTTATACTTAAATTCAAGTTTTTACAGGATGGATTTTCTGTTAGAAGAGCTTAAAGTGCTAAAAGTGTATTTTGGTTTAAAATAAAACAGTTTTCCCTCAGATTTAAAACAAAGACAAGTCGTCTTGCTTTACAGTGCAGCCCTATGTATATGTGCAGGTATGTGTACATGTATACATATAGGTATGTGTATATACATATACATATGGCTACAGGGAGACCTCATTGTGGTCTTCCAATACTTGAAGGGAGCATACAAACAGGAGGGGGAACGTCTGTTTTCGAGGGTGGATAGTGATAGGACAAGGGGGAATGGTTTTAAACTGGGACAGGGGAGGTTTAGGTTGGATATTAGGAAGAAGTTTTTCACACGGAGGGTGGTGATGCACTGGAACGGGTTGCCCAAGGAGGTTGTGGATGCCCCATCCCTGGAGGCATTCGAGGCCAGGCTGGATGTATCTCTGGGCAGCCTGGTCTAGTGGCTGGCAACCCTGCACATAGTAGGGGAGTTGAAGCTAGATGATCTTTGTGATCCTTTTCAACCCAGGCCAGTCTATGATTCTGTAATTCTATGTATATGTATAAATATACAATAGTCAAAGCCCAGAATTGGAGAATTTATTCTGTGAAGTTTCATTTTTCATGGAAAAAAAAAAGTCAAGCTTGTAGATCAGCCCACTGCACTGCATGCCTTATGTCTAACCTAAACCTCCTCTGGTACAACTTGTGGCCATTTCCTTGGGTCCTGTTTTTTGCCTGGGAGAAGAGGCCAAACCCCTCCTCATCACAGCCTCCCTTCAGGAAGCTGTAGAGTGCAATGAGGTCTCCCCTGAGCCTCCTCTTCTCCAGACTAAACAATCCTAGCTCCCTCAGCTGTTCCTCATAAGATGTGCTCCAGACCCCTCACCAGTTTCATTCCGAGGCCTCAATGTCTTTCTTGTAGTGAGGGGCCCAAAACTGAACACAGTACTCAAGGTGCAGCCTCACCAGGGCTGAGTACAGAGGGATGATTACCTCCCTGCTCCTGCTGGCCACACTATTTCTAATGCGGGCCAGGATGGCATTGACGCTCTTGGCCTCCTGGGCACACTGTCAGCTCATGTTCAGCCAAGCATCAACCAACACCCCCAGGTCCACTTCCTCTTCACAGTCATCCAGCCACTCAGCCCCAAGCCTATAGAGCTGCATGGGGTTATTGTGGCCAAAGTGCAGGACCCAGCACTTGGCCTTGTTGAACCTCATCCCATTCACCTCAGCTCAGCAATCCAGCTTATCTAGATCCCTCTGAAGGGCCTTCCCTACCCTCAGGCAGATCGACACTATCTCACAACTTGGTGTCATCTGCAAGCTTACTGAGGGTACACTCAATCCCCTCATCTAGGTCAATAAAGATATTAAACAAGATGGGCCCAAGAACTGACCCCTGGGGGACACCACTTGTAACCAGCTGGACTTAACTCCATTAACTACTACCCACTGGGCACAGCCCTCTATCCAGTTCCTTAACCAAAGAAGGGTATATCTGTCCAGGCCACAGGCAGCCAGTTTCCCCAAGAGAATACTGTGTCAAAGGCTTTGCTGAAGTCTAGGTAGACTACATCAACAGCCTTTCCCTCATCTACCAATCTTATCACCCAGTCGTAGAAGATGAGGTTGATCAAGCACGACCTGCCTTTCATGAACCACTGTTGTCTGGGCCTGATCCCATGGATACCATGCATGTGCCATGTGATCTCACTCAAGATTATTTGCTCCATAGCTTTCCCTTGCACTGAGGTCAGGCTGACAGGCCTGTAGTTCCCCAGATCCTCCTTATGGCCTTTCTTACGGCCCCTTATGAACAAGCATATAGGGGAAGAGAAACTTGATGTTACATTCCAAATCAGAGAATTTAATGAATTGCCTGCAGATAGTCATGGCCTAATTTATTTGGAGGAATGAAACCATGACTCAAAAAAGTAGAAAAAAAATCTTCTGGTGAGACAATCATATTTCAAGTAATAATTGCCTGGAGAAATTGATCAAGATTTTTTTTATTTCTCCTCATGCTTCTACCCCAGACAGGTAATGTCACTAAGAAAGTAAGAAACAAACAAAAACCCTCTTGCATAAAGATGAACTACAAAAAGCAGTCAAAAAGCAGGTATTTAAAATGTTGAGGATCTGGAAGGTTGGTCTTTACCAACTTTACAGAGTACTTGACCTTAGGAGGCTTTTGGAAAACAGTCCTGCAACTTTATCCTGGCATTGTTTTTTTTCTGCAGCTGAACATCACTATCGGACAAGGCCATGGTGTCACCTGCAGTGTCTGAGGCTTTATTGCAAACATCAGTGGAATGTGAAATGTGTGATCTTAAGGGTGTATGCTTATAAATACAGGCATGGCTGTTCTGAACATATGTCCTATTTCCAAAGGACATCTGTGATGAATATCACCCCAGTGATAATTGTATCAAGAACTCTCTGCTCTGAAAGGAATAGCTTTGGCACTAAAGCTAAATACAAAATGCTGGTAATAATATTTTATGCTGATGTAGCACCTTTGTTTCAAATATTTCAGGTGTTCTGCTAAAGTTAGTGAGTTTCTCTGTAAAAGACATAAAAATATTTCCGAAGAAAAAAATATATACTGAAGAATGGCAATGCATCTTCAGATAGAATTTCTTGAAGAAAGAACATTGTACCAGGCCTGAATCTGTGTCCAAGGTATTATTGAAAACACTCCTTGGGATTTCAGAAAAATTATAGTAAGGCTAAAACAAATCATGAGACATGGAGGTGGTTGCCCATTTCACTTGCTCACAGGAATAAATGCTAGAGAAATAAGTCCCTTTTATGGTATAAATGAGGTGTTCTTTAAATTCAGTGTTGTCAGCAGTCCTATTACAAATTTCACTGTATGATTTCTTTTTCAGTAAAGTTCATATAATTCTACGATTACTTAACCATATCAACATTTTTTTTTTTTAAAGAAAATCCTGATAATGCAACTTAAGTGCATGTCATAATCTCAACATTCATGATGGGAGAGCACAAAAAATCAGTTCATATAAACATCTTAGTTGTAAACCTCTTTATTTCATTGGGAGCTTGCTGGTTTTAGCTGATGAAAATAGCATTTCTGCAGAGATATGCAGAAATAAAATGAGATTTTTAGAGGTATAATCTCAGACCGTTCTCTTTCCACAAAGCATTTAGAGTGTGTCCTTTCTGAACATAGGGTATAGGTCTGATCCAGACTGATCTGTTATAGTAAGTGCAGTGTCCCAGCAGTTTCAGAAGCAGAGGGCACATCATAAAAATTCCAAGAAAGACAAAGAGAAGACTTCCTCTTTTCCTTCTTTCCTCGCTGCCTCCCTCCCTCCCCTAGTCTTCTTTATCACTTTTTCACACACCCCCAAACTCCCTTCCTTTGTTTCCCCTTTCCATTTCCCATGTTCCCTTCTCCCTTTTCCTTTTCCTTTCCTTTTCTCCCTTCCTCTTCCCCCTCATATTTAGTGACTTAAAATTGCTGGGTTGAAAGTTGAGTAAGCTATTTTGAGTTTTGTTTGTTTCTGAATCAGAACAACACACTGAGATTCGTCTGTGCGCTCTTCCACCTCTCAGGACACTTCTGCTTTCTGCAGCTGTCTGCTCTTCTCTACACCTTGTGTCACAGCCAGAACAAATGCTCCCTTTTCAACCTAGCGTAAACCAGTTGTTTCTCAGGGGAACAATACTACCTAAACTGCTGCTACTGCAATGTTCTCTTCAGAGAGCTGCCAATAGCTGAGATAGCTTGTCTCTATCTGTGATTTCTATCCATAGTGTTTACCTTAGAAACCACATAAACTTCATATTTTTCCCACACTTATGCAACCTTTTTTTTTTTGTTGCTTTTTTTTCCCAGCAGGGTCTTGAGGTTTTGGGGAGTTCCTTTATTCACATTCCTGGCAAAGAATGGTCTTTGTTCATTTTTCAGGTGATGAAATGGAAAAAGTTAACTCACATCCAGCCTCAACCCTCACACCATCCATCCGTAGTATTTTTGGACAATTCTTTTATACAATTTGAACTTGTAGAAAGCATAGACTGTTTAACAAAGACAAGTTTGACTTACCTTTACAGATAGCTAAGTGTTTGAGATAATAAGTACAGATGTGTGAAGATCCGTGTTCAAGCCCTTCTCTGCTCTGATTCAGACCAGCTACATGCATCTCATGTTACATGTGATGTTCTGGTGATTAGCTGATCCTCCTTTACTCCCCATTTTTCTCCACTTTTCTGTCTTCTCCTTTCCTGAACATAACTGTTCTACACAATGCTCAAAGTCTGATGTCTGTAGTGATTTCAGATGAAGGGGAAAAATGTCACATCTACTTTGAATACAGAATTTTTTATATCTTGTTCTTGTAGACACTGACTAGTAAGGCAGTTTACATGATAAAATTTTTAAGAATTTACCAGTGTTTATTTTTCATAGAATCACAGAGTCACTAAGGTGGGAAAAGACCTCCAGGATCATCTAGTCCAACCATTTTCTCTTAGGCAATATTGAAGAAGTTCACAGAGGATTTCTGTGAGTTCTGCATCAAAAATAGTGCAGAAGTTTTATTCTGTTTATTTTAGAACTGACAGATTTGAACTTAACTGCTCAACAGTAACAATAATTTTGTGAACCTTTGTCTTATTTTCCAGACAGGGTAACTTTGATAAATGTTGAAGTTTCAAGGTTTACTGTTAGCTGCATTCTTTATTTCCTTGCAGTATTTCAACCTTGGAGGTTCTCAGACAGAGCCTTTCAAAGGAAGAAAAAAAGCTCATTCAGTGTTTGAAAATATAAATAAAGTAAAATACATTTTCTACATAGTCTTTTAGAGAAAACAACTATTAAAATATCCTGTGATTTCCCTCTAAGGTTCCCGTTAAAATGTCCAACTCTTTTTAGGCTTTCTCCATCTTTTTCAACTGAATTTTTTGTTTGTTATGTGAAAGTGAGAGATGATCAACATTCAAAAATACAAAACTTTTGAGAGTGTGATGGCTGGATCTCAGACAGTAACTTTGCCAGAATCCACTCTCTGAAACCTTTTCAGTACCAAATGCTAAGTTCTGCAGGCTTACAGATTTCTGTATGGTTGCATAGAGGTAGAGCAAATATTGCTTCACATGTGAAACTTTCCTTCTAGGTACTACTTAGCTTCCAGAAAGGGACTGGACCATGCCCACTGTCTTCATCATCAACTATATTGATTCTTTAGATTCATTATGCAATTTTAGTAGTAAATCAGGTTTTCTGCTGAGTCTCTGTACATATGCATCTTGCTCTGTTGGGGACTAATAACGTTCTGTCTGGGGCTGAGTTCTGAAAAGAAATAGCTGGACACATCAAGGTGGAGATGAGTGCTGAGACCTGAGGTTAATATAGCAAAGATTTTATAGAAAGAAATTCCAGTGAAAATCAGTGATTTTACAGTGAAAAGCATTGTAAATAAGCCTCAGTGTCTGCACGTATGTTTAAAGGAACTGTGAAAGAACAGCAAACTAGGAATTGTACAATTTTTTTTTTTCAATTTTTGCAAGTTATATTACATTTGTTTCAAATTTTTCTCCTTTTTTTTTTTTTTTTTCTAATAAATGAAAAAGGTTTTGAAAACAAAATGAAATATTTTACTTTGGTTTGACCTAAATGATTTACTTATTCTTATGTACGTCCCTGTGTAGAGAACATTTCATTATTCACAAATAAATACTACAGACTGTACTTCAAATACAGACCTACATTAGGATTTCATAACATTTGCTGAAAAACAAACAAACAAAAAAAGCCCATGTCGATCTGTTAATAAGGATATTTAAGAAAAACAAGAGTGGGCAGGATGACATTATCTCCCATAGTTCCTTTTTTGCTCATTATTCAAATACCTGAGATACTGAGGTATAGAAGAAAAGCTATGAAAACTGCCTGAACCCTAACGGAAACTTCGACAGAATGTGTTACTACAGCTGCTTTTATCTTTTTTTTTTTTTTTTTTTTCCTGGAAATCTAAATGTTATTTTTTCTTTCAGTGCTTTATGATTCATTACTTTATGCATTGCAAGTCATGTATTTCCTCTTACAGACCTGAGCTAGCTGATGTTTGTGTAAAAATGAATGCTTGTGTCATGGTCACATGCAGACCAGTGTTCACTTGGGGTTTCTCTGATCTTGTGCTTATGTCACACATCGTCCTGAGCTTCCTACAGCCAGAAAAGGAAGCTGAGAAAATCCTGCAAGAAAGTAATCAGAACTTTTCTGCCATTAACATTAATTTTATTAACAAGCTTATTTCCCTGCTACTACCAAATGTTGTAACAAAAGTCAGAGCTTAGACACACTTTTCATGTGAAAGTCCCACAGTTCTGTGCCAATAAGTTTAACACAATTAAATGCATCTATTTTTGTTCAGGTTGGTTTTATTAAGAGCTATTTATTTTTATGTCCAAATTACCCTCTAGGTACCTTGCAAATTTTAAGGGCAGCAATAGTCAAATAAAAATTAAACATCATTAACCCTAAACTACTTATGAAGCTGCCCTCATCTAGCTGCCTACTGAATAACAACCTGACATACAGCAGTACTGTGCTGCCCCGTTTTCTCTTTCCCTGAATGAGGCCTGAATAGTTTAGTATTTCTTCTATCACCTACAAGGGAAGCCAGAAATGTGTCATTTCAGGATCTTTTCCTGATGCACCATGGCTTTCTTTCATAATAAGTCAGACCGAAGCTTTTTCCCACTGAAATTATTTAACAGACCTCAAAACTAGAGTTCAAGTACTGTTGCAAATGTGCTGACACTTAACACATTTACCAACTGCAGGTAGTCTGTCCAAATCAACTGCTGCAATCACATCTAACGACTCCTCATTTAATAACTTAAAGGTAAAACCTCTTGTTCTAGACAGCTCTAAAACACTTCTTAGTATTAAATATGTATGTACATATAAGTATAGTATGTATTTGTATGTAGATATATGTGCATACACTCATACAGAGAAGTGACATCAAGAAACCTGAAAATGCTAAGTACATCATATGCATATAACTGAAGTTTATTTCATTAATGACTAACTGTCTGGGTTAAGCAGTAAAGTCAAAACCAGATATAGTATCTGTAAGATCTTTCTTTCACATTATCACTTGTTAAGTTCTCTGAATGATAGAAGATGGTTACTGCTCTGTTGATTCCTCTTCTTCCTTCAGCTGCTCATTTAAATTCAGTAATACTACACCCATTTGTGCTTGCTACTTGAAATAAGAGCATCTCTATTCTGCTTTGCCTTTTATTATTTTCCAGTATTTTGGTAGAGCTAATTCTCAATTGACAAGTTCCGTTTTGTTCAGTTCTACAGAAATCTCCAGTAAGATAAATCTCCTTCCACTCTCATCCCCAAACTTCATAACCTAAGTGACAAACTGACAAAAACAACAACAACAAAGTGGGTTGAATAAAGTATCTTCCATGATTTGAACAAAGGGAAAAGGGTTAGCAGAATGAATGTGTAACTTCTTCGCACACACTGTCAAATCAAGAACTGTCTCTAATCTTCAGTTTTCCTCATACCATAATTATAAGACCTTTGATTTAACTTTCTTTTATATTTTCTCCATGCACCTGCTGTTTGATATCAGGGTTCAGATTCTACAGAATGACAAAGTGAGCATACAAATGTGCAAGGTTGTAGATGTAACCAAGATAATTAATATGGAGAGGCATGCTCAGCATATTTTACCCTTTTTTCTTTCACAGATAGGGTCTGTCTTGCCTTTGAATGTAAGAAGAGGCACCATGTAGTATTCCTACTGCAATTAATTGATGAATACATTCTCCCACCTTGAATTTCTTATATGCCTAGAAAACTGCCATGATGCAACCTAAATATGTATGTTCAAAATAAGAAGGAGAATAAAAAAAAGAAAAAAAGGAGAATAAAAATAAAAATAAAAAAGAAGAGGAAATAGCTGATACATGTCAGTTACTGTATGTGTATTCTGAATTTATTCTCCTAACCTAGCTTGAAATCCTAGAGAAATTGGGTGCTTCAGCTAAAAGTGACCCTAGGCAGTTTCAACTCACATGATGATTATTTGTTCAGAAGTTCACTAAAGGTCTATTTGACTGTGGCAGTATTACAGAAGGTCATATTTTTTCAAAGATGAACTGATATTGAAAAATTTCTACTATTTATTGGGCAGAAATAAGCTCTCCATCAATATTGAACACCTATTATTTTTTGACATTTTCACTTATTTTCTGTTGTTATTTCATCAGTATTTCTTCAAGATTTTACAAGAAAATGCCACATTTTTCTCAATAGTAGTTTTTCAAGCTCTCTATTACAGTACATTAAAACTGTGATAGATCGTAATATCCTATGTCGTTCTCACTTTTTAAATTTTCTGTCATGAAAATCCATGTTTAAGCACAGAAGTGGGAAATCAGTATTTTCAAAGTATCTGAAAACTTCAAGTAGGCAATGGATAGTTCCATTCTTTCGGAAATGAACATGTATTTCGTACATTTCTGGTTTAGATGCTGTTTGAAATCCTGAGAAAATAATTAAAGAATTAAACTGTAGTTCTTTTTGGCAAAATCTTGGAGATTGTTTTAATCAGAAATTTGATACAATAAAAAACACTTCCCTCTTTTTTTTTTTTTTAAGAATTAAAATGGTACAAAAGTATGAAAGTTATTGTAAGTGAAACATTTATAAGTAGAAATGTGAAGAAGACTTTCTGTAGTTTTGTTGTGGAGGTGACTTCACTGAATCTGAATAGATTGACAAGATCTAAACACGATAACATGATAATCTAGCTAGAAATACTGTGGGAAAAATATTTTATTAAAAATAAATAAATACATAAATACATAAATAGATATACACATACATATATATATAGTCCCAGATCCAGAAAAGTCCCTGATCCAGAAAACCTGGGAGGGTCTCTGTGCTATAAGCAAAATAATGTATTCATGGGTGGAAGTGGAAGAGAAATTAGGCAGGAAAAAGAAAAACTGAGTTCTACTGGTACTTTGTCAGAAGACAATATTTCATAGAAAATATTTGAAATTTTAGAACCACCATCTGATTTAAATATTTTTTTCCGAGTCAGTCTTGTTAGTTGAGAATATTACTAATAATAATAATATGGAAAAAAGTATATGAAAATTAAGGGAAAGCTTATTTTCCTTAAAGGAACTAATGAAACGAAGAAATGTTCAGAAAAAAAAATATTATCAATTTCCCTTCAAAATCTACCCATTCATTATTGGCTCTACTTTTAGCATTATTATAGAAAGTATATTTAAAGAATTACAAGTGAATATGGTTGGAAGAATTTTTTTTTTTTTTTTTTTTTTTTAGTAATTAACTACAACATACAGGTTTTCATCAAATAAAAAATTAAACTACATTTGTGGCTATGTATTAAAGAATTCTGCCTCTGGCATAATTTATTCTTTATTGTAGAAACTGTGTCAAGGGACACACAAAACCCACAGAGTACAGTTCTGCAAATGTTTCTTTTTATGTATGGATTGAGATAAAGGAATGAGAAAAATATGTGAATTAACACATTATTAAAGAAGGGAAAGTGCACTCTATTGTGGTACAGAAATGAGGGAGCACACAACAAAAGAAAAAATCAATGTGAAACAAAAAAGTGTGTTTTTCACCTAAACATGGTTGTGGAGTTCATTACGACAGGATATCCACAGGACAAGAGATTAGTGCCATTGAAAAGAAGAGAAGGAATGCATATGAATTAGAAAAATATTACTAATTAACATTTTTTAAAAGAGAATTAACCCAGTTATTTAGAAGTAAAAACTAAGCTGCAGATTGGAAGGAAACATTTCTTGATGATTATCCTAAAATTGTCTATAACAGGTTTTGTTTTTGTGTCGTTGTCATTTTATTTTGTTTTCTGGAAATTTTTAATTGCATGGCAAGCTAATGGACAGTAAGAAGCTACAGATTTTATCCAAAACTGTGTGCTGGTATTATTGCATTTGAAAGATTTCTTGATTTTTATAATTTACTAGTAAGTGACTGAAATCCTGAAGTGTAAAGAATTTATAAGCACATTTTTTTGTTGTTGTTGCTATTGTTGCTTTGTTGTTGATATTGTGTTTATTTTTTTAATTGTGTCAAAGCTATTCATACTGTCTATGCTGTGACTTTTACCACTTTTGTTAGCCTATTTTTTAAACCTGCATCCTGTCCACTTGTATTTTTTGTCTCCCTTGAATACATAGCCCCTGACTCTTCAACTTCTTTCTGCAAAAGTTGTAATGCCTGTCTCACATACCTCTGTTTTCAATAGAGCTCTAGAAAAGAAAATGCTAGGTCTTCTGTGCAAAAGTGTTTTGTTTGTTGTGCAGCTTCTATTTAAAGCTGTGTTTGCAAAATTAGGAAAAAGCACTATCAGTGGGATGAGCTGTGGAGAAGGATGCCAAGTAAGGTCTACATTCATATTAAAGTTTTTAACAGAATTGAGATAATATCTTTGTTACGCATCGCTACAAGGGATTTATGCATATCTGAAGTTATACAGAAACATAAAATCACGTAAGTTGAAAATTACCTTCACACAGAATCACAGAATAACAGAATGGCCTGGGTTGAAAAGGACCTCAAAGATCATGAATCTCCAACCTCCACACCACAGGCAGGGCCACCAACCTCCCCATTTACTAGACCAGGTTGCCCAGGGCCCCATCCAGGAATGGGGCATCCACAACCTCTCTGTGAAGCCTGTTCCAGCATCTCACCACTCTCCTTGTAAAGAACTTCCCCCTAACATCCAACCTAAATCTTCCCTCTTTCAACTTAAAATCATTCCCCCTTGTCCTGCTGTTATCTACCCTTTCAAAGAGTTTACTCCCTACCTGTTTATAGGCTCCCTTCAGTTACTGAAAGGCTGAAATGAGGTCACCCCACAGCCTTCTCTTCTCCAGGCTGAATAAGCCCAGCTCCCTCAGCCTGTCTTCATAGGGGACAAGTCCAACCATCAACCTGGTCTACAAGTCTCATCCCAAAACCACGTCTCTTAGTGCCTGATCCCCCTTCCACATAGTGTCTGTAAGCTTTATACACATCTTGGCTTGCAGTTATTAAAAGCATAAGCTGTGTTCTTCAGGCTTAATTTCATGTTTTACTCAATCAAAATAGCAGAGCTTTTTTTTCTTCTTCTTCTTTTTTTGTTTTTACTTCCTATGCAGTTCTTTTTTTTCTGCAGCAAAGATCAATCAATTGGCATTTAATTATTCTCGATACTGATATCATATCATTCTGTAAAAATGGAAAAGAAAAAAAAATACAACAACTTTGAACAAGGCCATAGGTCCTCTTGTCAATTAGTTCCATAGAGACAATAGTTGATGAGATCAGGAAATGTTTGGGCAAGGGAATGGCTTAAGGGAGTTATTCATTTGAATAGAGTAAGGGGTATATATAAGACTATCTATATATCGAGGCCAGCTCTTTTTCATTTTGAAGATTGAAATGTGCTTTGCTTTGAAATTTGTTAAGAGAAACATCTTCCAGGGGCTGTGGACTTTATCAAAGAAGTCAGGAAATTCTTACATATTTTATTTGCATTTTGTTGTATGAGTTGCAGTTGATACTGGCCCTGACTGCTTTCATTTACAATTTGTCCTACACTTCAGAAAACTATACTGTCAAAAGATATCTGCCTCCTCGGTAGGGTCATAGGATAATTCAGGTGTGAACAGATATGAGGAGGATTCTAGTCCAATCTCCTGCTCAGTTTGTAATGGGATTGGACCAGTTTTTATCAAGTCATATCTAGAAAACCTCAGAGAATGGAGACTGTACCTCTCATAGCAATTCATGCTAGGCTTGACAGTCATCATGGACTCCATATATATCTCAGCATACCTAGTCTGAACATCTTATGTTTCAACTTGTGCCCATTGTCTCTTCCATGCCATGAAGAGCATGGATCCAACTTCTTAATGTTTTTTTCCTAGGCACTGGAGGCTTCTGGTTCGTTTCTCTAAGTCCGTCTCTCCTCCAGGCCTACAAAGCCCAGCTCCCTCAGTCTCTCCTCACAGGGCAAGGGCTCCGGACCTCACCCCCTCTGTGGCTACCTCTCAGCTCTCTCCAGTTTTTTAAAGAAGTTTTTCTTGTACCAGGGGTCCAAAACTATGCACAGTATCCAGCTCTGATCTAACAAGTACAGAGTTAAGGATTCATTACCATAAGAAAACTAGCATAGTTTTAATTAGAAAGAGATGACACTACTTGTCACTTTACTCAGATTATTGCGTATCTGAGGATTAACCTGGTTTACAGTAAAACAGCTGCATGTTTTTCATTCTTAATATACTAGCACAAGGTCTTCACGTCCATTTACAGAAAATTTCAAACCTGTGGATTACAACTATCTGACTTTCTTTAAGAAAGAAAACACTACTTTGAAATATTGAATTTATTCTCTGCCATAATTAATCTTATCTAAGGCTCAGTAAAAATTGCTCTTTACATGAATAAGCAGAGATAGAGGAATTCAGTTGAAAATATTCACCTTCACCTGGACCAGGGCTCTCAAATATTTGTGATATCTTGAAAACTTTCCAATCTATTTCCTCGCTGTCTCTCTTCTTCTTCCCTTCCCTTCCCTTCCCTTCCCTTCCCTTCCCTTCCCTTCCCTTCCCTTCCCTTCCCTTCCCTTCCCTTCGCTTCCCTTGCCTTCCGCCTTTTCCTCCTTTTCCTCTGCTTTCACTTCTCCCCTCTTTTCCACCTTTTCCCCTTTTCCCCTTCCCTTCCTTTCTTAATGTTTACTGGCATATCAAACTCCATGTACTTTGAAACAAGTCAAAATATTCAGAAAGGGTATATATATTTTTTCAACACCCTTTAAAGTTCATGAAACAGAATTTTAAAGAAAGAGAATATTGCTTTCATAAGGGAAAATAATAAATACATACACTATGTGTTGAATTTTGCTTTCAATTGGAGCTTCATGTTTCAAGTCGATGGACACTGGAATTCACTGTGACTCGACTGAGAGTAGCCACTGTCTCCACAGAAAAGAGATTTACCTGTAGAAATGGGTGTTTTAACCATTTAATATATTCTGAAATTCATTAGTATTTGTTGAATTTCCTGTTTAATCCAAGTTGCACCATTAAGATGAGCATAATACAAGTGTAAGTTCATGGAAAGCATTTGATTATCAAAATTCATCTTCTTAAATTTTTGCTTTTGTTGTTTAGAAATATTTTTTAACCTATGGTATAAAAATCAAATATTAATCTACAAGTTTTTTGCTTTTTAGCAAAGTCAGAGATATAATTAGCAGATACTGCAGAAAAAAAAAATTTTTTTTTACTCAAGGGAATGAATGAAATATAAACAATTATACTGTGGGATCAATTTCTGTTTACATTAATTTTTTCATTCACACTAATCTAATGGTTTGCTCTTGATTTAACATTCAAGTCAGAGATTTCTGCCATGGCCAGAATAACTTGCTTAGGACATTACTGAAATTATAAAAAGGGTTGTTTACAGTAAGAGAAACTATACAGAAAGAGTAACAATAATCATTTGACAAAAAAAAAAAAAAAAAAATACATCTATACATTTTTATTTAATGTATTTTATATTTATTAAGTAATCTGCAGGGCACATTTCACTTTTGTGCAATGAACACTGACAAAGCTGTGTTTGCTGTTTAAAACCTGTAAAAAAAAAGCCAATAAATTTGAGTTTAGAGACAATTCTGTTCTTATTTTCAAATACTTGCAAGAATTAGGCTTCTATTTAGTATAAATAAATAAATAAACATCTAGATAACTGATATAGCCAAAAGCATGCATTAAGCATCACCTTTTAATCTTGACATTTTTACATATAGTTTATTCTTTTTTAATATCCACAAAGCATTCCAAATCAGTATCTTGAATCTGTCCAAAGAGAGCTGGGGCTTCCTCTTGTTCATTTTGGATCTTCTATGCAGACAGAATATAAAGCAGATAGCAAGTGTTTGAACTGATCTTATCATGATGGGTGTTTAAAAGTACAAGATATATAGTTGTGACATTAGTTATAGTACACACAATAATCACAAAAGCTATTGCAAAACATTTACCAATCTTGCGTGACAAATTAATTCCCTATGAAACACCTGAAAATCTAAAGGTAGGTCTATTGTTTGGTAGCCAGAAATATAATTCTCAGTTTCCAAAGCAATTTTCTCTTTATATTTGACTCTGGAAGAAGTATCTATAAATCACTATCAAGGAAGATGTGACTTTTTTTTTTTTTTTTTTTTTTTTTTAACCAGGAAATAATATGTATCTTCATTTTAAACCAAAGTTGAACAGCAAGTCTCTGATATGTACTTTTAGAGGCTCATCTACACAATTCATGTTCAGCTTAAGTGGTTAGCCATATGTGTCCTGAATTGCTATGCCATATATTGCTACAGCTAAAAAAATACTAAATATTTTAAGATCTTCCTGGATAGTTACTGTTAAAATGAAATCAGTGTTCTAATTTTGGTTTTCTTAATTAAATATTAAAAAGGAATATTTCCTCATAATTTGGATGGCTGCTTATCACAAGGATTCTTCTGCTTACATAATGAAAAATTTTAGTATATACATATCCAATTTTCACTGCTGAATTAACAAAAAAGAAAAAAAAGAAAAGTTCTGAATCATCCCTTACTCATGTAAGTTTATACAGATTCATGACTGATCTGCTAGCCATAATTCTTGCAAATTAGGAAATGTTGCAGACATTCTTCCCAATGTACTTTTTGCAATTTGAAATTTTATTGTTTTAGTTCAAAAAGGCAGGAGATGTGACTTCGATTAGAAAGGTGTTCTATGGAATTTGTGCAATCTTGCTAATATGTAATTTATATGTTATCATTTCTTCAACTTTGTTTACAGCTCCACAGTCGTACAATTTATTCAATTTATTTCAACTCAAATTCAAATTAAAAACAAACTGAAATTTCACAAGTTACAGTGCATCCCAATCTTGTGTTACCTTTTTGGAGAAATATGTCTACTTTTTAACAGCCTCCATACCTTCTGATCTCCACTGATAATTCTGTTCAACTAAAAACCAAATGTCTTTCAAAATTGGTTAAAATATTCAATTGCAATAGTTTTCAGTGAAATATGTATTCTTAGGGGAAAAGCAAACTTTTCAGTGTAATCAATTTTTATAAGAGATGAAAGAATAATAGTCTCATTTATATTAACCATTTGCCTATTCCTAAATTTTTACTTCCTTGATTCTGAAAGGAAAAAGAATGAAAAAAAGATGATTGGAAGGAAGGAAAAGTTATTTTCTTAATCACATACTACAAATGTTAACACTGAAAAAAAAAATACTTAGGATACCTGGGATGGATAACATTTTTAGAAGTATTAATCTTTTAAAAAACTTACTTTTTTGGCATGGGAAAATGTCAAACATCTCTGACAAAAGTGTGGGACAACAGATGCATTTTGATAGACCAAGTGCACAGTAGCCACTTCCAAATTTCTGCTCAATTTTTCATTAATTGCCTCCTAGACACTCAGATGGCTGTATACATTTTGATTCACAATTTATATATTTGAGCACTATGAAGCAAGAAAATTGAAAGCAAAGCAAAACCAAAACAAACAAACAAACAAACAAACAAAAAACAAACAGAAAAATGTTCCCCAAATCCAGAAGTTTATAAAGAAATTGTACAGTTATGCAGTTCTCTGTGAGACAGCACAAGAGAACTACAGCTTTACTGAAAACAATTAACATTTTTTTGTTATTAATGGTGAATCAGAACTGAATAAACTGGCAGATTTTCTTGGTCCAGCTTGTAATACTAAGTAATCTTTGTAAAATGAGACTTAGCATGAGCTAGCTACTCATTCCAGCAGAAACTTTTACCAATGCAGTTCTTCCCATGATGGAATTTTCCTCTTACTGTGCACTGATGGCCTAATCCCACAGTTCCATTTGGGTACTGCACACCTGTTTCCTTTAGGTGAACACCAGATCTAACCAAGCTAGTTGCTAGCTGTGGTTCGTCTACACAGGGCATTTTCCATCTTTCTTTAATAAGTTTGAATACTTGAGTTCTAGTTCTATAAAGTTCCTGTGTATTACAATCCTACCTTGCAGATCACATTCTACAGAAGAGCAAGCAGTTCTGGGTGTGATATGTTCTGAGATTTTTCACAGATAAAAAGCACCCTTCCTTCTCTTTGTGCTATGCCATAACATGGGAAAAAATACACCTAATCAGAATTCTTGACTCACATAATGTAATGTATTTCAGGAAACTAAATGGGAATTCTAAGCCACAGAAGCAGTATCTGTTTTTTGTGGTTTTGTTTGTTTGTTTGTTTAACATAGTCAAAACTAAATTATTTAACTAACATAAGCTCATTCCAAAATTATTATAATCTCAGCATTAAGTACAACAGCTAGTCTAGAATCAGACTGGCTAATTTCTTATATGGTCATGTTCATATATCAGTCCATCCTCTTATTTCAGAATATTCTGATAGTTATTGTTATATCATATGTAAATGATTATACGAAATGTGCTGAATATTAAGACTTCATGTAGAATTTCTGACCTTAACACCGGATTTAGACATCTTGTTAAGAGATAGTATGTTCATAATTTCTATTCTATTCTATTCTATTCTATTCTATTCTATTCTATTCTATTCTATTCTATTCTATTCTATTCTATTCTATTCTAATATATATTATATAATATGTTATATAATATATTTTGTAATATATTTGGGAACCCTTTCTGGTAATGAAAAACACTTGCACTTTAGATTTGAAAAAACTTAATGTTCTATAAAGGTCTTTAGCAAAAAGTACCACCTTTAAATAATTACTGCAGCTCTTTGGATCCTTAAAACTTTTATGATATGAGAACTGATGCATAGAACTAGTGCAGAGAGAAAACCAGAGTGTACACTGGACCTTAATGTGTCAAAAATACAATCAGAACTAATGCAAAGCAAACAAAAGAGACACCGCCTGTAAATATTTAAAAAAAAAATAAAAATAAAAACAAATCAGAGGCTTAGTTCACAGTGTAACAGGTTCACAAAATGGATCTTTATGTGTGAACTGACCAAGATCTTGAGACTGAAAGAAAAGGTAGAAAAATTCAACAATGTAAAAGCAAAACTTCACAATAGTGTGGAAAATCAAATTCCATTCAAAATCAGGTGTGGGTTTAATACATAATATTGCCATCTATTGAAACAGAAGTTTATAAATAATTTGTATTTTCAAAGAGTTCAGGTACTTGCTTCAAGACCTTCAACGTGTTACTGTATCTGTTCAAGGTATATGATTTACAGTGGCAGACTGCAAGGCTCTGTGCTTGAATTAGTCTGCATTTCCACATCTGACTAGGCCTGAATTTAAGTTTTAGCACATATCCTGATGTTACAGGAAGTCCCTGCCAGTGCTGCTCAGCATTTATGAGGAAACTCACATGTAAAAATGGGCTTGAAGTTTTCCTCAGTCACAGTCATTGCAGCACATCATTTTCTTGGAAGATTCCAGAAATTCACCAAATCACAAATTCAGAGAATCAAGGAATGGTTAAGGTTGAATATGACTTCTGAAGGTCGTCTGGTCCAACTTGCTCATCTGGTCCATGCTCAAACAGGGACATGGAGAGGACAAAGACTCCACAACCTCTCTGGTTAACCTGTGCTAGTTCTCTATTGCCCTCACAGCACAGAAGTGTTTCCTGTCTCTCAAGGGAGCACCCTGTGTTCCCATCTGTGCCCCTTGCCTCTTGTCATGGCACTGGGCACCACTGATAAAAGCCTGGCACTCTCTTCATTGCAGTCTCTTTTCAATTATTTATGAGTGTCTCCCTGAGACTCCTCCAGGCTGAACTGTCTGAATTCTAACAGTTTTTCCTCATAGGAAAGGTGCTCTAGACTGAAGTGATCATTACAGTCTGAGATCACAAACACTCATGGCAAGGACACACAACAATTTCAGGAAGTGACAGAAGCAAAAAATAGTTTTTAAATAATAATTCATTTATTAATGTTAAACAGAAATAAATCTCTCCTCACAGGTCTCAGCAATAGAACTATGGGAAAAAAAAAAAAAAAAAAGGCACCAAAAATGCATTTTGTGATGCATTAAACATAGTATAGGCAGCTGGACAGAAGAGGTGAATCTCCCTCTTTATTTAGCATTGGTGCAGCCTCACATTGAATACTGCGTTGTGTTCTGGACTCCACAGTGTAAAAAGGATACGGTCCTTGCAGTTAGTAACACAGCTGGTAACAGGGTTGGAGGGTATGTCCCGCGAGGAGAGGCTGAAGACACCTGGGTTGTACTGTTTGGACATGACCTCACTGCTTTCTGCAGCTCTAAGGAGGGGAAACAGAGTGGTTCATCTGTTGTCCTGGAACCAGTGGCAGGACAGGAACAGTGCTAAGCTGCCAGGGGAGTGTCAGACTAGGCATTAAGAAAAGTTTCTTTATCATGAAGACTGTAAAACACTGGAAGAAGCTTGCTAGTGAGGTGGTTGATGCCCCATGGCTGTCAATATTGAAGAGGCATTTGAAAAATGCCCTCTTTAATGTGCTTTAACTTCTGGTTCACCTTAAAGTGTTCTAGCAACTGGATTTGATGATACTTATATGTCCCTTCCAACTGAAATAGTTCTATTCTATCCCATCCTAAACTAAACTATCCTATCATATTCTATCCTACCCAATCCTATTCTATCCTATTCATTTTGATCATTACATAACATTTTTAATTGTTACAGGAGAGGAAAAATATATATGAGACACAAGACTTGAAGGCACTGAAAATAGAAGCATGATGAAACTGAGGTCTGTCATACTGTCATACTTCTAAAGCTGAGTAGGTTCCTTGAAGAGGTGAATGTTACACTCATTGTGAATTTTCATCTAGTACTGGGTAGCTGGACAAAAACTGGATAAGAATCAGCAGGAAAAGTTGAGGAGTGAGCCTAAGTCCATCCAGAATCTCATAACCTCAATTTCCGTTTCTTGCATAAAGCAAGCATCTTTACTCCTGGAATCTACCACATAATAATTGTTTCTCACTAGTTGTTTTTTTTTTTTGAAAAATCTGATATCTAAGATTTCAGAGTTAGAATAACATCCCTTCAGGAAAGAGAGGAACTTGAAACAATGAAGGTAACTTGCCTATGGTGCTATTTAGGAGTGAGTGAAGGTAGAGGAGGAAAAGGATATAGTGTCACCATGATTTTTATTGTAGCTTACACACATGTAAGCCAATTTGGTGCCAGCTTTGAAAATACACAGACAAAAGCATGTAGGAGATGTTCTGAGGATCTAGGTAGCCATATGTACACTCAGTAAGAGAAATGTGGATACTTCAGGTTTCACATGGAAGTTCTATATTGTTTCTCAAGGATCTAATAATTGTGTTTGATCTGATGAAGTACAATATCTGTGAATGAACACAGAACTGGGATCAGATATATCAAGCTTAGTGATTTCCCCATTTTATCTTTTTTTTTTTTTTTTTTTTTTTCCCAAGACATACCCAAGTTTGAAAGTGTTTCTGGAGTATGCTTTATTTTGCAATTCACAGCCTTGCTTGTGAAGTAAATACCAACAACTTTCATACTGAGCATAAAAACTTTTGTCTGACATCACGTACAACAACTGTTGCTCTTCTGCACTGCTCTGTCCACATATTCTAACCTTCACCAACCACTTCTACAGATGTGAAGCAGGTTTGATCTTAATTTCTATTCAATCTGCTCTCATTCTCAGCAGAGCAGGAATCACTCAAGGGCAACTATGATTTTGTGACTTTTGTGAAATGGGGACTTGTCTACTGAGAATTAAACCAAGTTTGTTTAAAATGATTAAACAATTTATCATATAGTCTTGTGACTAAAACCATGCTTGAGACTTTCAATATCTCCTACAGGGAATAATATTTGCATAAAAAAAAGGAAAAATTAAAATCACAATTAATAAAAAAACAAATTTCTAAATACATATTATTTTTCTTGCAAATGCAAAAGATAACCTAAAGTGATGAGTTGCCTTGCGTGTTTCATAATCTGCAATATTTGTGGTTATTTTTAAATAAATTCTTAAAATAATCGCTCACTTGAGGAAACATAATAGGAAAAATATTTGTAGATACTAAGACAGTGTAGCACAATAAAGATGTGAGAAACTTATTGTATAGCCTACACACCAGATAGTCTCTGCTGTAATTCTCCAGAGAAATTTCCCCCTTGCTGTTTTCTATCTTACTACAATAAGATTATATGGAGATTCAGTATTCAGGCTTCTCCAGTCTCTTTGTTATTCTCCCTCTGGGGTTGTCACTCATGTCAGTATTTTTAAATCACTGCAGACATATTTGGGCGTAGTTGGATTTATATACATATATATGTGTTTATATGCAGAAAGAGACAATCTTGAGTACAGATATTAAAGACTGAAGAAAACATATAAAACCATATGTTTTTCCTCTTTTAATCTCAGAAAGGCATTTTTAAATGATGAATAGTTACAGCTCTTCCTGTAAGTCATCCTGCTTAGAGGTCCTTGCTGAGTACAGGAAGTCACAACCACAGAACACTAAATCGTCATCTCTCTGTCAGAAGTCATAGAACTATACCAAAGGACAATCTATCTCTGTACAAGCACAAGTCATACAAGAACAAGGTTTTCATTGTCTTGAACTGAATACAATACGTAGTACACTGGAGAGCAACGGCAGAGATTGAGTACAACTCTCTTTGAAATCCTAATGAGTAATATTTGCAGACAGAAATCAGTACTCCCACATTAGCATTCTACAGAACTGGATTTAAATGTAATAGAATTAGACAAGAGTGAAAATACACAAAGTTATAAAATAAATCAATAATAATAAAACTCCCTCAAATAATAAGATTTGCTCTTCAGGAGATCTGTTCATAGAAAATGCTTTGGACAGAATCACTTGGAAAAGATAGTGTTTTCTTTCCTACCACATGAGCTCACTGCAGCCTTTCAAAAAAGTGTTAATCTTATTGATATGAACGCTACTAAAGAGCATTAATGTGTTATGAACAGTAAATATGAATTCATGAGGTTAGAGAAGTCAAAAATATTTTTAAATGGTAGTCTTTAAGTTGTAAGCTTTATTGTTGGTCACTGTATCTGGCTAGGCATTTATACTACTAATTACCTTTGTTTCCAGAAATGTCTCATCTGAAAGGCTAAGCTCAAAACTTGAGCCAAATGCTTGATTCAAAGAAAAAACAGATGAAATTAGAAAAAAAAAAAAAAAGATAAAATTCCAGATGTATATTATCTTGGTTGAGTTCCTTGCTGAAGAAAGACAAAAACATCAACTACTTGCCCAAAGAAAACATCAATGTTGACTACTAGAAGTAAAACAATCAGTCTTGGAGTTAATTTTCGCAACAAACCTGCACAAGTAAAACTTTATTTGAAGATCTGGAATATAATTATAATTAAGACTTCAAAACATCTTTTTCATTACATTCAGAACTTAAATTGTGTAACGTATTTGCATCTGAGATAAAAAGAGATGCATATTTTGTATGTTGAAATTAGATTTGTAGAAGCACAAGCTCATTCCCAATAGCAAATATTACTAACTCCAATTCCAGTTATGAAGCACTAAATTGTTTTTTAAGTGGAAGTCATCTTTCCTAATAGGCTTTCAACATTAATCCTCTAATGCTTATTGTTACTTTACATTCTAGAGGTTATTTTAGAATGGATGAACTAGAATAGTCTGAATTAGATTTAGGCTTAGATTAGACTTAGAAATATCTGTCATGAGACTTGGAGTTCATATAGTTATAAAATTGCGGTTATAAGTTTAGATATATTGTTTTTTTGTTTTTTTGGTTTTTTTTTTTAGATGCTAGAGATTCCTACCATTTATATGATCTTGCAAGTCTTAGACTTTCTTTAACTTTGGACTTCTCACTGTCAACTACTTTTGAAAGTTTTCTTGTGTGTTCAATATTCAGAGGACAGCTGGGCTCACATATTCTCAAAAGAAACAAGGTCTTGCTGCACTGATCATTTTGCATTTTAGAATCTTATCTTTGTTCGGGCAAACAAAGTTATAAAACAAATACCAGAAAACTTAAATTTTGGCCTGGTTTTATGTTGAAATAGCAGGCATAGGACTCTGAGATCAGTGACAATCATATAATGTAATACATCAATGCAATGTTGTCTGGTACCTCATCCAAAGAGAAAAGAGCTGGGAACATATTACTCTTCCCAGGTACTCTACATATCCTACAAATCTGCACTGGTATTGACCAGACACTTTTAAGAATTTTATTAACTAAGTTTAGGAAAAGGAAAGAACTACTGTTGAACTCAAAAAAGAAAGCTCTTAAGGTCTGAAACTATTCTCTGATAATAACTAAAAGTTAAAAAAAAAAAAAAAAAAACACACACATGGATTTGCTTGTATTAGTTTTCCCACAAGTGTATATTTCCCAGCAATGTGTGAAGAGTTATTTTCTAAGAGAGTGTTAAATCTTTAAGATTTGTAGGTACTTCAGAATACTAATCAACCTTCTCTGATCTAGAAAATCTTGTCTTTATATAGCTCTTTACTTGCTGATAGGGTTAAAGTTATGGTCTTTTTTACCTCATTGTCTGGTTGTCTGTTTTGACATAAAAGAATATGGATTGAAATGGGAACTGGAATCCAGGTTCCATAAATGCATCCTACCATTCAAACACAGGGTCTGTAGAAAAAAAGAAATCTGTGGGGGAAAAAAAGAGAAAAGCATTAAAATGCACAAGTTCTAATCCTCTGTTCTCACTGGACTGTCTGTCTACGCTTAGAAAGAGTTTTCCACCTCTAGATTTATTTCCTTTTTTTAAAGGTATAGTACATAAATGCAAATTTCTATTTCTTCCAAATCTGTTGGTGAATATCCAGTTGTATTGTATCTGAAATTCCAAGTTGCTCTATAATTTACTCTTTACAGAGTTCAATCTCTGGCCACTGGAAGCTGAATTTTTCTGCTATAAAAATAAAATATCATTCAACTGCTCTCGTAACTCATCTTCTTCACATTTTTGTCATTGAACAAAATATGCAAGAATAAAATTTAAAAAAAATCTCTTTGTTTTCCTAATAATTTTTACAGCTTTTGTTTGAACAAACTCCAGCATAAAATACTGAACATATGTGACTGAAAACAGGATAAAAGAAAATTAATTCACCAGAGAGCTTTATAGGAGCATAGGACTAAAAATACAGATGCAACTCGAAACCTACTTTAAACTGCACTTTCTCCAGCAACTTCTTGCTGCTATGACACAGCTAGTGGCTTTCAAATTATATTGAATATATAAAATATGTTATCTTAATGCGTTTGTATCCCTGCAAGTGATTCTCAATATGGTTGAAATGTCATTTTGCTGCCCAGATACCCAGAAGTTCCTTTAGAGGCTGGAGACAGGCTTACAGGAATCTCATGAAGTTAAGCAAGGAGAAGTGCAGAGCCCTGCAGCTGGGGAGGGTCAGCCCCAGGCATTAGCACATGCTACACGCACCCAGTTGGAAGCAGTCCTGCAGAAATGGGACTGTGAGTCCTGGTAGACATAAACTTGAAGAAGAAATAGCAATGTAACCTTGCACTTGTGAAGTCTAATTGTATCCTGGGCTGCTGTAAGCCAAACATCACCAGCAGGTCAAGCCAGATTATCCCCATAGCATTGCTGAGGCCACACCTGGAGTTTTGTGTTCAGTTCTGGGTCCCACAGTAAAAGAGAAACGTGGACATTCAGGGAATGTTCCAACAAAGGGCTGCTATTGTGGTGAAGAGACTAGAGTACCTTCCCCATGAGAAATGTGGAGTATATTATCTAGAGTACTGTGTCCAGGTCTGGAGCCGCCAATATAAGAAAGACAGAGAGCTGCTGGAGAGGGTCCAGAGGAGGGCCACAAAGATGATCAAAGGTCTGGAGTACCTCCCCTGCAAAGACAGACTGAGGGAGCTGGGCTTGTTCAGCCTCGAGAAAGGGAGGCTGTGGGGTGACCTAATTGCAGCCTTTCAGTACCTAAAGGAAGCCTATAAACAGGAAGGGAGTCAACTCTTTGAAAGGGTAGATAATAGCAGGACAAGGGAAAATGTTTTTAAGTTGAAGGAGGGAAGATTTAGGTTGGATGTTAGGGGGAAGATCTTTACTATGAGAATGGTAAGGTGCTGGAACAGGCTGCCCAAAGGGGTTGTGGATGCTCCATCCCTGGAAGCATTCAAGGCCAGGTTGGATGGGGCCCTGGGCAGGCTGGTCTAGTATTAAACATGGAGGTTGGTGGCCCTGCCTGTGGTGTGGGGGTTGGAGATTCATGATCCTTGAGATCCCTTCTAATCCGGGCCATTCCGTGTTTCTGTGATTATGTGAGAAGCTGAGAGCACTTGGAGTGTTCAGCCTGGAGAAAGGGCTCAGGGGGATCTCATCAGTGTCCTCCTGAAGAGAGGCTGCAAAGAGGACAAAGCCATGCTCTTGTCAGTGGTGTCCAGTGCCAGAAATATCAGGAAAGATCTTCTGTCCTGTGCAGGTGATGGAGCACTGTCAGAAGGTGGTGGTAGAGGTAATAATGTCTTCACGTTGGGGATCTTCAAAAACCACCTGGGCATAGTCCTGGGCACCCTGCTGTGAGTGTTCCTGTTTGAGCAGGAGTTGGACTAGACAGACCCAGAGGCCCCTTCCAATATCCGTGACTCTGAGATTCTGATATTTTTTAAAGGAATTACTGTATATAACTTTTGGAAACAGACAACAACCAGCATGAGATTAGGCAGATAAATCATTCAAAGAACATTTCAGGGATTGTCAATTAGAATAAGTGAACACTGAACTTAAGTATCAAAGATTGTGCAGTTTGCAAATCTGTGAACTGTGCAAACTGTTTCTGAGGGGAGTGAGTAAAATTTATGACAGCTTACTTGACAGAGAGAAAGTTGAAAAAATTATGGTACCTTTTTATTTTTTTAACAGATTTTAAAAATGGATATATAAAAACAGCTCAAACACAATCAGTAAAAACACAAAAAAATTACTGAGTTCAGCATAACTGTTTTGATGAGGATTTTTTTAATTATTCATTAGATATAAATAAAATTAAGATCTGACTTTTGAAGAAAGTAAGTAGTTGAAAGTGCTATCTGATAAGCAAAAAATCTAGACTTCCAGAGATCTATTTTAAAGACAATACATCTGAGTTTTACATACCTGGAATACGTTGGAAGGATTTTTGTCCTACTGGGTGATAAATATCTTCCTAGTTATACTATGAAAAATATAGCAAAGTCAATGCAGGAGATGGATGTGGTTATTCTTCTACAGAACATTAACAGTTGAGGATGTTTAGCATGTTCTGTATGATCCCTTGTAAGACAGATGAAATTTTCTTTTAATGGTAAGGTACTGTTTCCACTACCATTCCTTCTTAGCTGATATGTGAGCAGCTTGTTATGATACGATGCTTCTAGATGCCATTAGTTATATCTATGATTTTTTTTCAGTGCTTTTGAAAAACACTTTGTGGGTGGCATTTTTTTTTTTTTTTTTCACTGAAGAAGAATAACAAGATGATATACAATGAAAGGCAGACTTATGTACTGAACAAAAAGTTCTGTTAACAATTAATGAAGTCTTGCTTTCTTCGAATTTGTGTCTTATGTTTGGCTGCCTTTATAAATGAATCAAATTAAAGCTGCTGCTGGAGTCAACATCATTTTAGGCTTCTGAGAATGGTGGTTGGTGTGGAGAGGGAGGTGTAATAACTTTATAAATATCAGCGGTATGGAGGAACTGAAGTCCTTATCTTTTTTTTTTTTGACATTAAAAGTTGCATGTAACAGAAAAACATGGACTGAAGTTTAGATTCTCACATATTTAATAAGGCATGAAGTCTACCTGAATTTTTTTCTCCAAAGCTAGATCATTCATAATAGAGCTTTGCTGCATTGATTCCCCAGTATCTTTTGTACTGTGCTCATTCCAGATTCTTTCTGTGAGGACATTTTTACTTAGCTACCTTTTTTTCATGAGCTGTGTAAGCACACAACAGACTTGGACATTAGTTCAGCTGAACTGGATTCAAAAACTGCCAAGAGAAATATGCTTAATAACAAGATCATATATTTCTTAATTCCCATCGGAAACAAATTTATGAAATAAATTTGTTTGTAAATGAAGTAACCATCAAATGTAGAATATACAGGTTTATAAGTGATAGAAATTAAAGATAGGAATGTATGTAGATTGTGGAAGCATCTATTAATTAGTTCAGTTAAAATAAAGATTATACGATTCTGCTTTTAGTTAAGCTATTCATTTTACTCGTGAATAAAATACGTCTTTTGGTAATGTCCCTAATATATAGTATGTTGAAAAGCAATAAATGTACTTAAGTTTACATAGCAAACATCCCAAACTGTCTTAACAGAAGCCTGTGAAATTATATAAAATATACAACAAGTAAACCTATTCTTTGGGTGGATTTACAGCAATTCCCTGAGCACTTTTATGTACTCACACAGAAAATCCCTTGGTATGGCTGAATTAAAACGTTTTGTTTTTTTTTTTTTCCTTTCATTTTAATGATGATTATTTTTCACATAGAATTTGAAATCCGCCAGTATGAAGGAAGATTTGTATTATCCTGAGTCAGCTATATAACATGTGCCTTTTGGTCTTTATTAACAAAAGCCTCTGGTGTAGAACCATAGAATCACAGAATTGCTCAGGTTGGAAAAGCATATTTTCTTTGCTGAAGAATATAAGAAAAAGAAAGCATATACAGTGAAGAGCTAAAGACAAGCAATTCTTTTGCTCTTTGAAGGACTGTTACATGAGGACTGCTCCAAAATAGTGTCTCCTACTTTGTCATGTTGGCCCATGACAGCAGCGGTAGATGTTGGTGGTATGGCAGTAGAGGCTGAACAATATCCTGTTATGTTTTGTGATAGTGTAACAGGTGGCATCTGACATAATGGCGTCTGAAATGGAAGTGCATATGAAGCAAAAGTGTGTCATTGAATTTCTGCATGCAGAAAAAATTGCACTCAATAGCATTCATTGATATTTGCTGAGTGTTTATGGTGACCAAACAGTGGATGTTAGCACAGCAAACGTTGGATTGTATGGGCAACATTTTCCTAGCAATTAAACCATCATAACAATAGTAAAACTGTGAGTCACCTCTGCTGGTACAGATTTTAAAGTGTGGCATGCCAGCTCTTCATAATCAGTGGCAAAATTGCATAGCTAATGGTGGTGACTATGTGGAAAAATAGTATTTTCTAGCTGAGAATTTGTTATATCAAATAGTATGATTTTGCTTTTTGTATCTATTTTAGCTTCAATGGAAATAAATAGAGGTATTACTTTGGAGAGACCCATGTATTTATAAAATAAAGTTATTTTCTACCAAGGTCTTTGCAGTCTCCATTAATCATTTCTTTGGCTAAATCTGCCTGTTAGCATATTTTGAGCTGCCATTGCGCTGCTCCTAGCAGTTTCTTTGAGTAGCTCATGCATATTTTTTTTTGACAGAGGTTGGCCTTAAGACAAAATCATCCATTCAAATCAATAACCATCATGCACAACTGTTGACTAAGCCACTGCCTTCTCCTTCAGAACAAAGACCCAGTGGGAATACTGTATAATTTTACAATTTACTTTTATATCAGGACTCATCTATTCAATCGTTCTCTGTTTCTCTCCACCTTGTGGTTGTTTTCTATCATTACAATCAATTATTTCTGGACACAAAGTGCAAGTTTCATCTTCTAGCTGATACAGATCAACTTTTAGCCAACCTTGTTTAAATTTATATCTGCTAATTTACTTCTGAAATAATATTTTTTCTGTCTTGTTTAGTAACAGACAATGAACTTGTTGATTACCATGTTTTTGTATTCATATAATGGCAGATATACTTTCTTTTTGATGTCTTTGCTTTGAGAATTCAGCTAAGAACACTTTTAAAAAAAAGAAAAAAAAAGTAATGGATGATTGACGCTGAATGGATCTTCAGCGTATTTCCTGTAAAATGAATTGTTTAATGTTTAAAAACAGAGGAAAAAATCCCATTCTACCAATGAATCTAATGCACCATTATTATTCTATTTTTTCCAAAGTCCAGGCTGGAGTACATCAATGAAAGGCCAGTACTGAGTATTGATGTTCTTAATTTTAAAGCTAAGTGCCTAGTGACAGCACAGATTTAGAGCTTTGGCTATCTTTGTAGCACACAGTTAGCCCATACTGTGAGTTAGTCATCTGAATGCTGGAAAGGCCAACAGGCCTAACACCTGGATCACAGCTAGCAACGAAAACATCAGTGCATCCTTAATCTCACCTCTTGTAGGAATACAAGTGCTACACCTTCAGCTGAAAGTAGAATTTTCCTTCAGATGGAACTCATACTCATTTCTGTGATCTCCTGAGTTTAAATCATAAATTTATACATATATACATAAACTAGAAAACATATAGAAAATGAAAGCTTGCTTACTTTATTCAATTTGTGAGTGACTCACAGAAAGTAGTTTGAAGCACCTGTTGTCCATGAGATTGTTTCATTCTTGGGGATGAAACAGAGATCATCTCATTCCATGTGGTTAAAGCTTCACCTTTTTTTTGCTTCACCTTGTAAACTAGAATCTTGACCCTCATTCTAGAGCCCAGTGTTTAAAGCCTTTGGAAAGAAAAGAGAGACCGGGAGGCCCCTCTTTGATCTAATCAGTACAAAATATTAAAATATTCAAAAAGTGTAAATGCCTGCTCATTTTTGTCTACCTATCAACCGTTTTCATCATACTTACTCTGTCTTCTATGACAAGTGAATATTCATTGATCCTATATAAAGTGAAATGATTTTAGTATAAGAAAAACAATTAGCAAATGCACTTCATTTCACTAAGTCAACTCCAGTGTGACAGTTAGGGTATCCCCACAGGAAACTGGAACAGCTAACCATACCATCATGGCATGTGCTTTTTTTCCGTGAGTTCTCTGATAAAAGGAAATTAAAGAAGGGACATGGGATGTTTCTAGCTTTACTTTGTGTGGAACTGAATTTTATTTATTAACTGAGGAATCCTACAGAAACTAGCCCTGCCAAGGATATAAGCAGAAGTTTAGATTATAAACTAGAACATGACTGAATGTCATGGCTTTATGGTTCTTCATCGATATTCCACATCATAACATCATGCAGTGCACTGAAAGTTAAAGAGTTAATGCTGGTGTTCTGTGGGTTGTCACTATACTCCATGAGTTCCAGTCTCTTGGTCTCATAAGAGAAGAATTGACTATAACACCCCAAAGACTTCATTTTTCTGTTTCCACTTTCCATTTGGAGTAAAAGATGAAATGGACTTGGAGTCACAAGTCTTCTTTTTTGCACCCTGGCTGCTTTGTCTACAGCATTAGAGTAAGGACTTCAGTTTCGGAAACACTCTCTCATTTTATTTATTATCTTCAATTCCATTCATATTGTATTATATTGTATTATCTCACATTCAGCTACTATATTTAGTAAACTAAGTTTCTTCCCTTAGGTTGTTGCCTCCATTCTCCTTAGTCCAGGCCCATCTCCCTACCTTTTCCCTTTCCCCCTCCATGACCAGGGCATGGATCTATGGGTTGGTCACTTTACCCCTTGTCATGGAAACTAGGCTGAACCAGGCTGACCCATAACACTCAAGCATAAAGTAGGCCTGGAGCTGCTCAGATTTACTATGATTCAGCTCAGGTAGGCTGCTGGTTTTTGGAGACATGTATCTTCTGACAATCTACTGTGGCAAATATATCTATTTTAATTTATTCTTGACTTCTGTCTTTTATGCAATATCTTAGTATGTTTTGTTTTGATTTGTTTTGTTAATTGGATTTTCCTTTATTCCTGTAATTTGAGTCTGTTTTATTCCCAAAGAAAAGCTTCACAAAGCTATCAGTTTTGCAAGGTTTCTAACAGGTGAGTTATAAATTATTCATTTTGATGAGCATGACCATTGCTGTGAGACAGCCCCAGGAGAATTTCCAAAGGACCATTTGGTAATAAATATTCAAGAATTTGTAATGTAATGTTTAGTCTCCAGTAGTCATCAATGACTGGACATGTCCATTATCCGTGCATAATATCTCCTTTCACCATCATTTCATAACATCAGAATCATGCATTGTACCATCTTGAAACAGAAAATAAGCAGATTTTTAAGGTCACCTTGTCTGAGACTACACCACACTTGTAAGTCCATAAACAATCCTTAAATGCTTATTAAAGCTTGAAAATGATGCTTCTGTGGAGCTCTCTCATTTACAGTGCAAGTTTATTTGATTCATAATTTGCAAATAGTAGTAAGACAGAATGGAAAGATAGTTGGAAAAATGACAGCAGCAGTAGCGAGCAGCATATTCTTGACGGTGATAGCTGAGAAGTGTTTCCAACCTTAATCACACAGTGAGTAATCACATACAATGGATTTAAAATTCAGTGATTTGCTTTGTTTTTTAATTCCAGTGTTATGAATTAAATAAACATAATTCTTTTCAAATTGATTTTGCATTTTTTCTCTGTGTAATAGGAGCATGAAAACCATATGTATACCAAATATGTGTGTGGATATGAATCATTAAAACTTTTTAACAAGTGTTTCAATCTGTCATTTTTATGTGTTCAAATCAAATAAAACTTTGCACTGAGAAAGAACTGAAAACTGAATGAACATGGACAATGCCTTTCTCATTTTAAACAAGCCCATACAGACAGTGAAATGAAACTTGTGACTGGCAGGTGCTTCTTCAATGAATGCCAGTGCTGCTGAGACAGTAATTCTGAAAAATCAGGCTGAACTGGTTTTGGCATAAGGAAAATCATGGAGAGGAATATGAAACTTAGTGCAAGACTGTTGTCAGTTCAAATGAGTAAACCTTGTTAGAAATCAGTGAATTCCTCCTTTTTCTGATGAAATAGAAAACAAATACAAGATCCTTCATATGGGATGGAAAAGTATGAAGAAAGAAGGAGTGAGGATGAGAAAATAGATGTTGGAATTTCCAACATAACCAGCAAGTACAAGATTACATTAGATGTATCTGATACTAAGATTAAGAATTGTTATGTTCATATTTATGCTATTTTCAATGGCATCACCAATATTAACAGCAAAATACATCTAACTGGGAAACTAGATTAAGAGATATTTCTTATAAGCATTTAAAATTTGCCAGATTTGAAAAGTAACTTATAGATCTCCAAAATATGAACTGGCTAAAATACTGTTATTGGTCAGAGAACCAGAGTGTTCCACATTGGAAGAGGCCCACAAGGATCATAGAGTCTAACTCCTGGTTCCACACAGGATCTCCCAAAAATCAAAGCATATGGCTGACAGTTTTGCCCAAATGCTCTTTGAATTGCCATTAATTTGATCATTTATCACTTTTTTTTTTTTAATAAATGAGCTTCTCTGATACCTAATATTTCTCCACAAATGAAATATTCCAGTAAACAAAATATGTTTGATTGTTTGTCATGGAGACTGGACTGATTTTTCTTGGCATTAACCTTCTGAATGTTAAACATCTTGTCTATGTTAGTTGACAAGAATCTCTGCAGCCCATGCAGAGAGAGACACTTCCTGAAAGTAATTCATCAACTGCTAAGATTCTGTCTGATACAGATAGGACAATCTGTCTTCAAGATATACCTCTCTTTTTCCCTTGACAGTAAAGAAAGCTTGCACAAATCCTATAGGTGCAATGACTGGTGTTTATATGGTTAGAATTAGGAAAGCCAAATCCTACGATAAGTTCCTCAGGCTGTTGTGAATTGCAAGGGAAAATTCTCATACTGATTCTAAAAACAGAATTCTATTGTATCTAAAGGATATGTAAGAAAAGTAATTTGTATCATTTTTTAAAATAGCTATCAGTAAGCATGACTTGAGAATACTTAATACTCCTATATTTAAAGAGACAGGTTCTCTAATGCCTCCCCTCTTTCAGGTGCTCTTATGCTTTCAGAATATAATGAATCAGAGCAGCTGCAGAGTCTGGACTCCAGAAACCACAGTCCAATTACTATTTTCTTGTAGAGAATCTTCATCACATATAATTTTATGACAGAAAAGAATCTCTTTCAGCTAGAAACTTAACACTAGCTTCTGAAAAGGGTTTGCTAGGTGGAAGATGATGCCTAAGCATGGAACATCCATGGCACCTCAAAAACTATCCATTGTGAGTTTGAACTCAGTTGCACAATACAGTGTAAGACCAGGCAGCTGTGCCAAACTCTTCCACTCAGGCTTCACACGGCCCTAAAATTACTTTATAATTTATTTTCATTACATGAACAAATACATGGCTGATAGAACAAAACGAGTGGAAATATATCTGGACATGTCTCCAAGGAGAAAGTGATGAAGAGACATGCATAGTCTGTTCAGGTGGCCATAACTGCTGAAGATACTTCAGATCAGCTTATTAGTATGCCTTCAGTCTGAGAAAAAAATAGACTAGTTAAAAATATTATTTCTCACAGCTCTGTTCTGTCATGCCGATATCTATTTACTCCATTCACTTCACATGCCTGAAATCTCTCCATTTACCCGGTACAGCTGCTGAGAATGGAGATAATGTACTTCTTTGAAGTAACATGATTCTTAATGTAGAAGAATAGAAAGGGAATGAAAAACATACCTTATCAAATTCTTCCATTTATTTTAAAAGATTTAGTTAACTAAATAACTTTGACAGCCTCCAGTTTTCTACCAATAAAAGAAGACACAGTAAGCATATTGAAAAAAAAAATTAGATATCTAGTTTTAATAAAAAAATTCTATCACATCATTTAAATATTATTTATTTATAATCTTTTATATCTAGTAAATCCACATTAAATTTATAAAAAGTCTTAATAGAATTATATTTTTTCTAGAAATAAAATTAATTATGCAGCAAACAAATAACTAGAAATCCAAAGTAAGATCCCAAAGAATTAGTATGTCAATACATTACTACAAATATTTAAGGTAAAAGGTTTATGGACATCTGGAATGTAAGGGCACTTGGCTTGTGAGAATAACTCATTAAAGGCTATGAAACATTAAAAAAAAATAAAAACAAGCAAATAATAAAAACAACAACAACAAAAAGAAACAAAAAAGACAGGAAAATTATGAATTAAATAAAAAGATAGAGAAACTTTAACAGAGATAAAAGCAATGGCCAGAACAGGTCTTTGAAGGGACCACTAAACCATAGTTTTACAAATGTCATTCTGAGCTCAGTCACTGATAACTGAGAAAAAAACATTACTGTATGTCTCATGGGAAAAAAAAAAAAAAGAAAGAAAGAAAGAAAAAGAAAGAGTGTGAAGGATGTTTAAGAGGAATCGTGGAAATATGAAACTTATTATGTGAGATTTAGGGGAAGAGCTAAAGGTAGGCAAAGGGAGGGATCAAAGTGGATAAGTGGATGGGAAAAGCCATTCAAAGCCAATGTAGAAAAATGGAAAGGAGAAGATAAGAGGGGCCATAAGTAAGATCTTCGTCTGCCTGACCAAGACTTGCACCTGATCAATGGACTGTCCCTTGTCCTTTAGCTAAACTCTGTTCCTGTCTCTTTTCTGTATGACCTTATTCTCTATCCCACCTCTGTTTACTATTGAACTTCAGGGCTGGCTGGTGAGCTGGAGACCAATTCTAGCCAGACCCAAAAACTGAGTCTGGGCAGTGATTCTGAAATGCCCTTGGAGCTGGGGCTTGAGAGACTCACACATGTGTCTGTGGTCTTGGGTTAGGAGAGTGAAGGGGTCTGTACATATGCATGTGAGCTCTAATCTTGATCACTTGGAGAGGAGACACAGGATCAGCCCTTGGCACTTGTCGAGATGATTAAAGTGCTGTTGATGTAATTATGGGTTCAAATAAAGACACTGTTCTCAGTGTTGATCTGTGTGGTCAGATGCATGTTTATGTGTGTACTTTAGAGTAAGTGTGTATTGTGTATGTCCGCATTGGTATAGTGTACTCTCAAGCTTTCTGCTGGCAATACACACACTTGGCAGCAGGAAGAGACTACAAAGAAGAAACCTCCTGGGTTTTCAAATCCTCCATATTTGATTACTCTTAATTAAAAAAGCAGATATCATCTAAATATGGTGTTCAGGGCATCCAACGATTTGTGGAAGCTACCAGGTGCTCTGATTCTTATTCAGAAATTTACACGTGGATTTTTAAATTTAAGTCCATATTTTTTTATATCCTGTTTTGAAGTAATTAATTACAACTACATGCTTAAAACAGTTAAGAGTTAGTGGTATTCACATCCTGTGCTCAAAAAACAGACAAAATCAGTAAGTCATTTGTGATTGTTTTCAAAAACATGGAAGACAGAAGAATTCCCCAAAGACGGGGAAAGGACAATAATTGTGCCTATTTTTAAAGAGGGGTAAAAAGGAAGACCTAGGTCTACCAGCTTAGTTTCTATACCAAAAACATTCAGGAACATCTTGTTAATTAGTTTGGATGCACCCTGAGGATAAGGTGATAGGGAACAGCTGACATGGATTTGTCAAGAAAAAAAAGTCATATCAAATCAATCTAAGTTCTTTCTGTGGCAAGGTAATTGCCTAGTGGACAGGGGAAAAGCTATAGATTTGATATAGCTTGACATTAGTAAGAATTTTCACACAGTCCCATTTGGCACTGTCATAAACAAACTACAGAAGAGCTAGCTGTAATTGTCACAGGAAGAGTATACAATAATTTGAAAACCTGAACACGCTACCAGCCATCAAATCTGGAGGATTTTGCAGTAAAATTAACAAAAATAATTAGTAACAATATAATACCAATTATTAAATTAATATCAGAAGCCAGGAACAGGATAATTAATTGTTTGAATAATTAATTAATTTATAACACAAGAAAGGCTTTCTAGGGAATCTTTTGAATCCCTGTCATTGGAGATATTTAAGAGTGAGTTAGACTACCATCTGTTGCAGATTCCTTTTCGTATATTTGATGGATAAATGTGACTAGACAGATGCTTAATGCTCCTTGCGGCTCTATGATCTCTTCAGTGTTTTCTTTCTCCCTGGCTCTGTGACATGCTTCTGACATTACTTTGGGGCAGTCGCTTGCTGCTTATCTCAAGCCTTAGCTCTTCTCATAAAATCCTTAGCATCTTTCATAGCTCCTAAATTAGAGGAACTGTTCGGCATAGTTTGGAAAAGTTTTGGAATGAAATCACTGTATAAGAACAAAGTTTTCACATTATTTGTTAAATAAGAAGTTATTAGTGCAATAATTCTCTAGTGATGTCTAGAAGTTAGAGCTATCAGGCTGCCTATCGTGTGTGTGCATAGATAGATACATTAAACAGAAAGTTTTTATATAATTTCCTTTAATTTTATATTTGTCTATTAAAACTCAACTGAATGCATTTTGCACCACATGATCAGTGGTGTTAAATCATTTGCATTTTAGTGCTGAAAATTTATTTCTGAGATTCAGTACTTGAGGCTATACTAGATTTCCTAATTGTAAATCTCAAAATTATGTTCTGCCTAAATTACAGTGTAACTTGCAGCAGTACATGCTTTGTATCCAAATACAGGGCTTCGTGTTTTGTGTGAATGGGAAAAGAATTCTGTTCAAGCATTCTGTTAAAGATGGTTTTGCATAAACTTGCATTTGTTTTACTGTATTCAGTGTGTTTATAGAATAATCTATATTTATATAACATCTGGTTTTTTTTTCCTCATCACACGCACATGAACATGTTGAAAGAACTTTCAAGTTGTAAAATCATATCTTTCAATTGAGGAAACATTATAGTGTTGAAGTGGTGTGGGGCATTTTTTGTGTTTTTTTGTTGCTGAATTTTCTGATGAAGAAGAACATCATCAGGCAGTCTGACTGAACAGTCTTGTAATATTACTTGTGTTTGTAGGCTCTGCTCTTCAGTGTCTGTGAAAGCAGTGAGATGCTTTTAGCCAACAGTTAAATAGGTGTGTCAAAATACATGCAAAGAGAAAGAATGGATTACTTATAATGAAGAGAAAAGCAAATATATATATATATTTTAGCTAATAGTTGCCAAAATGGTCATAAAAATACCTTTTTAATTTCCTACCTTTAACAACTGATGCTTACTTCAAAAGAGAAAACTGCAGTGTGAGAATTTGGAGTAAACTTCTAGATCTACTTTGAGCTAGGAAGCTACTGAGACACACTGCATGTTTTACAGGTACTGAGCTGGCTGCTCCTAAGCAGATTCCCATCCAATGTGAAGTCATCCAGGATCATTTTGCAACTAAAATAAATAGTGAGGTTCTGTCAATAGGCAGGATAAGCTCTTAATTTAACCAATCAAAATGGTTAAATAAGCTTTCAGAGGCACTCTGATTCTTCTGACTTACATCTGGGCAAATCCATGGTTCCAGGTTTTCTTTCTAAAAGCAAGGTAGAAGAGAGAAGGATTGTGATATAAAAGAATCCTGGATCTTATCCAGTTCTTAGTTAAAATAAAGCATTTTATGTATCATTACATAATATGTAGTTAACTTGGGGAAAAACTCAGTCCTCTAGCTCAGAATGAATCACTTCTTACTGTTGTTTGATGAAAGATTGGGGTGAACTTGATGAAAAATGTGAAAAAATGCTTTTCAAGAAAATGATTTCTAGACATTTACAAATGCTATCTTGTTCCCCAATTTAACTTATAGAGGTCCAAGATGGTTTTCAGTTAAAAGAATCTGGTCCTGAAAGTATTAAAATGGCCTTAAAATTAATGTAAAGTAACATAAGTCCATAATTAAGAGAAAGCATAAACAAGATTCAACTGGATCTTTGGAGCAAAAGCCTTAGCACAGTCACTAAATTTATGATTGTAATATATGTGAGCATAGCATAGAACATCTGGGTTAGTAGAACAAGCAGCAAAGAATCAATATTGTGTGAGTTATTTGTCCTTCAAATAGTTTCAGTCTACACACTCATCTAGAAATTTTGTGCCACTTTCTTTGAATCTCCTCTCTTGACTTCCTAATAATAGGATTCCTATTTGTCCCCAAAGAATACAACCTCCACATGGCTTCTTTATCAGTTTGTGCCTTAGTTCATACACTTCCTGGAAGAAAGTCTCTGCTTAGCTCAGCCACCATTAATGTCTGAGCTTCTAGTGCTTAATACTGCGGTAGGTTCAAACTCTCAAATAAAAGCAAATACTTATGCTTAGAAGCTGTTTCTGTCTTGTACTAAAGCAGTGAGTCTTGGAACCCTATACAGGAGTGAAAATTTGAGACTTATTTCCATCTGTCCTTTGCTAGTCTGGGAAATCAAAAAATGGACCCATGTTTAGAGCCCTAGGCTCAAGCCTTGAACCCATGAGTGAGGAGGTGTCTACGCCTATGACAGTCTGGGTGAGTGGTCTGCCTCTGAGATATTTACAACAAAACGCAGTTTGAGCTATTTCTGTCAAAGCATATTATAACAAATATGCATATATATATCTCCCTAAGCTCATCATTTTCAACTCTAATGGGTGGGCGTTCTTTGACAAGAAAAATGTTTTGGTCAAAAATCTTTGTCTAGCAGAAGACTGTTTTGTTGGAACACATGGAAAAACAGCCAGCTGTATGGATTGTTCTGCTGAACACGGTGAGGACACAGTGAGGAAATAACTAGAAAATTAATATCTCAGAGGGACCATCAAGAAATTTAAGATCAGCTTTGCATAAAAGAGAAACATATTTTACTGCTGTTATTCTTGTTATACACAATTATTTCTATTCTTTTTATTACCTGGTTCATCTCACCTAAGTTTACATACCTAGCAGAAGTACTTCAGTTGAAATCATAAGCATACTTAACAGTTAGGGAGAGAGAAAGACATCACAGAATTAAGATTATCCCCAAGAGAGATGCTTGTCTCTGTCCTATGATGACAGTACCTACAGCAATCATGCTCCCAAATTAGGTTCTTCAGTTAATTGGGTCAATCAGGATCCATCTAGGACATTGTCTTAAATTAGAATAAGGGCTATTGCTCTCTTTCTTTATTTTACTTTATGTTATTTTTACAATGTCTGAACAATAAAATTTTGACCTTGATTAGTTTTTGCTCCATTCTACAATCTAATATAATAATACAGGGTAAGAAAATAGCTAGTAGATATTATGCTGTAATCCAGGCAGGCTTTCTAAGCCAATTAAGGTCACTGTAGATCAGTTTTGTGCCTGCAGGGAGTAGTCACAGCCACACACTAAATGATGTGCTTCAGAGAAGCAGCACAGAATATGGTAGCAGGAACAATAGGATTGCCTTGGGTCTTTGTATTAATTTAAAAAACACAGAGAGGAAAATGCATAAATGAGTTTGTAAGACTTTAGCCTCTTGGCATGTGTGGAAAAGCTGGTTCCAACTCATAATATCCCTAATGGCAATAGTCACCCAGAGGATGTCATCTTATCTGGACAGCTATACATCTGCAAATGCTGACTGTACTTAGTACATTGGCAGGGACTGTGGGGATGGAGGCCAGAACTTAAGCACATGGTTGCTAAATTCCCAAACTGAACCCTCCAGCAAATATTGTAAACATGTCTTCTGCACAGCAGGAACAATTCTACATGAGAATTATGCTTCTTTTTTTCAGGAGGAATGTTGACACAAAGTCTTATAAAAAAGGAATGAGTACATGGAGTCTGATGACTGTAATGTAGCTGAAATAGATAAATGAATGAGATCCTGCTGCTTCAGGAAGGAGAATTCAAACAGTTAAGAAATGGCAATAAGCATCAAACATATCAAACGTGAAAACTGGGAAAACAAAGAACAAGGGTTAAATCACAAATGTGACTGCTCAGCTTTCTTTCTTACACATTAGATATTAAGTAACATGTATGGTAATATGGTAATATATAAATAATATATTAAAACTAGACAGATAAAAGCTGTACAAGGAAGCATGCAGGTGACTTCTACATACCATAAATGCTATATATGTGTATATTTTAAGTGTGAAATAAATTTCTGACATATTGCAAAACAAAAACAAAAAACAAAACTCAGGACTGTATACATATACAAAGCATTGCCTTCTATTTTTGGTACAGATACTTTGCATCAGTTCAAGATTCTCCTCATCTATACAATAGGAATAATAATGTCTCCTTGCTACTGTCTATGCAGTGAGATTCTCATTCAGAATTTTTAAATCCAGAAGCTCAAACAGTTCATCTACTTGGATGCACAAGTTTTAATTAATTATTCCTGTATTGAACCTAATGATTGCCATTTGAATAACCATGAGTTATGAATCTTTTGTAAAGGTTCTGAGCTTCTGAAGACTACAGGATGTAAAGTCTATCTTCTTTGATAACTCTTGATTAAAAAGACATTATTTCTTTGCAGCTTGAACTGATCTGATTCTTGAAATGTATTTTTTGCTAGCCTAAAATTTGCAGGTGGGTAGCGCTGAAGGTCTTGAACTCAATACCACTAGGTGTCCATGTAATAAAAGCAGGAATTGTTCGTTTTACACGGCTACAGTAACAGTACAGTAACAGCTACAGTAGGTGTGGGGAAATGTAGAGTAAGGGTCTGAAGTAAAGAATTTAAGTTACCAAAAGTTCACTTCAGCCTGCCTTTAATATATTAAAATTCGCACTTTCAGTTGGTTAAAGGACAAATAAAGATAAGTGTTGCATTACAAAGCATTTCGAGCCTGTTGATTGTAAGTGTACAGGAGATGCAACAGTGCTACCACAATTGCACAATGTAAGTGCAAGAGCAAAAAAAGAGCAAAAAATCACAACAGTAACCCAAAGGTCAAAGAAATTAATTCAGATAATAAATAAGGAAACATAACAGTTTTAACTTCTCCGTATCCTTACAGACATTATGAAAAAAAAAAAAAAAAAGGTATTTTAATTCAGAGTCTTTAAACTGTGCTTTTCACCTGATAAAGAAACAAATCCTTGGTAACTCTTTCTGTAGGTGTAGTTCATGGTTATTCTTCTTCGCAGTGGTTTGTTGAGAATCAAATGATAGAATGGATTGGCTGCTCTAGAACAGTGCATTTTAACATAGTGTTAGCAGAGCTGGATTATGTTTGGCACAATGGTTTATAGATTCTGGTAGTGTTTGGCATAATACATCTATGCTGTTAAGAAGCATGCTTTAAAAGAAGAAAAGCCAGCACTTTTCTGTCAATTCTCTTAAGCCATTTTGTTAGAGGAGGAACAGGACAGTAATGTGGTGCTACCTGTGGAAGAAAATATTCCAGTAATGGTAGGAAAATCTGAAAATTATTGATCTTCACCTTAATTTTTCTCATCCATTATTGCTGGATGATAGCTACTTAATGGAAAGTACTCCCTGCCTCAGATTCAGCTGGGATAGAATTGTTTTCTTCAGTATCTGATATGATGTATTTTCATTTCAGTATAAAAACAATGTTGATTACATACCAGTGTTTATAGTTGCTGCTAAGCAGTGCTGTACAGAGCCAAGGCCATTCTCAGAGAAGAGCCAAAGGAGCTGGGAGGGAACAGAATTAGGATGGCTGACCTAAACTGGCCAAAGGGATATTCCATACCATACCATATGACATCAAGTGGAATGAGTTTTGAAGGGAGTGGGTGTATATCTCTCTTTCTTCTGCTGCTCAGGGTCTAGCTGGGCTTTGGTTGAGAGCTGGTGAGCAATTGCTTGTGCATCACTTGTTATATACAATCATATATATATATATTTGTCATAATTGTTATCCTTTGTCTTAGTAAATAGTTCTGTCTCAACCCACAAGTTCTACTTTGTTGCTTTTCAAAAAATTATTCTCTCCCACATCCCACTGGAAAGAGGGTGACTGCTCAGCCACCTGCTGGGTTAAACCACAACAGTCCTTTTGGCACCTAACACGGGGCTTGTCACCATGATTGGAGTGACCACAGGACTTTTTGTGAGGGTTGTGGCACTTGCAGGGCTCATCAGAAGTGTTAGAGTATGTCAAAATAGGCAGAGCAACTGCAGAACCCATCACAGGGGTTGGAGCAGCTGCAAGGTCTGTTGCAAGAGCTGGAGCAGCCACAGGGCTTGAAATATTGAAATACCAACAGATCTTACCAGACGGTGTTAACAGGGGGTGTTGTGGTGCTTTGATAATTGCTGGTCACGATGTTAATTCTTTGCCTATTTATGTTGCTCTTTGAGATTTTTCTCATGGAACCAGCACCTCTCTTGCTGCTTGTTTTCCCTGCTGCACTGTTTGTCATCTCTGGGGAGTGGATTAAGGCTTTTATTTTGCTATGCTGTGTGGCCTTGTCTTATATTATGATAAAATTGGCAGCCAAGAAACTGCTGTTTGTGTGTGTGTGTGTATTCAGCATTGCAGTCATCTTTGGACTAAGGGAACCTATTAAAAAAATAATGATACAGAAGAACAGAGATAAGTGATGTATCTGTAAGGCTAGATCACATCCTTCCTCGCTATGGAACACAATTTTGGAGTAGTGATAGATTTGTGTTTAGCTGAAAAAACAAAACAAAACAAAACAAAACACAGACACATTCTTTAATGATTTCCCTTTGAGGTTGTCACGAAGGGAAAACATTGTTGATTATCACCATGGTCATGTACATTAGAATTAGGATGTCTAATCTCCTGCTTCTGACAATTTGTGCCACAAATTACAGTACAACAACACAGTACATGAAAGATATTATTACTCTAGCACATCACACTATCCTGTTTTATGTAGTTTTATTTTGGGTGACAATTACATCCCTGATGTAGAATGAATTATGTCACATGGCTGAAGAAGACAGAGTCCACAGCACTGACCTTTTCCAAGGATTTCTAGAAGTACCTGAGAATAAGAGAATAAAAGGATTTACACTGACACTTTGTTTTGGAGCAAGCTACTTATATTGAGAAGTTTACTGCAATCAGATATGCTATTTTCATTTATTATTTCCTCTTTCAGATATTTTTGGTATTTCTGTGCATTTTCAAGTACTACAGACATCTTTTCAAAAAAAACCTAAAACTCAGCACATGGATAAAGATGTTTATAGGTAACAGAATTAAGAGTAACTGCTTGTTTTTTAACAGAAGCTTGGAATTATTTTCCTGTATTTTTTCACCAGTCAGTATTTTTTAAAAATAATTAATTGCAGGACTGATTTACTTCTTAATGGCAGTTTTTGAAAATGTGGAATACCAAAGATAGGATTTTAGAAAACAGGAGCTCTGTGCAGTCTGCAAAATAAACACTCATCAGATTGAACTATGCATTTTCTAAAATATCAAGGAAGCAAGGAATCACTTTTTTAATCAAAAATCCACCCCTTCCAAACTCCCCCCCCCCACCCCCCCCCCCAGTACATAACTTTGGAAAAAGAAAGAAATGTCTAAAGTTTAAAAATAAATTTGAAATCAAACACTTTAAATTGTATTACCAAGTAATAAAATTTAAATGTTTTAATAGTGATCCATTTAAGTATTTACTGTGTTTAGTTGTAGCTCTTTTTTTCTTTTTGCTAGTCATTCTTGCAAGGTGCAGTAGTATGGCATTATCCAAGATGGTGGCTATTCAATTTTCATGACGATTTGTGGTGTCAGACTAATATTCTAGAAAGCTACAAGAATGCAAATGGTTTAGAACCTGGCACTCATTCAAACTATGCTTTGCAGTAATATTTCCACTTATTTCACAAATTACAGGTCTATTCCCCATAAGGTCAAACCTGTCCCCTTTACATTTATCAAAAGCTTTCATTGTTCCTTGAGATTCAGTTGTCAAGGATTTATTTGGTGAGTTGCTGGAGTGGAGTACTCTAATGGTCTTGTATACTGTCAGTTGTCTGTCTTTAATGAACCCAAGCTGATCTCTGCTTCTAAAAACTGAAGTTATATTTTATTAAGCCAATTATGTAGAACTATAGTTAGGAATTTTAAATCTGTGTTTAATAGTGAAGCAGGTTTGCAGGATTAACATACCATTAAGACTTTTCCAGGTGTAGGCAATAATGTGATAATAACATCTCACTGAAATAAGAATATATTCTCCATTTAACAGTCAATTAAATGTAATAGTATCATTATTAGTAGTATTAAAATTGTGATTTTGATCATAGTCTTTATTTACAGAGCTAGGAGCTCTACATATGTATATGTAAGTGTGTACTATAATTATATTGTAAATCATGGTAATTTCACTTATGTAGTCAGTGAGTTAGTATCTATCAGTTTGCATATATAGTCTTTTTCATAGCATGTCATAATAAATATCAATTGACAGATAAACTGAATTAAGGATCAAAATCAAGATGAGTTTCCTTAACCTTTCTAACTTACAGAATGGTTAGAAATAAGGTTTTTTTAACTATACAGAGATAAGATTGATCAGGACTTCAGTCTCTATACCCACAGAAATTGAGGAAATCAGTTTTGTCATTAAAAGGCTCATCTGAGAAATACTTCATTATCAACTGCAACTACACTTATGTTACAGTAGTCATATAAGTAGAGTGAACATCTGAAAAGTACCATCTGATTGTCTCTACTCAGCTCTTGTGAAGCCCCATCAGGAGTATTGCGTCCAGGCCTGGGGCCCCCAGCACAAGAAAGACACAGAGCTCTTGGAATGATTCCAAAGGATGACCACTGAGATGATCAGAGGGCTGGAGCACCTCTTCTGTGAAGAAAGGTTGAGGGAACTGGGCTTATTTAGCTTGAAAAGAGAAGGCTCTGGGGAGACCTCATTGTGGCCTTCCAATATTTGAAGGGGGTGTATAAACAGGAGGAGGAATGGCTGTTTATGAGGGTGGATAGTGATAAGAAAAGGGGGAATGGTTTAAAACTAAGACAGGGAGGTTTAGACTAGATATTAGGAGGAATTTTTTTCACTCAGAGGATGGTGATGCACTGGAAGAGGTTGCCCAAGGAGGTTGTGGATGCCCCATTCCTGGAGGCATTCAAGGTCAGGCTGGATGTGGCTGTGGGCAGCCTGGTCTAGTGGTTGGCAACCCTGCACATAGCAGGGGGGTTGAAGCTATATGATGATTGTGGTCCTTTTCAACCCAGGCCATTCTGTGATTCAGTGATTCTATGAAAAGCACAGAATCCTGTCACTTACTGTCATATTTTATATTTATCACAAACTGAGAAGAACTTCATCCTTGGCTTGAACAATTCTATTCAGATCACTCTTAAGTAGAAATTGTTTTGAACTCCTCAGCTACAGATTCTTCAATTTGGGAAAATATCCAGAGAAAGGTGAATTTATTCTATAAATTCCTTCACCATAGGAAGAACTGATAGGCTTAGAGAGTTGGATCTCTTCAGCCTGGAGAAGAGAAGGCTCCTAGGGGACATTATAGCGACATTCCAGTACCTGAATGGGGCCTACAGGAAAGCTGGGGAGGGACTTTCTAAAAGGGCATGTAGTGACAGGATGAGGGAAAATGGCTAGTCTAGGTTTAGACTAGATATTAGGAAGAAATTCTTTACTATGAAGGTGGTGAGATTGGAGCAGGTTGCCCAGTGAGGTTGTGGATGCCCTCTCTCTGGAAGCATTCAAGACCAAGATGGATGGCGCTCTGAGCAACCTGGTCTAGAGGGAGGTGTCCCTGCCTATAGCAGGGGGGTTGGAACTAGATGATCTTAATGGTCCCTTCCAACCCAAACCATTCTATGATTCTGTGATTCTGTGGTCAAGTGACTTTGCATGTAATTGTCTCTTCTTAAATACTGACTAGCATACATAAACATTTTCCTTTTTTTTCCACTGACAATGTTACAGTTCTCCATTTTGTATTACAGTATGAATGCTTGTGACCCTCTATGAACTGTTTCAAATGCATTCTGTCTCTGAGTTAAAAGGAGATTATGGAGTATTTCTTACAGTTTTTCCACTCTCAAGGTATATTATCTATCGGGTGATGTCGCTCCCATGGAGCAGAAAAGATTACATTTATTTTACTAGCTTCTGAAACATGGAATAAGAACAAAAACAACAACAAAAATGCTGGGGAATAATAAATAATGCAAGTTACAAGGAATCTGCAGCTGTTCTTAAAGTAGGTGATTTTTTTCAGTAATTCCCTGTTTTCTTTCACATATAAAATTGAGATAAAACTCTAAAATTTTGTAGACATAGTAAAGATGATACACTGAACTCCAATTTTGTTTCTATTCATATTATTCCCTATTCACAGTCGTTTCAAGGTTTAATCTCTTTTACATTATTGGCCTTTCAATCATCCATGATTCTGTCCCATTATTTACTTCCCTCTGTTCTTCAGTTATTTCTACTCATGAGTATTTATGTTTTGTCAATTAGCACAGTGCAAGAAAAGAGGAATTGTCTATCTTATATTCATTTATATAAATGCCCCTGAGAAGCAAACAAAAGCCACGAGTCTCCCCTCCCTCCAAACAAGCAAACAAGCAAACAAACAAACAAACAAAAAACAAAAAGAACCAATAAACCAAAAAAAGGAACACTTTTCTTAATCAGAAAAAAAAAATCTACAAGACAGCTTCATTATACAGGTCAGAAGATTTTGGTATGCTTCAAATATAATAGTAGCCATTCACAAAACTATATATATATTTTTTTCCAGCTATATAACTACAAATATACACAAAGACTCGTGTCTGCATACAAAAGGCCAGTAAAAAATCTTTTGCTTTTTCTTTAGTTTAATAAAAAATGTTTTAATAAAAATTGCCTTTTCAATTAAAAGGCTAATTTCATTTTGAGATGAGAAACTTCAAAAGAGTTGCCTACAGGATCAGAGCAGATTGCCTTTAAACTGCAATGTTATGAGTACGATCGAAGGCTTTAGATCCTTGCTGGATTTTAAATCTTATAGTATATTATGATTTATTTAAAACAACTTGAAAAAAGCAAGGGTTATAGGAAGAGATAATATTTTTTCTCCTTTTTTTTTTTTTAGATTTCATATTTTTGACAACAAAAAAGAAAAACAAAAGCCAATAAAACTCTCTTATAATCAAGTACACAAATAACACATTTTTTGAGAAGCTATGTATAAATATCAACTCAGAACTGTAGTGAATAAGTACTGGTGTTAACTGGTAGTGGCATAATTTGCATACTATAAGACAGTTTGAAAAGAAAAAAAAAGCTTTGTCCTGACCAGTACATTTGTTCTTCATATCAGAAATATCAATACATTTTATAGTATAAATGTAATACAAAACAATCTTTTATAAAGGTGGTATGGAAGTAGTTTATTTCTACAGAAATTCTTATGGCAGGAAAAAGAATCTCAGTGTAAATAATTGTACAGATATGCTCAGTGTCAACAACTGTACCTGAGAGAGGACTCAAAACTGGGCTCTTATGTACTTGAAAAGGTATGTAATGTATTCAGTATTTAGCCAACCAGATATCAGTTTACACGTAATGCTATTTTTAAGCCAAAATACAGTTTTAATCAAGACTAAACAATAAGAGACACTCTGATAATTGGCTTTCAGAAAGTCTGTTCTAATACAAAAGCCATAGACAAACTGTCATGTAGTACAGAAGGGTATTGTTTTTTCAGTGTATTTAGTAAGTGGTACCTCCAGATCAGGAGATACTATTCATTCTTCACCACTTTTGGGTTATGATCAAACTTTTGGGCTGCTTCTCACATTTCTGATATTCATTTTAGATAAGATTCAGATTTTGGAATCTTACTGCTTTTCTGCCATTTGGTTGATTCTTGTATTCAATTAAATTATTCAATAAAATAATTTTAAAATGATTTTAGCAAAAATTAATATTATATTTTTCTCTAATTCTTTTACTGTTTCTATTTTGTCCTTGACAGATCTCCAAGCACTTTCACTTGAGAAGATAAAGTATATACATATACAAATAAAAGGAATACCTATATATATATATATGTATATATAAATGGTAAAACTAACAATAACTTTGCTACAGTCTTCAGACACTGAATAAAAACTAGAAATATATTATATGAAATATTGCCATTTAATTGTAAAACATAAATTAATTACATTGGCCTTCCAGTGCTTAAAGGAAGCTTAGAAGCAGAAGGGAGACCAACATTTTACGTGGTCAGATAGTGATAGGATAAAAGGGAGTGGCTTTAACCTAAAAGAGAGTAGATTTAGGTTAGATGTTAGGAAGAAATTTCTGACTCACAGGGTAGTGAGGCATGGGCACAGGCTGCCCAGAGAAGCTGAGGATGCCCCATCCCTCAGGCATTCAAGTGCAGGTTGGATGGGGCCCTGGGCAGTCTGATCTGGTGGGTGGCATCCCTGCCTATGGGAGGGGGTTGGAATTAGTGTCTTTAAGGTCCCCTCCAACCTAAATCACTTTATGATTCTGTCATTCTATGACATGTTATATATTCCTGAGCCTGAAGAGTGTGTTGGGATGGTAACTTAAAGTAATAGCAAAATTTGTAACTTTTAAAGAAGCATTATATAACAGTGTGAATAAGAGTATGCAGAAAAGCCACAGAAAATTAGAATATAGAGCCTTTAGCTTCAACAAGTATTTCACTTCTCTTCTTAAGAGGTGCTACTAATCTCTGTTAGTAATGAAATAGATCAGAGACATCTACTCATGTACAGAACAGCTGTTCCTTTTTCAAAGATGGGGAAAGAATGTCACAGAAAGACAACAATTACTCTTCTAGGACGCTGAGTACTTTAAAAAATCATCTGTAGTGCTAAGCTCAGACTGTGGAATACTAGAAATAGATTACACTGGCTAAGTTCCGGAATTTGAGTATTTTGAACATTAAGCAGTGGGGAAAAAGCTGTCTTCTTTCTCTGTCGTATTGAATACACCATTATCCCAGAAAATATTTTAGAAAACTTAATCACATTTGGGAGACTAAAGTAGCATGACCATTGCTTATTTGTCTAGATAGAAATGAGCTACAAAACTAGGTCCAATCTGAGAAGCATTGCACTACTGCAGTCTCTTGATTCCTGTCCGCTTTTTCAGACATTAAAAACTTGTGTATAGGAAGGGTGCTTTTTTTTTTTTTTTCCTAGGTGAAAAGTACTCATTCTCATACAAATAAATAAATCACCTTGTAAATATTCATCTCAAAGTTCTGTGCTGAAATGGAATTAAAAAAAAATCAGGACTAAGCTAGTTCCATGAGGCATAATTTCTCATTGAATATAATTTACACAGTATGTGTAATTTAAGTAGAGGACAAGCTGTTTCTCTTTCCCTATAAATCGTTTTCATTCCTAGGAGAATGTTCTTACATTTTGACCCACGATGCATTTACATGCTATTTTATCCTTATCTGCTTCACATCTGCCTCCTCTGTTCACAGCAGATCCTTTCTAGTTTTCCTGTGGTTGCCACAGTGTACATGTAAATTCTGCTGTAAAACTCCATGTTCCCACAGGTACTGGCTATCTTGCATGGAAAGATGGCAGTTAGATGGAATCTAAATCTAATCTCTTTTTTTTGTTGTTGCTGTTTTCTGTATGATGTAGAAAGCTACAGTCTTTAAAGACTGGAAAAAACAAAGCCAGTTTATTACACTAGACAGAAAGACTGGCAAATACTGACAGTGATATTTTACTCTCATATGTGCTCTACATCCTTACGAAATTTCATTTAAATAAATTAACACAAACATTAATGGATATCCTTCTACAGCCAGATAAAACTGCAAGTGTATAGCAAAGAAAAAAAAATGCAAGCATAGGTGAAGTTAATGAAAAAGAAAAAAAATAGAAAATGCATAAGTCTTTTATTGACTATTACGTTGAGTTTGCTGGCTTCTGATTCTGAGCAGATTCTGTAGGCTCTTCATACAATCTTCTCTGTTCAAGGAAGTGAGTGAACTATCTCGTGTAAAATACAAAGGCAGTACCTGGACTGACATCCTGAAGCAGTTCTGTTTAGTCTGCAAGGCCTTTTGGTAAGTCCAACACAGTAGCAAAGAAGCAGCTCCTCTTTGTCTGGAGAAAAGCGGAGAGGAAAGTAATTTTCTGTCCCACTGTAGAGCATTATGCTCTGGATTTCAGCTCAGTTTCAGGCTTTGCTTATGTGTGCCTGCACTTACCTTACTGGTATTCAAGAGTAGCACTAAGGTATATCAAGGGAAATTGGTTTAATGACTCACAGAACAACAGCCTCTTAGGAAAGGGTCCTTGTTTCTATATTCAGCTCCTTCCAGAGCAGAAGACATTCTTGCCTGCTGTTGCGTTTCACTTTTTTGCCTCTCAAGCAGCGGTCAGAGCTGCTGAGTGGAAAGACCCATTGTCCGATAAATGTTTCCTTGAAACACTGGTGCTTATAGTGCAGGAAGTGATGTTTGAAGCTTTGCAAAATCAGGCCTTGTAGTCACTGACAAAATGTCTAAGCACACTGCATGCAAAGATTAATACTAAATAGACTTATTATAGAATCATAGAATGGTTCAGGTTGGAAGGGACCTCGAGGATCATCAAGATCCAAATCCCTGCCACAGACAGGATTGCCAACTACTAGATCAAGTACTAGATCAGATTGACCAGGGCACTGTCCAGCCTGGCCTTGAACATCTCTGGGGACGGTGAATACACTCTCTGGAAAACTTGTTCCAGTACCTCACCATCCTCTTCTGTGAAAAACTTCCTGCTGACATCTAATCTTTATTTAAAACCATTCCCTCTTGTTCTATCACTATATACCATTGTAAAAAGTTGATTTCCCTTCTGTTTATAAGCTCCCTTTAAATACCAGAAGGTTGTAATGAGCCCTCCAGCCTTCTCTTCTCCAAATTGACCAAGCCCAGTTCCTTCAGTGTGCCTTCATAGGAGAGGTGCTCCAGCCCATGGGTCATCTTTGTGGCCATCTTCTGGACCCTCTCCGGAAGCTCAACAACTGTACTGTATTGAGAGCCCCAGACCAGGGCACAATACTCCAGATGAGGCCTCACGAGGGCAGAATAGAGGGGGACAATCATCTCCCTTGCCTACTGGTCACCTCTCTTCTGATGCAGTCCAGGGTGCCTTTGGCCTTTTGGTCTGCAAGTGCATGCTGCTGGCTCATGTTAACTTTTTCATCAGCCAGAACCCCTAAGTCCTTCTCATCAGGGCTACTCTGAAAAGGTTTTTCTCTCAGTCTATATACCTGGGATTACCCTGACCTATGTGCAAAACTTTGTATTTTTATTTCCTGTACCACACTAGGTTCACTTGGGCCCACCTTTCAGTTTTATCAAGGTCCTTCTGGATGGCATCCCTTTCTTCTGCTGTATCAACTGTACCTCTCAGCTTGGTGTCATCATCTATGTCACTGATAATGATGTTAAAGAGTATTGGACCCAAGACAGACCCTTGGTGGACACTGATCATCACCGGCCTCCACCTGAACCCTCTGTCTGAGACCTTCCAACACTTTCCTTGTTCACTGAATAGTTCACCCTTCAAATACATGACTCTCCAATTTACAGACAAGAATGTGGTGGGCGATCATTTCCAAGGCCGCCTCGGAAATAAATCAATTGCCTCCCCTTGGTCTTCTGAGAAACATACCTATAGAACCTTTTTTTTTTTTTTTTTAGCATCCCTCTCCAAGTTCAGTTCCATCTGTATCTTGGCTTTCCTAATCCCATCTATGCATACCTGGACAGCATCCTTGTATTCTTCCCAGGTGACATGCTTGTTTCCACTGTCCATACTTGCCCTACTTTTCCCACTGTTTGACCAGCAGATCCCTGCCAAGACATGCTGGTTTTCTGCTTCCTCTGCCTGCTTTCTTATTTTGAGGGATGGAGAGCTCTTGCGCTCTCAGAAAGGCATCCTTAAAAAGTAGCCAGCTTTGCTCCACTCCTTTGCCTCTAAAGACAGCTTCCCAGGAGATCTCGTCCAACAATATCTCAAACAGCCTGAAGTTTGCTATCATGAAACTCAGGGTTCTGACTCCACTCCTTGTCAGGCTCACAGTTTTTGAGATCACAGTCTTGACCAGTGCATGGTCACGGCAGCCCAGGCTGCCTCCTGTCTTAAACTCTTTAACCATCTCCTCTGCATTGATGACTTATCTGATGACGCCACCAGAATTTCTGAAAGTATAATTAATGTAGAATAGTATTCCCAGATTTGAAATGATAAGCCGCATTCCAGAACTTCTGCCTGAGTGGACATATCTGCTAGGTTTTGTTTCCTTGCCCTGGAGCTTCAAGCAGAAGCAAGAAAGATGGTCTGGAAAATGGCCACCTCACATTGTCACACATATGCGCTAATTATTTTGACACTGGAAAATCAACTGTCAGGCAGCACTGGAGGATTATCACACTCTGCTGAGACTTGTTTGCTTGCCATTTGTAGGCATGAAGAATATGCCAGGAGTAATATTTTTGCCAGGGAACAGAGAGAGCCAGCAAATTACTATGGCCTGGAGGCTCCCTGGGAACAGCAGTGCAGGGCCTGGCAGCCATGGCCCTCACCTCCACCTCAGTCAGGAGCCATACCATGGGCACAGGGCTAGGTGAGGCCAGGCTGAAATAATGACCTGCAGATGTGCCTGGCTTGGCAGGGCCTATGTCTGGGCTGGGCAGATCAGTGAGGAGAACAATGTCCTATGGTGTCACAGGGACATAGTCTGACAGCCTACTACTAACAGATTAGAGCAATGAGAACTGAAAGCAAGAACACCTTCCCCCCTTCAACATTTTTCTACCTCTTCCCCCCGAGTAATGAAGGGGAATTGGAAATGATGTCTGCAGTCAGCCCATATCACTTCATCTCTGCTTCTCCTCCATGGTCAGTCTCTGCCCCTTCTCAAACAGATCCTGAGTAGGCTTGAATCTGTAGTGAAGAGGGGCCTGGGAAGGAATTTGAACACATTACACAAATAGTGATTTCAGTGAATGACTCATTGCTAGTGCCGATGAGGCTTGTTGGATTGTGAAACACCAAGGAAAATCTTTTAGTAATAGATTATAGAGAAGTAAAGTAGCTTTCCACATGTTTTTTAATATACCTGGTGTGAAGGGACTGTTAATCCATATGGGGTATATTGCTCCCGATTACTTTTATGGAATGTGTTGGGTAAGGGTTGATTTATTTGCTGAATAAAATATCAAGTTACATAGAATCCTATGTGCTTTCTACTTTGGGGACATGCGGTGCCATTTAATTGGCTTCTGTAGATATGCTGCTGGCTTTTGATACTTTAATAAAACCTTCTGGTATAGCTGTCTCTTCACATTTCCTTACAATTAAGTGAATGGTAATATAGTCAACAAGCACTTAAGAAACATAGAACTTTTAAAACTTCATTATTCTTAAAAGGTAAGAATAATGAAGTCAGGCTATTCCGTGCTAAAAAGAAATAAATAACACTTAAATTAGATATAGAAGTTTAACTTGCAAAAGTGTAGTAAGCAAAAGAAAGAAAAAAAAGCATATATTTTTTACCATGAATACTACACTTTGGCTTGTCCCCTAAGGCTTGTTTTACTTCATTCTATAAAACTTCTGTAGCTATCGCTTGCATAAGGAAGGCATTTGTTTTCCACCTTCAGGAACTCATGTCAATTACTCTAGGATGTTACAGAACTGGAAGTAGAAATATATCCGGTTAGTTTGGAAATGGCCCTTTTAGAGTATGTCAATATATTTTGTTTTACTGGTCCCATCGGTAGGGGACAAATGCTGAATCTTCAGATCATCATCCAGAGTCAGTTTTACTCTTACATAATATTTAAATATATTTATATGTAGAAGTAAATCTTATGATTACTGAAAGAAAAAAAAAATCACTATTTCAATACTAGAACTAAGTTAAAAAAGACAAAACAGGGAAATGCCTTATTAAGATAGTCCCAAACCACAGCGGCTTGTATTTTCTTTACACATATGTCAGTCCTGACTGAAAATGAATACTATTATTCTTATTTTCTTCAGTGGATGTTGTCTTCTTCTTTCTCTTCATCCTTGTGCTGAAGGAAAGACTGATTCAAAGCTATGATCTTTGCTTCACCAAAACACTCTTCCCTTGTGTTTTACTAGGTGCTGTTTCCTTGAAGTGTGACACTGCATAGTTCCCCAAGGGTTTACCATCGTACTTCTGAGGTTTACATGACTTCCTCCCATTTCTTTTTTCATGTCTTTTGATCAATTTAATTGTATTGTAAGTGTTAATTAGCAGTTTCCTGACTTCTGGTTTCTTCTCTTTATTATTCTCTTCTGAAGAAATAGGAACACAAGAATGGCTGCAGCAGGGCAGATTAGAAGTCCTCTTAGCTCAATATCTGCTTTTCATAACTGACCAAAAACAGACATTCTAGATAAAAGTATTAAAATATGACAAGCAAGCAGCAGTGCTGCTTTTCTCTTCTTACTTTCCTCTGCAGTGCTCCCAGACACCAGACAATATGCTACATACAAGCGATCTGAACCAGCAGTGGTATCATTATTTTTAATTGCCCTTGATTAATGCTGCTTCCAGGTAGTTCATAAAACCTTCTGCATCTTATTTTGAGAATAGTAATTGCATTACTTACATATTATTTTCCTCATCATTTTTTTTTTTTCCTCTTGGAACATCATGCAGAGGCTAACTATTTCAAAACAAAACATCATGTAATGCTGTAAGGGACAAGCCCCACGTGACTGATAATATGAGCCCTGGATAATGCCCCAAGAGGCAATGAAGTCAAGGGAGGAGATGGGTGTCCCTTCCCTTGATTTGGCTACTGTCTCAACCACTCCTGGAAGAGTCTAGAACAATACAGGAGAAAAGGTCATCTTTTGGGAAGGGGCCTGATGTCACCTCCTTTGATTTGACTGGTGTCCAGCATCTCAACAAATCCTGTAATTGGAGCTATCTACAACTATTAATAGGAGTTCCCTTTTTGCTTTGATACTGTAAAAAGAGGGGAGGGGAGGGTATCTCGGCCCAGCCCTTTTTTTACTCTGTTGCAGCTCCTGTGCTCGCTGATGTTGCTACCCTTTTTCTTTGTTCTATGCCATATGGAGCATTCCACCATCAGGCCTGGGCCTGGGACTCATCATCTCTCTCCTCATTTTGATCTCTTTTTCTCTCTCTTTTTTTTTTTTTTTCTCTTTCTTTTAAAGTTCTTAAGTAATGCAAGGCTTACTTGAATTTCCAATAAAACCATCCAATTTCCATAAATGTAATTGAGGAAGGGCCAGTGTGCATAAGATAACTATTTTATGGAAATTTCGTATTAAAGTTGATGTTTTTCTTCTCATATGTTTGGGCCTTGAGTGTCATATCAACTTAATCTAACCATCTGGACACCCCTCCCTCCCTTCATTGTCAGGATGTGACAAATACAACAACTTGGTTAAATTTAGCAAAAGTCCCTTCTTCCACTCTCACTGCACATTTATTTTTAAGCTTTTGAGGATACCATTTACTGTATAGACATATTTTTCTCATACATTAATAGAAATCAAACTGCATTAGGAGTAGTCATCAGTTCCTTTAGCATTTATCAATGGAACACTGAAAAAAGGATAACGAGGTGAGATAAATACATCTGAGATGTACTCAACTCATGCAAAATTCGAGTCGTCCTGTAAATGTGGCTTTATAATATAAGCAGCAAAGATAACTCTATGATTCATTATGATCTCTAAAATTATGTGTATTCCAAGTGTATGTCAGAAAAAAAAATGAATGTTTCTTTCACGCTATAGATATATTTTATATAATATATATGATAATACATAATATATAATATAAAATTATATAAAATATAATTATTTCTATATAATATATATCAATTATGCGTATATTTATTTATATCTATTTTATATATATCCACATATAAAATATATATAATAAATATGTATAAATATATATAAATTATATAATATAATTTATATAAAATTAAAATATAAAATTATATATAATATATGATATATAACATATAACACAATATATAATATATATACTATATAAATAATATTATATATATATTAGAAATATATCTCTTGTTGTGTCTTGCAGAACTAGTTCTCTTTCTAGTTTAAGAAATAAGGAAAAAGTATTTATTTTGCCTCTTAAATGCGGCTTTGTGGCACTTACCACATGGTTACTGCAATCTGAACAGAAATATCCTTACCATTCTCATACTCTCTTCATCATGAACACTTAGCAGATACATGTGAAAATAATTTTCAGTCAGAATCTGAAAAAAAATATTAAAATATTATTTCTCAGCTACATATTCTTAGTTCCAAAACTGTTGTTACTTTTATGCCATAATAACTTTATTTTAGAAACATGAAACCTATTGTTGTCTGGGTGTCTCTGTGCGTTTCTTCATGACTTTTTGGAGATTTTATAAGAAATACCCTGAATGAACATGGAAAAACAAGAAAGCTATCTACTTTTATGAGGATACTAAGGGGTGGCCTCATTAATGCTTAGAAATATGTAAAAGGTGTGTGTCAGGAGGATAGAGACAGGCTTTTCTCAGTGACATCCAGTGATAGGACAAGGGGCAACAGGTGCAAGCTGGAACACAAGAGGTTCCACATAAATATGAGAAAAAACTTCACTGTGAGAGTAACATAACACTGGAACAGGCTGCCCAGAAAGACTGTGGGGTCTCCTTCTCTGAAGACATCCAAAACCTGCCTGGACGTGTTCCTGTATGACCTGATCTAGATATTCCTGCTCCAGCAGGTGGATGGGACTGGATGATCTTTCGAGGTGCCTTCCAATCCCTGACATTCTGTGATTCTGTGATTCTGTATGGAGTCTTAGACTGAAGATGTACAGTCCCTCCAGCTCTAGGAATGGAGAAAACAGAGAAGGTTGTACTATAAATTGTTCTCCTCATTTGACTAAGAATATACATTAAAAATTATTAGCTCGTTAGGAGAGCTTTTCATTCTTGCTGCTTCCAGACTCAACTTCCAGGGGAGGAGGAGCCAGTCAACATATGTATCTTCAATTTCTACACTTCACTTCTTATTCTATGAGATACTAGCTGCAGCCTTTTTTATATGTTTGTTTCTATTGAGAATATCATCATGACATCAGTGAGATGACGTAAAATACACGTACTTTACAAGTATTACAGCCCCGGGAGACAATTAGTTTTTGAGTATTGCAGAAAGATGTTTACAGATATAACTAAGTTTTTAACCTTGTCTTTGTAAGTGGAAAAAATACTTTCCTGTTACTGTTTTTATACTTTCTAAACCAGAAGAAATTGAGATTTTTTCCTCAGTGAAATACAAACACAGTTTGTCATTTCAAAGTACAGAAACTTAGAAAAAGGTTTTTTGCCTTGTGAGATAGATTTATTATTATTATTATTATTATTTTCAGCATTCAGGGGGAGTCCATGCTATAACTGTGGATTCTATAAAACAAATGGTTACAGAAGCTATTAAATAACCTTTGACATTTTTCACTTTCAAATGTCCTCATCTTCTACACACAATTCCAGAGTCAATGAAGATTTCATACTACACATCCTGTACAGCCTCTGAGACAAAACTACACAGATGCTTATCCAAAAGTACCATATGACCTGACTACTCTTGGGTAAAAGCGAATCTGTAACCTGGTAAGGAATGAAAAATGTGGATTTATTTTTGCAAGAGCCAAAGTGCATGATGGGTACAGCTAGGGAGGCAATCTGGTCTGATTCTTTTTGTTGTCGCTGTTTTAAATTCTATAATCAATTTGACCTTGAGCTAGCCACCATGTAATTATAAGAATATTCATAGCAACCTTAAAGATTATGAAAGTGTTAATGAGCTTTGCTGTATCATAAAAAATAGTCACACTGACTGAGGACATTAGCAGGTTTTGAAAGTATGCCCTGAAGTTCAATTGAATTTGTTTAATTTTCAGAAGAATTCAAAACTTCTCAATTCATAGTGGCAAAAGTAATACTTTAGGTTATAACTGTGATGATAGCATGGCAGTGAAACAGCTCCACAGGCACTGAAACTGGCAGAAACAAATACCTTATTTAATGGAAAACATTTTATTTTTTTTTTTCACAGATTCAACACAAGTTTGTGGGAAAAATATTCATAAGATAACAGAGCACAGCAAGTTACTTTCCTAAATAACTCCTGATGCGCTGGGATTGGGATAATCTTTAGTTAAGCTTGTTGGGATACTCTACTGGAATAGTCTTTTCTCCTCTTTCTCCATTATAAGAATGACTGCTGTCCTACAAAACAGACTTTTTTATTTTTTTCCAAATCACATACCCTTCCTTTGAAACCATATGCATTTATATTTATCTCAACAACATTTATGCGTTTTCACCAATATTCCCATATTTAAGTGTATTTGGAGAGATAAGGTGGACAAATCTATAAAAGCATTTCTCTACTGCAACAGTTTAAGATTCTTGTTGAAAACACTTTTTAGCATTCCTTCTAGAAAAGGACTGAATATGTGTCTAGTGCCTGAATAACAGAGCTTATTCTGTTTCCTAGCATATCTCAAAGTTTTTAAAATTAATTTCAATAAATATTTAATTCAAAATTATTTTTATTATTGCATTATTTGTGGAAGGCTTGAATTTCACAGAAAACTGAACATAACAAAAAAAATTCTCCCTTGGAGACCTACTTACAATATTTGTGTTTGTATGTGTTCACATCTGCACAAATATGAAAACATGAAAATACACCTCTTTACTGTAAATACCAGGATATATGAATTGTAAGATATTGGATTACTAGGTTGGAGGCAGCTAGAATTTTACTGGCAGTGAGTCAGGGTATAAAAGAGACATACAGAAAACAAAAATAATATTAATAAAAAATCAATTTGCTTTATGCATAAAAAAGAAATTCCTTGCATCTTGTAGAGAGGTAAGCATGTATCTTTCTACCCACACATATAAATAATGTGAGTAGCAGGAAGAAGAGGTTGCATGTAACTGAAGAACTGTAATTTTTCTAAAATATAGGTGCAAAAATAAAAGACTATAGCTATTTATTGGGCTTGTAATTATTAAAATGTGTAAAGTTTTTAAAAAATAAATAATATTTTCTTCATGGCATTGATTGGATAGATTATTCTCAGCCTGTTTCTCATCTTTGAATAAAACATTGTGTTGTCTTTCTCAATAACTTGACTGACCCAGGTAGTACTTTGATATCCACTGCTTATACTATCTTCTTGAACAGGAAGAGAGAAGAATCTCTTAGTCTGGTTTCCATGGTTGGAGAATCACACTGTAAACATTTGGCTATTCTTCAGATGGAACAATTTGCCACCCTATGATTCACAAAGTTAATTATAAGTTTAATACTTCAAAGCTACATATATGCAATTTGGGATTTCATTACATCCTAAGCAGTCAGTTGAAGTTTCAAACTTTTATACAGATATTGTCGATGGGGTTGAATGACCAGTACAAGCCAGCTTCTCCATTGAAAATATTTTCAAGGAAAAATGTTTTGAGCTGTACTGTCCTAACCTTCAGTAGAAAAGATATAATCTCATTTACAGGAGAAATAAAACAAAATTGAGTACATTGATAAGATTGATTTGATCTCATCCATGTCATTATTTCTAGTTTGGTCAGTGCCAAGAAATAAGCACTTCTAAGTCATGATTCATCTCATCTTTGAGTAGACAAATAAAATAGATTGGATGAATCATACTCTGTAGAAAGTTGCTATTTCAAAGGGAACCTAGAGAGAAAATAAAGTAAAGGGTGCATATGTGGTAGATTTTCAATATTACATGAGATGAACCCAACCCACGCTGTATCTCCTAATAAGCAATGCTGACAGTAATCATGGCTGTAAAAATTTGTCACACTGTCAAATGGAAGAATATGAAGAACTACTGAATTTGAAGGAAAAATAATGATCGGTTCCTGATTGTAATCAAGTTTTAAAGTACAAGCATTTGTCATTGGTCAGTTTCAACATAAGCAAAGGATAAAATCATAAAGGTCATTAATTTAATTAGCTGGAAATTAAAAACAAAACAAAACAAAACAAAAACAAAAACAAGCCAAGCCAAGATGCTGTCTGAATACTCAGCAGTTGAAATTCATATCTTTTATATCTTTTGTGAGTTACAACCGCAGGACCAATCTGCACAAACTCTATCAGTGTGTATGAGGAAACATAAGTGCTGCTGCTCTCAACATGAACACTTTGATAGTGTTAAAAAAAGAAGAAAATTAATGCCGTTTCAGAAGAGTTTAAAAAGGACACTATGGAACTTCAGTAAATCACTTCTATTGAAATTACACAGAGACCAGCATAACAGATGCAAAGTGACTGATACTTGCAAGAGTAAAGCTATTGCTAAACATTATCTGAAATAGTTTCACTAAGCTGCTGTAGAGGAACCAGTGCATTAAGCTCCAATAAACTACTGTGGCAAAGCGATACTAATTTGCTGCTTCTGTGTAAATGAGCTGAACGAGTGGCTATACTTGAAAAATGAATAAGAATCAACAACATCTGCAGCATTAGGATGAAGATATTAGGTCTGAAGTGGTTGGGGGAAATTAGCAATAACAAGGATGAATATCAATGAAATTGTTGGATCATTATTAGAAGATACAGTGACCTCAGCCGTGACCATTACTCAGTGAGTTAGTTTGCTAAGTGGGGAGCTAAAGGGAATGAACAGAAGTCAGAGTTCTAAAGCTCATTGTTTGATTCCTAAGATTGTCCCTGTCACTAATAATTACCATTTCTCTTTTTCATCTTATATTCTTATAAGAGATTCTTCTATTTCAGGAACAGCCTCCAGAGTGTAAGAGCTTACACCAGGAATTAGTGAAAATACAACGGGTTATGTCCATTTTTGTTAACAAAAGAATCAATAAAGTTGTATGAAAGTGTTGGTTCCTAAATGAGTTTTTTTCTAACAAAACACTACCCTGCATGGTGAATGATCTGATTTATACTAGAATAAAGTCCTATGGTATCAAAGACACTGGAAACAATAACTGAAGAGATCCAGAAATGCCCACCAATCATATTGTTGTCAATAGCCCGAACACTAGGTATGTACAAATACTGTCAAGTAGAAACAAAGAATAGGTAGGAAAACAAGAGAAAACAAAACAAGAATTATTCTTTGATTTAAATAGAATGATCTCTTTTCCAGTTTATGCCTGTTGTTTTTTTTCTTGCCCTTAATAATCTTCATGGCCTTTACTAGACTTGCTTCACTCTGTGATTCTTTTGTACTATGCAACTCAGCACTGAGCATATAATACAAGGTGTGTCACATTATGGCTGAGTAAAGCATTGGCATGGGGCAGGACCACCACTCTTGATTTGCTGACAATGCTCACTGATTAATGCAGCCCAGGAGGCTGATGGTCTTCTACAAGGGCATGTTGCTGGCTCATGGTCAGCTACCATGACCCATGTAGCCATCATAACCCACAGGTCCTTCCATGCCAAACTGCTTTCCAGCCAATTAACTCCAGTGGATCTTGGTGTTTGAGATTATTCTTCCCAATATGCACTTTCCTTCTATTTCATGAGATTCCTATACACCAACTTCTCCAGCCCATGGAGGTCCCTGTGAGTGCCAACACAACGCTCTGGTGTATTGGTCACTCCTCACAGTTTTAAATCTTCTTCAGAAGGGCTGAAGTCACACCTTTTCTCATCAACCAGACCCTGAAGGAATATATTAATTAGTATTGACCTCATTAACATAGAGGCAACTGTAACTAAAGGCATTTCTCTAGTAAGTCAGCTTGTGTTGGGCTTTGTTGTCTCTAATCAAAGCCCTTTCAGCCAAGAGTTCATTCAGTATTCAAGCCTTAACTAACTCACTATAATTTCTTTACCGTCCAGTCAGTTATAGTCCATCTATCTGGTCTGTACTCCATCATTTTGTCTTTAAAAATGTTTAAGGATACTAACTGAAGGCATTGTTCTCCAGTGAGATGGTCTTACAATCAGAGAAATCTGACAAGTTTTACTAATATTATTTCTACTTTATAACTCCATACCAACAACTGTTAATCAGCTTCTTGTCCTTAGTACGTTTGAAAATGATTTCCAAAATTATTTGCTCCATTACAGTCCCATCATGATGAGAAAATCAAAACTAAAACTATGCTTAGATTAATCAAAAATATTCTTTATTCAGCCAAATTATTTGAGAAGGAAAAAAAAAACAGAAATATACTTGTCTTTCTGAGTAATTCAATGAAAAATACTGCCACAAATCAAATGGTTATAGATGCTTAAAAAGCTGGAAAATATTAAATTTAAAAGAATAGGAAGAAAACATCAAAGATATCACATCTGGTACCCACCTTCAAGATAGAAAAACAAATTAAAAAAGCACAGGTAGATGACAGGAGATTAATAACAGAGCAAGATGAAAATTTTCTCCACATATATCAAAATTTCGCATGCATTTAAGTTTAAAATTATGCAGCTAAATTTAATCTGATTTTAAAGCATAGTAAGAGCTGCAGCTTCATTAACTTCAGAATGAATGCTCAACCTTTTATGAGAGTAAGATCACCTTTTGTTAGATGCTTAAGTATGCATTTCATGGCCTGACTTACGAAGGTGTTACATATCCATAACATCCCCTGAAATCTGAAGAATTTCAGCACCTGTGAAAAATGGAATGTTATCATCTACCTGTAAGCATGCAACTTTGTGATTGATTCTGATTAAATAAATTACTAACACGGTTGTGGAAGAACAAAGTTGATTGTATGTGAGAAAAGCACTTCTGGAAAATTAGTTATTCTCATTATACTGTGAAAATAAGAAACAATATTGTTTAAGATCATTTCAAGTGACATTATATTTCTTTCATTAGTCATACTGCTTCCATGATACTTTTTGAAGTTCTTATTTTTCTTATTGTTTAAATCATATGTAACATAAAAGAAATGTTAGAAATATGCTACTCAGACTGGATTTAACAAGGATGTATTCGTGCTTGTAGAAGTTACCGAGGTTCATAAACTGTACTGAAGAATTGACAAAAGTTTGTATTACTTGAAGTTTAGGACAGATTATTGATGTTGATGAAGCAATATACAGAAGAATATATTAAATTAAGAAACTCGTATTATTGTCTTCATAGGTTTCAGTGATAGCTTAAGTAATGATGGTCCCAGAGAAGCATCATATAACTTAACATTATTAAGTAAGTGATGGTTGGACTGGATGATCTTACAGGTCTTTTCCAACCTTGGAGATTCTATGATTCTAAAAAACACATTCTAAGTTTTGAAGTCTTTTCTGTAGCAAATTTCTCTTAACTGTAGACTTCAAACTTTATCCAATGGAAGGGGATGCATTTGATGTGAAGGTGTTTTATCCTAGTAATACCAGCTGGGAAATAAACTGATAATAAAAGGGTAGAGAGCCATTTTGGTGAGCTATTTAACTTTTTGTGATCATGTATTGGCATATTAGGGCTCCAAATATTTATTTAGATAGGACAATCTCCTTCATGGTTCTGTGTATAGCATGTGGAACAATAAAGATATTTGCATCTATTTCATATGAAGAATTCATAATACAAAAATTTAAAAATTTATGCCAATCATATTTATGATTTTTTGTAATAGTTTACTGATTTTTACCAAAAAAAAAAAAAAGGGGTCCCATCATAAATAACTTTTTTGTGCACATATTAGTGTAAATTTTCACAGAAGAGATACTGTTGAGGGGGGAAAATAGCTCAGATTTTAATTTCATTTTATCATTTGATCAGGACTCGGTTCCAGACTAAGTATATATATCATTGTCAATATACATGGGTAGGAGAGTAAGTTCCCATTATTTAGTTGTTGGAGAGGCAGATAATTCTGACCTGGAGCTAAAATGGATCTATTAAGTGATTTGTCACATTCTAAAGCGTATCCTTACAACTGAATCCACTTTCTAACTTATGTGTCTAGTACTGTTTAAGGAGCTGTAGAAGACTGAAGATATCTTCAAATAATGTTCTGAAAGGTAAGTGTACTTCCAAACCACAAGCTGAAGATAGGATAGAATACCCTACAGAAACTGGATGACTGGATAAATAAAGAAATCTGTCAAGACATCATTCAGCTATCTAAAATGTAAGGTCTGATTTCCATTCCATATCTATTGGCTATGAGCAGATTTTTCAGATAATGTGGGGCTAAGAACATCTCCCATGGCATCAACTTACTGACAAGCAACTAAATTTCCTCCCCTGTACACACTCAGTTGAATAGCCATGAAGGCACCAACAGAGGTTTTAAAGGAAATAAAGGTAAACAGAGACCAATCTTTATAAAACTTGTGATGTAGCAGTATAAGATATGATTGATCATTAAAACAGCTTTTCTTATTCCTTGCAAATATAAATTCAATTCCTAAAAGAAACTCAGCCAAGTTCTAATCATTTTACATTAATACTGAGGTCTCTTAGTTGTTTCTGTGGTTTAAAGATGTACACTCTGCCAGTATTGCGTTAAACATAATATCGTGTTTAATACTATTTTTTCTAAGTGGGTTAACTTTGCATTGAAATTTAATTTCAGTACCAGTCTTGAAAAGTGTAATTCTTACTACTCTTTAAGGGTAAATCAGAAGCTGCACTAGCATTTTGCACTCAAGCCTACAATGGTGTCTTACTCCTTTATTGACTAGTCATGCATTTAGCATTTGTCATTCATGCTTACTTTTAAAGAAAGAGAATTGTTTCTAGAGAAAAGCTATTCAAGACAAAGAAGTTTTGCAGTGATCAATGCCCAGAACACTTAGCTTTCGTAAGCATAGTAATAAATTTATTGTCATAAGTGAAGAGCTTGCATGCAGTAGTGTTTATTTCATTATATATGCAGTACTTATTGCATGCACTTTTACAGAGGCATTTTAGCACTGGCATAATTTTGCAGTAAATTATGTGTCACTCTTAACAAGACTATTTTTTTATGATAGAGTTCCAAGAAAATACTCTCATGTTTTCTTGTAAATCCTGAAATGGCTTATGGCATCCTATTCCAGAAAAGAATAGAATTAGGAAACTGTATTCAGACAAATTATTTCTTTCTTTAATGGCCTTTATAGGAAATGGATGCTAGAAAGCAAATAACTTTAGGAAAGCAATGTTCTTCATTGCTGTATATTGTATCAGATAGGCAAAGAATAAAAATCTACTGAAGTTTATTTATTAATGCCCTATTTCCCTCAACAATTTAGGGTAAAGTAGAAACTTAAGAAGAATATATTTGGAAAAATATGACATCAAAACCTAACAGTTACCTGAGGGATCAGTCATTTTGCAGAAAAAAGTAACTTAATACTTACTTATGACATCTGCAGACAACATTGTTCATAAATCTAACATATGAACTTTGAACTTGTGTATATATTTCACTCCCATTTTTAAATGCTCTGGTGGTTATGGTTTGAAGATTGGTTTACAGAAAAGCTGAGACAGTATAAATACTTTCAAAGTATATAATGGATTTGTACTATAGGTGGAGGTAACTCAATATAAATTTATTTTGTCGGGTTTGAAATGACTGTTAGCTTCTGTATGACAGCAGACGAGATTTTTTGACGCAAAAAATTCAAGATTGGCCTCACTAGGTCAAATTCAGTAGTATTTTCTGCAACAAAAGCCATACAGAAACCATCTAAAATGAAATAATAGCACGTTAAGATTTTAATACTAAAAAAGTTGATTTATTCTCTTTTCTATGATCTGAGGATGGGGCTGATTTCTCTTGAACTAAACCAGTGGTCAGTTTTTTGTTTTATTTTGTTTTTTTCCTGTTTTTACACATCTACTGTTCATTCCCAGAGACTGCTCCTAAAGGGCATACAACCCTGTCAGCATGGCATAGCTGGCAGAACACTCTTTATTTATGGATGAGAAGTTTCTTCAGTGTAAAATGCAGAATCATCTCTTGCTCTCATTTTTAGAAATATCTTTGTTGTAGCTCTTTCCACAATAAAGTACTTAATCTTTTGTGAGTGCAAGGGGAATTCTGTGTGTTAATTACACCTTATTTTCTCTGTGCCATTTTTAACATTGCATAGCAAACTACATGGCTTTTACATTAGATGATTATTTCACTTTCTCACAAACACTATGGATAAACAGACCATGAAAGGAACAAAGCATGTTTTTGGGAATAAAAAGATTCACTGAAGGAGAAATGAAATTTGTACATATTGTGACTCCCTTATGGTCTTATAACCATTGTATTTGTTGAATTGTTGGAACTAAAATTCACAACATATGTATTGATACATTTAATTTTAATGTTGAAACACATCTGTAAATATTCCAAAAAAAAAAAAAAAAAAGAAAGAAAAAAAAAGAACCCCACAAACAAACAAAAAGCTGTGGTTGCCCCAGTCCTGGAGATGTTCAAGGCCAGGTTATGGAGCCCTGAACAGCTTGATCTGGTAGACAGCAATCCTGACAAGGCAGAAGGGTTGGAACTAGATCATCTTTAAGGCCTATTCCAATCCAAGCCATTGTATGATCTACTCATCACTCTCTGAAGAAAAACTTTTCTCCAAACATCTAATCAATATCTCCCATATTTTAGATTAAAACCATTCTTCCTTCTCTTATCACTATCAAACTGTGTAAAAAAAAATCTGTTTCTCTCGTATTTATAAGCCCTTTTCAAATACTGGAAAGACACAATGAGGTCCCCCAAGAGCCTTCACTATGCTAAACAAGCCCAGCTCCCTCAAGCTTTCTTTATAGATGTGCTTCAGTCCTTTTATATCTTTGAGGCATTCCTCATGACCCCTCCAACAGCTCCACATCCTTCTTATGATTCTATGTCACAAAGATGTTGAAGAGCTCTGATCCATAGTCGGACCCTTGGGAGACACCATTAATCACCAGCCTCAACCTGGACACAGAGCCAAAACTCTCTGGATGTGACCATTCAACCAATTATATATCCACTGAATAGTCCACCCTTCAAATCCATACCTCTCCAATTTAGAGATAAGGAGGTAGTGCAGGACCATGTCACAGGCCTTCACATATGTAAATTGATAAGACAGAACAACTGTTCAATAACAACTGTCCCAACTGTCACTTCCACTTCTACTTATTTTTAGAGCCTGCATTTCTTAACATATTGCTTTTAATGAATCAGGTTTAATGCAGATGTTTCTGAAAATGCAGATGTTTCTGTACTCCTTAGAAAAGTTGACAAGGTATAAGGTGAAGACTTTTTTTAGAGTCTTATTTGAAGTTTAGTGTCACAGGCTTTTGAGATGCTAGTAGGGTTGCTAGATTAAGTGATCTGGTGCTGGAGTCTAAAGATATTCAAATGAATATCTGTGAATGAAGTTTTGGCAATTACACTTGTCAACATAATCTCACCTTCTACATAAATTTAGTTTAACATCCATTTAACAGGTTGTTAACAGGTATTCAAATGAAACTGTAATGTAATGCGAGATATCTATCTTATTAGCAAGATAAACTTCATCAGTACTGACACATTTACTTGTTTACACATGTACAAACCACTGTGGCATGTTCCAATAATTCATTTAACTAATTAGATTGGAAGATGGTCTAGTTTTTATTTTTCATATTCAAATAAATTCAGTTTATACAGAACAAAGTGCCAATACCCTACATAATAAAATAAAGGAAAGAATCACTGTGACTTGGATAGGAACCCTGGAAATCTCTAGTCCCATTTACCTACAGAAAGCTTTATCAGGGAGATATGTTTGCACAGGGCCAGGGCCACTGTATTTTTGGATATCACCGGGGATGAATACTCCACAGCTCCTATGGGTAACCTTTTCCACTGTCTGACAGCTCTCACAATGAAAATGTTTCTCTTGTGTTTAAAGATAATTTCTAGTATTAATATATTACAGTATATTACTATACACATTCCTTTATATATATTTTTTTTACTATTTCATTGTACATATTACTATAACTATACTGATATGCACCACTTAACTGCTATATATTATTTCAGTTACCAGATTATGAGCTTGATGGAAGTAGAAAATCTATGCTGATATTACTACATGTTAGCTAAGTAGGATGAAAACTGAATTCTCTCTATTATACATGCAATTAGCCCTAATCTGAAATATCTAAAAAGGGTTATTCAGTGGCTGAACTCTCATTCTCAGTGAATAACAAACACAAAGTTGACTCTTCTTTAAAAAGCATACTTGATATATATATAAAATTAAATCTATATCTCTGTGTTAGTGTAGAGTAGTGATCACTATGGAGTAATAAAAAAGTTCCTGAGGCCTGTAGAAAAAAACTGAGAGCAACAACCAAACCAGATCAAATTTGCTTTTGGTTTCCTCCCAAACATCTGGACTGACTCCTCCACCTCTGCTGTAGTTTCAGGCACATATTTTACTCATTCAAAAACAGTACAGACATCTAACTTTATGTTTTTATTAAGTAATACTTTATAGATGCTAAATTACTGTTGTGTGTAAAGAAACTACATATGATGTCCTCATAAACATAAAATTAAGTCTTTATGATCAGTGCAATTTTTATGAATATTGAGCAACTCCATTATATGAATGAATATACAATGAATACCAAAGGAATTCACGTTAATTAGCAGTAGGCTAAATATTAATAAATTTAAATAAAAAATATAAATTAAAAAATGTGAGCTCAAAAGGAGAGATTGGAGAATTCTCTTGGAAAGAAATATTAAACTTCCTGTGACTTAATATATCTTTATGGTTACTTCGTAGCAAGAGGACAACAACACTGCAAATGAAGAATACTACGCAATAAGATCTGTTTCACCTAGGCAGTCTTAAGAGATGAGACTTTACCTTGGACTAACTTTTAGTGATTCTTTTGGGAGATGACACAGACAGGTGATAAGGGATTCTTCTGGTGTCTCCATGAACTCGTTGCCCCACACTGCACTCAAGTGGAACGGGATCTAATATGTATATGTGTTAAAACTTTTACAACTGCTTGGAGAAATAGGGAAACGTGTCAGAGTGCATAATTTAAAGCATGTTGCCTTGAGGTAGTGCAGATCATGAGTCACTCAATTAGTTATAGAAGAGGGTAGCATCTAGCTCTTAGTGGTACTCAAGTTAGTATACTGGCAAATCGATGTAATGCAGCACTTCCTGCACAACTGTTTAAAAATTGAGGTTATAACTGGTAGTCTAATCAAGAAAATGAAATTCACATTTGCATGCAATTTTCTAACTCTTGGAAGATCTGTGATTAAAAATGCAGTGTCAGCTATTTTTTTATGGTAATAGAAAGAAATTTCTTTAAGCAAAAAAAAAAAAACCCTCTCTTACAGTTGAGATCCTACTGCATTTTTTTTTTTTTTTTAGAAGGAGAAAGACCACAGGGATAAAGGATGTCTAGCATCACTGACAAGCTCATCAGTGTACGACAAAGACACTTAATAAGATTTCTAAAAGAATCGTGCTCCACAGTTTTCTGTCTTTCTATTTCAACGATGCTCGATATTCCTCTTTGTTTCTGTGAATTTTATTTCCCTGAAAGACAAATGAAAATGCTTGCCATGCCACCATTAGTTTAGCCACAACAGACAAATAAATGTCTGATTGTTCTGTATAGATATGGCTGCTATTTATTAGCTACATTGGTTGCCAATATTAGCTATTGATATTTTATAAAATGATTGACTTCCATTGTACTTGTGGTTAAAATGACACATTCTAGTATATCCTGGAGATAATTAAGCTCCTATGCAAACCAGTGTTTGTTCATCCAATGCTTCTTTGTTACGTTTCTAGTCTGTTTCTTCTGTGTCTGTTACTGTCTCATTTTGTTAAAATATCAAAAGAAATAGGAAACAAATTAGTATATATTTAATTTTATAAAATGAGAAAAGTTTTCAGAAATTGAGATGGAGAATGCAAGGACAAATGATTTACAGTTGGATTGCTTTTTAAAGTAAACCTGTATTTCTGCATTTATATTTATGTCTTCATTAGCTGACTTTTCTGAGAGTTAGTATAGTATTAAAAAATAGAAAAAAGTACTGCAGACTTTTCCTCTTTCACTCATGTTTTTATATAAATCTTTCCTTCTTAAAGGAATTTAGTTAAATAAGAAACAGCACACACACACACAGACACACACACATAAATAAATAAATAAATACATAGAAAAAAATATAAGATCCAGAAGATTAGATCAGGCCTTTAAATGGCCCCATGATTAAGATCTTAATTGAGGTAGCAGAATGCATCCCTTCTGGCAGTAGAGAATGAGACAAAACATCATGCACAAAGTGAACGGAGCAGGCAAGACCTTTAGATTGACTTTTATCAAACAGAAGACTTAATCTGCACTGTGACTTGTCTTAACAATTCTCACGAGTTTCATCACACGAGTCCAAAGGCCTAATTTTCCCTCTAAAGGGGTATATGTAATCTCTGCCAAAAAAAAAAAGAAAAAACAAAAGATGCAGAATTATTGGAAGGACAAGAAAGCTTGTGGGTCTGTAAAGGTCAGTTACCAGTACCCTTAGCTTGGGCCTGAATAGGTGCAGACCAGATGCAACTGGTATTTAAAAAAAAAAAAAAAAAAAGCTTTTTACAAAGCCATTGGAGCTAGGAGAATTGGAGATGAATGAGTGATTTGATGATAGCTTTTGATAAAATTGGTCAGTCTGAAGCTGTACCTTAAGCTTTTATGGAGTTTTTAAGAAGATCTCAGAATTTTTGAAAGCTAGAATTAAACATTGTTTCATGGTTGTCTGTTTTTAAGGTAATGTATAGGAAAACTTGAAGCCAATGTTGAAGAAAGCTGAAATAACTTACACTTTTTGGTGTAGAAGTATTTTTCTGCAAAGGGAGGAGAACATATTGCAAAATTTTAACTAATGGGATAGGAGTAGCTCTATACAGGAGGTGAAAAGTTCTAAAATAAAAATGATTGGAATGTTTTTGTATCATGGGAAAATTATGATTTTTAAATGTACATAATAACAAAATTGCTGAATTCCAAAAGCCCTGTACCAAATGAATACTAGTCCTGTGACTCACATGCTCAGTTTAAATTCTGTATGTCTGTTGCACTTACCAATGCTGAAAATATGGTAAGTGACCTTTTTGTTCCTACTGTTTTCTTTTACATGTGGAAAAAAGCGTAGAGATATGTCAAGTTTCCATCCTCTTTCTTCAGCCAGTGGAATTTCTTCCTCTATCTAGACAAACCTGAATAACACAATACTGGGATAAATATGGGCTTGGGATCCTAGGGATGGTTGAGGTAAAGATTAAAGTTTTATATCTGGACAACAGGTTAGTAGAATTACTTTTACTATTATTATTTTCTGTCTTACCTGTGGGCAGAATGTATTAGATATTTTTTGTTAGTAAGAGTATGCTTGTAATAAGTCATCACAATACATGCTTCCTTGCCTTTATAAGCTTAAATATGCTTCATTTTCTTTTTCTTTTTCTTTTTTTTTCTTCTGAGTAGGATAGCTACTGGTCTTAGAATCCATATGTGCATGGCATCATCAGAATCCAGGGACTGACTGAGATGCCCACATAATTCTTCTTTTAATTTAGCACAAAGTAGACTGAGAATGAAAAAAAAAAGCTCTGCTGTGATCCCTACCATCATAGGCCTCTCAGCAGAGGCTTAAGGATGCCGGTGGCTCTTCAGAACCCCAATCATTCTTCTTCAGGAAGAAGGCCTTATGATAGAGTTAAGCATTAGGAGGAACCTGACATCAGACAAAAAAGTATAGATATTAATATGTTTTATGCATAACAGTTTTAACTGTTTTATTAAATAAACTATTCTGTAACAAATATTTTTTACTAGGGATGTTTCTATTGCTGTAATTATGCTAATGGTAACTACTTTTTCCATTTTGTTTAAACTGTAAAAAACTCCTAGGTTAATAATAAATTCTTGCCTTCACAGAATCACATAAGCATAGAAATATACGTGTTGCCAAAGTTCTCTGAGACTATCCAGTTCAGTCCTTGTAAACATGAGATTTCTTCCAGTTGTCTGAAGACCTCATCGACTTAATTCCTGATCAAATGGTCTGTGGCAGACACTGATCTGGCAGTGTTGTCATGTTACTTTAATTGTAACCAGTAATACCTCTATATTGGCACTTCATCCATCCCTAGTCAGAGCTCCATGCATTCCATGCCCACAAGCCTCTGATTTCTCCTGACTGTCTCCATGCTCTTTGCATTAGCACACAGCTGCTTCAAAGACGAACCCTATCACACAGATTTTGCAGGTAGATGTGTGACAATCACCACTATCACACTGCCACTTTGCCATTTCCATATTTGTTCTTTTGATAACAAGTTCTGTCTTGTACACATCAAAATCCTTTGCTTCCCAACTCAGGTTAACTACTTCCTCACCCAATTGTCGATCACATTTTCCCTCTCCCACTGTTCTTTAAAGTTGTTCAAAAATCTTACTAGCAAAGAGGCTTCTTGCTCTCTATGGTCAAGTGTATCCTGTCTCAACAGTCTTCAATTCTCAAGGAAGGTTCCATAGATGTAAGAACGAATTCCTTGTGCTTGATACCAGCTGCATCACCAGCACCGCCCCTTAGGATCCATCTACTCCTCAAGTCCATTCCCTTCACCAACATAACTGTGGAAATAAAGCTCTTGGGTGTAATCAGGCTTCCCATGCTCCAGATCTTCCTGATAGTGTCATGGATAAATCTTCACAGACATGTACCTTTTTTTTATTATTTAATTTAATGTACTTTTATTACTGAGTATATTTAGATGAGCCAGCAGTGTGCCCTTGCATCCTGGAAAGCCAACAGTATCCTGAGCTGCATCAAAAGAGTTATGGCCAACAGGGAAAGGCCACAATGAGAACTCAATTGGAATACTGCATTCAAACCTGGGGTACACAGCTCAAAGAATATGTAGAGTGGTTGGAAAGGTCCAGAGGAGTACCAGAGTGATTAGAGAGCTGGAGCACCTCTTCTATGAAGAAAGGTTGAGGGTGCTCAAATTATTCAGCCTAGAGAAGAGAAGGCTCTGAGAATATACTGTTGGCCTTCCAATACATAAAAAAGGGGCTTATAAGCAGTTGTGAGAATGACTTTTTATATAGTCTGATAGCTATAAGACAAGGGAGAACAGTTTTAAACCAAAAGCAGAGAAATTTAGATTAGATGTTAGGAGGAAATTTTCTTCTGAGAGGGTGGTGAGGCACTGGCACAGGCCGCTTCGGAGAAGTTGTGGATGCACCATCCCTGGAGGTGCTCAAGGCCAGGCTAGGTGTCCCTTTGTACTCAGCTCTGGTGAGGTCACACTTCAAGTACTTGGTTTAGTTTTGGGCTTCTCAGTACAAGAAAAATATTGAGGCCCTGCAGTATGTCCAGTGAAGGGCAACTAGAGATGGTGAGGGGACTGGTGTACAAGTCTTATGAGAAGCAGCTGAGGGAACTGGGATTGCTTAGTCGGGAGAAGAGGAGGCTCAGAGTTATTACTCTCCACAATTCCTTGAAAGGAGGTTGTGATGAGGTAAGGGTCAGCCTCTTCTCCCACATTATTAGCAACAGAACAAGGGCTAATGGCCTCAAGTTGCACCAGGAGAGTTCAGGTTGGATATAGGGAAAATTACTTCTCTGAAAGAGTGATCAGGCACTGGAATGGGCTACCAAGGGAGGTGGTTGAGTCACTGTCCCTGGAGGTATTCAAGAAGCATTAAGATATTTGTATAAGGGACAAGGTTTAGTGGGGAAATATTGGTGGTAGGTGGACAGTTGGACTGGATGATCATGGAGGTCTCTTCCAAACTTGTAATTCTATGATTTTATGATGGGGCCCTGGGTAGCCTGATCTGGTGGGTGGCAACCAGCCCACAACAAGGGGTTAGAACTGGTTGATATAATGTCCCTTCCAACCCAGGTCATTCTGTGGTTCTGTGGTAATTAATAAATAGGAGGATCCAGATTCTTGTGTGTAGATGTACCAATCTACCATAGTTGGAGAATGTTTAGGTGTTTTAGTTGATATATGAATGCTACTAAATAAATGCATTTCCCATAGATTCTATCAGTTGTATGTCACATGTATCAGGCCACTCCAGATATTTCACACACCCCGAGTGTCAAAAAATGGCATTTCACTCATGAATATTTAGGAAATGATTTTTTCCCTAGGCAAGTGCATAGCTCTTTGATCTCCTTTGATAGTAGCAACTAGATTCAATTGTGTAAATATGGGCGTCTATTGATGTAGGATGCTCAGTGCCAAGGTTCATCTGTCAGCACAAAAGGATGCAGGTCCTATGTGTTCCAGGTAATATCTACCAGTTCTATTTGGTATTTCAGATACTTTCAGTCAACTCAGACAATACTAGGCAAATTAACAAATGCCTAAATCTCCAACTTCTGTACTGGGAATTAAGAAACTCAGCATTTAAATACATTTTAATTTATGTTTCTGAATCTGGACCTTAATCCCATCCCCCTGATGTGTGAGATAGATAAGATGTTCACATCCATAATGTAATGATCTGAGTACCTTTCATGGCAAAGTGGACATGTTGTGAATGCAAAAAAAATCTGAGGTAGCCTTTGCTTTGAACAGTGTAGATGTTGTCCAAGACACACTAATTGGCTTAGTAAGTTCTGCTCAGTTTCTAACACAAAGATAATACAGACATTTATACTAAACTGAAAAGGAACTGTGCCAGAATTTTACCTTAGAGGGAATGTACTAATCTTATGAAATGTATATGCTTTTCTCGGATTGCAGCCAAAAGTAGAACAGAGAAGAGCTTGTAATGCGTGACAGAGTTTTATATAGTTACACCTGTCAGAACTGTATGTAACGAAATGATTCATTTGCTAATATCACAAGGGGAATACAAGTATAGCAGGAGAATTGTGCTTTATTTTCTCTTTTTTTCCATCTAAAACTAAACAAATGTCTATAACCCTGTGTACTCATGTGGCTAGGATGAGGTCAACCAGATGGTGCTATGCTTTGGATTTGTGGCTGAAATGATTATGATAACACACCAATATCCTGGCTAGAGTGAACAGGGCTTTCACAATGTCAAGGCTTTTACTCTTTCTCACTAGCTCCCTCTTCACCTTGGTGAGTAGTATAGGGATGGGTGAAAAATTGCTTCCAGAGCAAATTTTGCATATACTGAAGCCCTGCTTCCAGAGGATGGTTGGACATCTGCCTGCTGATGAGAACTGGTGAATGAATTCCTTATTTTATTTTGTTTGTATGCACAACCTTTTATTCAACTATTAAACTGTTTTTATCTTGATCCATCAGTCTTCTTGCCTTCCCTTCTTTTTCTCTCTGTTCATCATGAGGGTGGAGAGAATGAGCAGCTTAGTGGTTATATGTCTGCTGGTTGAAGTCAACCCACTGCAAGCTGAGACTTCCTGCTATAATCCTATGCTTGCAATTTCAGTTTGTTTTTGTCTGTTAACAACAGAAATAAAGTGATTCTACATGAAGAAGCATATACTAACATGACATCAGCTAAGCAGCTGGAAAAAAAAAAAGAATAATACTCTTCTGCATTTTTCTTAGCTTAATTATGATTTCACAGACAGCTTTTATTGCAACAGTCATAAAAAAAGCATAGTAAGTATCACCTTGGTAAGAGCAAACATACAGCCCTTCCTAGGAGGTATTTCACTCCATGCAAATATTTCCCCTGTGACATCTCTTAGAATTGTGAAACAAGCTCACATGGTTTGTCTTTGCACCTCTGTAGGCAGAACACTAGGAATGACACTTTGAGAAATCAGTAACTAAATTTGTTTGAGAAGTGTGGGATCAGCTGCAGAAGCTCATAGGGAAAATAGACCAATTCTCTTTTCATTGCCTTCAGTCCCTCATATTCTCAGGATGCATTCCAAATTTGAACACTGTGAGCTGCTGAATTCCTGCCAGCTGGAGCACAGCAGAAGACAATATTTGTGAAGTGTGAATGGAAGCCAGTGAAAAACAGACCAGATATTAGCGTGGATGCAGAAGGATGAAAAAATGAAAAAAGCAAAAAAGACATTGTTACTTCAGACACGGATATGGCATGGCAAAGACTTTTTCTGAGCAAAGCTAAATATGCATTTAAAAATGACATATAGCTGTGGAAACAATTTATAGGTCACAAAGTCTTTCTTGTTGGAATGAGTTTTGAAATGAACTCAGTTCAATTCATTAGCCTCATGTCACATTTAAGCTGTCACAAATCTTTCCATTAGGTAGGAAATTAGTTTACCCACTGGTGAAACAGAGGGATGAAGCAGAAATTGTGTAACTAGAAGTTGGACTCTGCAGAAAAACTGACAGGATTTCTTGATAAAGTAGATGAACTTCTCTGGGGATTTGTAAATCCTTCATTCAGTCCATGCCCCTGAGCAGGAACAGATGTACTGTTCTGACATGAAACAAAATTTCAAAGGTTTAGTGCCTGAATGGGAGATCAGGCCTCAGTACATTTCAAGCCTGATGAAGCTTCAACACAAATCATCTCCCGTGTAGAATACTTTGACATTGCCAACAAGAAAAAAAAAAAAGATATTCTCCCAAGTCTGATTAATACGACAGGCATTTGATGTGGTGGAGGACCACCCAGAAAATTTTTACTAAATTCTGGTGTTGGAATTTTGAATCATAAACCAGCACAGAGTGGAAACATAAAAACACTTGTTACTTAAGTGTTGACTCTACATTAGAATTGCCACACTGTGATAGATATTAAAAGCAAGAACATTCTGAAGATATTGGTTTTCAATGACAATTGCAATTTCAATTAAAATCTGTACATTTGTCAGAGTTAATAACATAATTGAGGGCCTTAAATATAAATCATTTGGTGAGGAGTTGAAAGCAGGCACACATCTGCTGGCCTGTGGCAGCTTATTATGTAGAAGCAACTAAGCCCAAAGCAGATACAGTGTTTGGAAGTAGCTCTGAAAGTAGTGTCTCTGATTTTATGTTGTTTCATGATATCAGAGGCAGATGGTGGTGGTGTAGGAGTAGAAGTTAAACATTCCCACCAATATTCCGATGCATTTTGTTGTGTGACAGAGGGCAGCAACGGGGTAGTCTGACAAAATGCTGTCTGACATGGAAGTGAATATGAATCAAATGTGTGGAATTGAATTCCTCCATGCTGAAAAGATGGCACCCATTGACATTCATCAATGCTTGCTGAACATTTATGGAGACCAAACAGTAGATGTGAGCACAGTGAGATCATAGGTGGTGCATTTCAGCAGTAGCGATAGCAATGTGAAAGACAAGCCACATTCTAGACAGCCATGCAGAATTTAATGAGCACAGCTTGCAGGCTCTTAGTAATCACTGGCAAAAATGAAGATAGATGCATTGAAAAATAGTGTTGTGTAGCTAATATTAGGTGGTGCTATTGTGCTCTTTCTATCTGCTGTTGTTTCCATGAAAATAAATAGGAGGCATTACTTTCAGAGCAATCTATATAATTCCAGTTAACATATCTGGTAAAGAAAAGGAAATATTCTAAATTCAGTTATCCAGTATTTAACTTGAGCTAGGAGCACACTCAGGAATATTTAATACAGATTGCCATTGTGTGCTCCTGCTTATGATAACTTGTTCATGTTTACAAGCCTCGTGTTCCATTTGTGACATAGTATTCTGTCCTTGGTTATAGTCAAATATTATTATGTTTTTCATGTCCAAAAAGTATTATCACAAGTCAAAACTGTATGCTGTTAACCATACCAATATGTAAAGTTTAAAGTTAACTTCAGTATTGAGGTCACTGAAGTATTGACTAGGTCCTGTTTGGATTTTTTTCTGTCAATTTTTGCAATCATGTTAAAAGGGTTTATTTGTTTGTTTTTTCTCATGTGTGCAAAAATCAAAACACATATTCAAATTATTTGAAATGCCTACCTCTATATTGTTCATCTGAAAACAAAAATTTGTTCAGCAAGAATAGAAGCCAATTTTTAAAAAATATTTCCAGCCTAATATCAACAATAATTAGAAATTGTCACAAATTGTCACAAACTGCTTTTTTTTTTTTTTTTTTTGGGCTGCTTTTTTTTATAATGCTTTGGCAAACTTTAAATACTTTTAAGAAACACAGCTTTCGCTTTATAAGACTATTTTCTAAGACTAGCAGCTCTCTGAAAAAGTATGTTATGAGAGCATATCAAGTCTAAAAAACTAATGAGAATTTTTTTGTGTTTGCTGGTGGATTAACACATGGCTGGTGAAAGAATGCAGATACTTGGTGAATGTGTTTGTGGTTCAGGAAAGAGAAATTGGAGAAAGTTATAGAGTGAGGGAAGGATAATGTATGATAAAATAACATCTAAAATAGATGCTTTGGAATCCAGTTGTCCAGGATTTTAGTTACCTTTTTTCATTTGAGATACTGAAACAGAAGGAGGGAGATGGCTTGGAAATGTAAAAGAAAGAGAAAAAGCATCTGAAATAAAAGTTAAAATTAAAGGGTATCAATTATGAAGATTTTTTTGAGCTGTCAGTTGTAATTTTCACTTTCTTCTTTATGCATATCTAAAGGCAATTGTCAGATGGGTGAATGAATTTGCATAAAGCTAATGTGACTCTTTGAATAAATACAAAATGAAACCAAATTACAGGCAATCAGATAAATTAGAATGTGAATTCTTGTTGAACTAATCTTTTTGAAACATATTAAGTGAAAACCTCTTCAGTTTCTCCAAAGTTTGCCTACATATTTTTATAAAATGTATTACATCTCCCTCAAAAATATAATCACTTTTAACTTTAAAGATAACTAAAACCTAATTCAATTTCTTGTATTTAGGAAATGTGCTGTGCCAAAAGAAAAATATTGCTATACAAGAATGAATATGAAAAGAAAAATCCTAAACTATCACGTGAGTGTGTGCACTATATTAAACTGGAAAACAGAAAAAAAATATAGAGAGAGGGAGAGAAATATGATGCATAGAAAACATTTATACATAAAAACCTACTTTTGCAGAATCAATCAATGTTAAAAGAATACACATTCAAGTAAACATGATTTGACAACATAATCTTTGGAGACAAAATAGTTCCCAGGAAACACAACAATGGATTTTATGCCCTGAGGTTAAGAGGTTTTGTTTAACTTTGACACTAAGTGCTGAATTAACCTGAATTAAGATAGAACACTTTTGGGAAGTAAAATTTCTTACTTTGTTTTAAAATGATTTATATTTATCCAATCATACAATACATAATACAACACACATATCCTTGCTTAGTGGTGTAGTATATTTATAAGCCCAAAAAGTGAGAAATTGATTAAGTGTGGACTTAAACCATTTTAAAGTGCTCTAGTCATGTCGTGAGGGAACCCAACTGTTTGAGAATCAAATATGATAATCCTTTTGATGATGTCTGGAGGTCATGAGAGACAAAGCTTCATCCTAGAATGAGAAAACAAAAGGACATTGAGAGTCAAAGCTTATCTTTACAGTTGGGAAAGTATAATGAAGGATAGCTTTTGAGGCTAATCTGTTCTCCAGTATACTGTATGGTGTCAGACTTCTCTGAGTTAATTCATGTCAGGAAATCAAAATCTATTTAATTTATTTTAATTTAACTTAAAGAAATTCTAGCCTGATTTTAAAAAATGAAGAATCAAAAGTCTTGATGAAGTGTTTAAATAGTTAATTATCTTACCATATAAAGAAATCAACATCATTTTTCATTTTCAAGTTAGCTGCAATCTCTTGCCATTTGATTGTAATGTATCATTAAGTTCCAAAATGAAAAATGTCTTATTAACAAGCGTCTGTTTCTTTCTCTATTAGCAAGTGTAGGCACTCATAATCCATAATATCCATAACTGTTTCTTTGATAACATAATAGACTGAACTGCCTGAGTCTTCCATTGAAATGCATATTTTATAATCTTTCATGTATTTTGGATCTATTCTAAGGCTTCTTCAATTTTTCAGTAACCTTCTTCAAAGATGGATGCCAGAATTGGATACAGATTTTAGAAGTGTCACAGTAGCACCAAAGAGAAAAAAAATATGCCTGAAGTCTTTTTTTTTTTTTTTTTTTACCTCATGCATATCCACCTGGACCATCATTGTCCAATTAGTCATTTTAGAACTGTGGTACTGCGAAGACCTCCCCATACTTCCTTGATTCCATAAATATCTGTTCCTCAAAATCCCTTAGCTTTAGCCTTGGTACTTGATTATGCCTGTCTATGTTGTCTGTAATAAAATCTTCACTATTTTTTTTTTTTTTAACAAACTGACTACCATCTTATGCACTGAGTCTGATCTGATTTTTCACCAATCTTGGTGCCATCTGAAAAATTCATTTATGCTTTTTTAATGTTGTGTTTTGAGTCACTAATAAAAATATTAACCTGCAGACAACCAACAAAGTGTTCAGGAGTCTACTCTACTACAGGTTGCTTGTTATTAATTCCCAGTTACATTTTTCATTTCAGAAAGTATCCCTTTTTCAGGGAAGGAGGGAAGGAGGGAGGGAGGGAGGGAAGGAGGGAGGGAGGGAGGGAGGGAAGGAGGGAGGGAGGGAGGGAAGGAGGGAGGGAGGGAGGGAGGGAGGAAGGAAGGAAGGAAGGAAGGAAGGAAGGAAGGAAGGAAGGAAGGAAGGAAGGAAGGAAGGAAGGAAGGAAGGAAGGAAGGAAGGAAGGAAGGAAGGAAGGAAGGAAGGAAGGAAGGAAGGAAGGAAGGAAGGAAGGAAAAGAGTGGGTTCCGGCAATTTCTGAGTGTAAGTGGTATTTCACAATATTTGATGTATTTTTTTCTTCAATTAATTTGTCCAGACTGACTTTGAAAGTGCACAGTTTTTAACAGGTACTTTCAACAGGAAATATTATCTCTTCTTCTTTGAAATGGTTTCTTTCATTTTCAATCTATGTAATAATATAGTATTATGCATCATATTTCTAGTAGTAGAAATTAAGATAAACATTTGGTTCTCCTTCAAATCCTCCGTGTTACACATAATTTTATGGGCTATGATGTTATGATTCTCTTGTAATTTTTGAATCTTAGTCTATTAAATCTATTGTTGTATGAAATATGTTCTCTATCTTTGATTATCTCTTCCACTCTTCTTTGATTCTTCTTTTAACATATTCTCTTTGAGCTGAATGGCATGACTTCCATGCAGTCATCAGAAGTAGGTTCATCATCTGTGTTCTCTATCTAATTTCCTTTTTCTTTTCTAAAATCTCTGATTATTTGATTTTCTTTTTTTGGCTGCCATAAGCTTCTTAATTGTTCTCAATTTTAAGAAATCGACAGAAAATATATTGCTGTTTCAAATATGTTCTCCAGCTCATTTACTAAGAAAGAAGTTAAATAACTTGATTATCTCTGTTCAGTATTCCTGTTTATAAATATGTTTGGTTAGAAATATGAACATAACCTCTCACAGTTCTAAGTCAGGAGTTGAGACTCGTAGTCAATGCATTTCGATTGAGATCATTGTGGATCTGCACCTCAGCCTCTCAGATAAGATTCACGTGAAAAGATAGACAATTCCAGTACACAGAAGTTAAGAAAGGACAACATTGCTTCTATAAGATTACAAATAACTAAGTAAATAAATATTTATTTATTGGCTGGCCCAGGCTCTGAGCAACCTGGTCCAGCTATGGACGTCTCGGTTCACTGCAAGGCAGTTGGACTTGATCTGACCTTTAAGGGTCCCTTCCAGTTCAAAAGTTCTTTTAAATATTTGAAGCTAAATAAAAGGGAAAAGGAAGTCTTTCAAAAACAAGGGATTTTACTTGATGGATGATAAAACTTGGTTTTGAGTTTTTTCTTTACTTATATGTACTAGAACTTGCCAGGAGAAAACAAAACAAAACAAAACAACAACAGCAACAACAAAAGAAAAAAAAAAAAAAAAAAACCTTTTCCCGTATTCGCAGCTTGAGTAGCATTTAGTCTCTGTCAGTCAGGCTGGCGATCTCATTACAGAAGTTTATCAGGTGGGTCAGGAATTACTTCCTCTTAGGGATTCCATGATGACTACTCCTCATGATTTTCTTCTCCTTCATGTTCCTGGAAATGGCTTCCAGCATGAGCAGGTTCACTTTCACAGGGACTGAGGTGAGACTGACTGGCCTGTAGTTCCCTCAGTTCTCCTTCTTGCTCTTCTTGAAGATAAGAATGACATTTGCTTTCTTCTATTCTTCCAGTTGCCATGTTAACGAAAGATTACAAAGAGCAGCCTCACAATGATATCTGTCAGTTCCCTCAGCACACATGGTCGCATCCATTAAGGTTCACGGACTTGTGAATGTCCAGTTTGCTTAAGTATTCCTGGAATTAATCCACTTCCACCAGGGGAACATCTTTCTTGCTCCAGCCTTTCACACTGGTCTCTAGTACCTGGGACTTCTGAAGGCTGATATGGTAAACAGTAAACACAAAAAGAAGGCATTTGGCACCTTGGCCTTTTTGCTGTATCACATGAGGTCTTTCTTTGTTCTTTCCCTGACAATATCTCTTTTCCTCATAAGTTACCTGTCCTTGCTTCTACCCTCCGTAGTTTTCCTTTTTGTGTGTGTTTTGCCAGGAGCAACTTGTTCAACCATGCAGTCTTTCTAGCATTTTAAGCTGGCTTCTCTTTGACAATAAGCATCACTCCTGAGTTGGAGTTGCAGTTGTTCTGGAGCTGGATTGTTCTGAGCATATGATGTAGAAAAACATTATTTTTTTTATTATCAGTGGATTATTTATGACCAAGAAACATTCTTGACCATCAGTCTTTGCAACATAGCCCACAATCATCTGAGTATGACAATTCCATTTATTTTGATAAGTATAAAATAGTTATAATTACTTATAGTCTTAAAAGTGAACTGGAATTCTAAAGATCCAAATCCCAATTCTGCCATTCAGATGAAAGACTTGAGAAAGGTTGATTTCTTTCATACTCAGACTGTGCCTTGGCATCTGTTTGCCATGTACAAAGTATTGTACTGAATTTCTGTCTCCCACTGGTGAAAACAATATCAAAGTACAAGTAGTCTTATTAGTTGTAGTATGACAGTTAATAGAGTAATATTAATTTACTGAAACCTTGTATGTATTACCATGGCTTCTCTGAAAAATGAAGTAAGGCAACTGAACTTTGTGTGACAATAGGCAGGTTTTCAGAATATCAATGTGAGAATTAGTTGCTAATTTTCACATTTAGCTTGTTTTTGTTATTACTGGCTGACTGAGAAACTTTTGAATGAAAAACCAAGAAGGCTGAGATATTTTTATGGTCCTCAGAAGTGAAGAAAGGAAACGTAATAATAAAGGGGGAAAAAAAAGTGACTGCTCCTCTACTTTTAAGATGAATGAGTAGCAATGCCAAGGATACTTTCATATCAGCTTAAGTGAATTAGGTTTAAAAATTAAATTTTATCCTAAAGGACTAAAAGGGAAAAGGAAAGGTGTTTTTTTTGTTGTTGTTGTTGTTTTGTTTTGTTATTAATCTCAGTGGTACTGGAATTTATCCTGCAAACTGTAAAACAGAAATTGCACAAACACCAGCCATTGTTCCCATGGGGGACTTCAACTTCCCTAATACATGTTGGAAATAAAATACAGCACAGAAGAAGCAGCCTAGGAGGTTTCTAGAGTGTATGGAAGATAACTTCCTGATGCAGCTGCTAAGAGGTGAGGTGCCCTGCTAGACCTGCTGCTCACAGAGAAGGTCTTGGTGAGAGATGTGAAGGTCGGGAACTGTCATTGGAAGAGTGAACATGAAATAGCAGAGTCCTCAATTCTTGGTGAAGTTCAGGAGGGTTTGCAGCAAAACTGCTACCTTGGACTTCCAGAGGGAGGACTTCGAACTGTTCAGGTTGTCAGTAGGGAAAGACCCTTGGGATTCAGTCCTGAAAGGAATCCAGGAAAGCTAGTTGCTCCTCAAGAAGGAAGTCTTAAAGTCGCATGAGCAGGCTATCCTCCTGTGCTGCAAGATAAGCCAGCAGGGAAGAAGACTGGTGTGGATGAACAGGGGACATTTCCAGAGGCTTCAAGAGAAAAAGAGAATCTACCTCCATGGAAGAAGGGACAGGCAACTCAAGAGTACAAAGAAGTTGTTAGGATATGTCAGGAGAAAATTAGAAAGTCAAAAGCCCAGCTTGACCTCAACCTGGCCCTTGGGGTAGAAGAGAACAAAAAATGTTTTTATAAATATATTAACAGTAAGAGGAGGGCTAAGGAGAATCTCCATCCTTTGCTGGATGTGACAGGGAATGTGAAAACTGAGGATAAGGAAAAGGCTGAGGTTCTCAATGCCTTTCTTACACCTGTCTTTAAAAGTTAGACTAGTTATCCTCAGGGTATTCTACCCCCTGACCTGGAAATCTCAGATGGGGAGCAAAATAAACCCCCCACAATTTAGATGGGAACAGTCAGATACCTGCTACTCGACCTGGACTGCCACAAGTCCACAGGGTCAGATAGAATCTACCCTACGTACAATACTTCCCTCCCAGATAAGGGAGATGGCGGAGGTGATAGCCAAGCCATCATCTATCAGTACCCCTGGCCAACCTGAGAGGTCCCAGAAGATTGGAGGCTTGCAAACATGACCCCCATCTACAAGAATTGCCATAAGGAGGATTTAGGGAACTACAAACCTGTTTGCCTGACCTTGGTGCCAGGAAAGGTTATGGAGCAGATCATCTCGAGAGATATCACATGGCATGTGTCAGGCAACTGAGGGATAAGGCCTAGCCAGCATGGGTTCATGAAACGCAGGTCCTGCTTGACCAACCATATCTCCTTCTATGATCGATTGACCTGCCTGGTGGATGAAGGAATGGCTGTTGACATAGACTACCTAGACTTCAGCAAAGCCTTCAACACCATCTCCCACAGTATTCTCCTGGAAAAGCTGCCAGCCCATGGCTTGGACAGATACATTCTTTGATGAGGAAAGAACTGACTGGATGACTGGGACCAGAGCATAGTGGTGAATGGAACTGGCAACTGGTAACAAGTGGTGTTCCCCAGAGGTCAGTGCTGGAACCTGTCCTCTTCAATATCTTTACTGATGACCTGGACGAGGGCATTGAGTGCACCCCCACTAAGTTTGCAGATGACACCAAGCTGGCAGGAAGTGTCAATATGCCTGGGGGTAGGAAGGCCCTACAAAGTGATCTGGACAGGCTGGATAGATGGGCTGAAGCCAATGGGATGAGGTTCAACAAGACCAAGTTCTGGGCCCTGCTCTTTGGCAACAACAACCCCAGGCAATGCAACAGGCATGGGACAGAGTGGCTGGAAGACTGTGTACAGGAAACAGACCTGGGGGTATTTGTCTATGCTCAGCTGAACATGAGCCAGCAGTGTGCCCAGGTATCCAAGAAGGCCAATGGCATCCTGGCTTGTATCAGAAATAGAGCAGCAAGCAGGAGCAGGAAAGTGATCAGCCCTCTTTACTCAGCCCTAGTGAGGCCACACCTTGAGTATATGTTCAGTTTTGGGCCCTTCATTTCAAGAAAGACATCAAGGCCCTGGAGTGTGTCCACAGAAGGGCAATGAATTCGATGAGGGGTCTGGAGCCCAAGTCTGATGAGGAGCAGAGGCTTAGGAGTGACTTTATAGCTCTCTCCAGCTACCTGAAGTGAGGTTGTAGTGAGCTGGGAGTGTCAAGGTTTTGTAATTTTGCTATTGATATTCCACATCATAACATCATGTACAGCACAGGTAATTAAAGGGGTAATACTCCAGTTCTGTGGATTGACAATCTTCATACCTGCTTCTCAAAAGAGAAGAAGAACTACATATCCCAGAGGACTTCACGGTCAGAGAAGGAAGATATGTCACGGAAGTCACAGGATCTAAGTCACAGGATAGGACTCACTCTCTCTTTCACTGCCAGGCAGAGGAGTGGGTGTGCTTCCAAGTCGTACGCCTTCATTCAAGTAGGCCTTTCAGTTTCGGAAACTTTCTCTCTCATTTTATCTGATTTATTGCCCTCAATTTCAATTAGATTGTATTATACTGTGTTATCTTGCATTCTGATATCATAGCTAGTAAAATAAGTTTTCCTCCTTCGATCATTGCTGCTGCTCCATTCTTTTTCCCCTCTCTGAGCTCAGCTCCCATTCCCCTACCCCTTTCCCCTTTCCCTTCCCATTTTAGGGAGCCAGGGGGCCCATGGGCCTACTTCCCCTCCATCACAGGCATACACTGATCTAGGTAACTCCATGAAAGGGGGCCAGCCTCTTCTTTCATATAGCTAGCAATAGGACTGGAAGGAGTTGTGCTCAGGGAGATTCAGGTTGGATGTTAGGAAATACTTCTTCTCCGAAAGAATGATCAGGTGCTAGAATGGCCTGCCCAGGGAGGTAGTGAAGTCACTGTCCCTAGAGGTATTCAAGAAATGTTTAGAAATTGTACCGAGGGACCCTGTTTAGTGAGAAACATTGGTGATAGGTGGATGGTTGGGCTGGATGAACTTAGAAGTCTTTTCCACCCTTGGTGATTCTATGATTCTATGGTTCTTCAGGATTCAGAAAAGAATTCTGCTCAGTGAGAAGGAAGTACTCACACACCAGTGGTTTTCTTTCCAATGTTTAGGACCCTGTGTGTCCATACATAGTGATATTACTTTATATTATCCCCTTCCAACTGCTGCCACTATCTGACATCAAAATGTATATGAGGATTATGCACAGAGACTGTTACTGAAAAAAATATCATGAGAGAAATATTCTACCATTCACTATTGACTGAAAAAAAAAAAATCTATTCTTTTTGATCTTATTTTATGTTTCTACTAGAAATCCCAGTAAAATAGCAGGGGGACATTTACAGCTGAGTTAATTAACATGTCGCCAATGCTGATGAACTAAGTCTGATGGAAAGCACACACAACCCTGGAAGAAACTCTACAGGAGTTCCATTTAGTTCAATTCAATATAGCAAATGAATTTAAACGGAAGGTTCAGTAGAAGAGAAAATATCTCAATTAATACTTTTTAATAATTGAAAGAATAGTCAATAAGGTATTACAGTATTTGCATATTTGAGATTTGTAACTTAAAACTAAATCTGTGGTAGTTTCTTCAGTACATGATAAACTGCAAGAAAAACCATCCAGAAGACGAAACACACAAAGCGACAACTAAAAAAATGTTTCTCATTGGAAAAATATCTTCATTAGATTTCCACAGTGGAGAGACGATGTACTGTGCATTAAATATGTTTCAATATAAGAGTATTTTTTGTTGTTGTTGGTTGGTTGGTTGGTTGTTTTTTTCCTTTTTTTCTGTTTTTTTCTTTTTTTTTTTTCCTTTTTTCTTTTTTTAATTCAATGTTTTTAATTCCTACATATATCCTGACTTTAGAATCAAATTTTCTGTTTCTGTTTTTTGTGTCATCCCCAGTATGTGGGTCCTGTAGGCAAAATGTGGTCTTCTGGGAGCATGTAGACAACTTTATTGCCTGCTGTTTATACACTGCATGAATTGGGAAACAGAGTTCTGCTGAGAGAATATACTCTAGCTCACTAATCCTAGAAATGCTGACAGAGTGCTGCTCTGTAAAAGATGACGATAAAAGATTCATTTTTCTTGCTCGAAGACACTGAGAACAGAAGGGACCAGCACTTCCTATCAAAGGGACCATCTGGTCCTATGTTTTGCCCATACAGGATGCAGATATTTTTCCAGAAGCTGGATTAAAACATGTTTCTTGGAGAAATACTAAATCTGCTTTTAAAGGCTCCAAACAATAGCAAGACCATGGCTTCTTCTGGAGGTTGTTCTTGTGGTTAATTAACTTCACCAATGTATCTTTTAGCACTTTATTTCAAGATTTCTGCCACCAGGGCCTGGATCTCTTTAAGTGTTTATCTGCAAAATTTAAACATCCTCTTATAATAAATACCTTTGCTATGCATGCAGCAAGAACTTAATTTCCTCTTCAATAACCTAGTAGACTGAATTCCATATGCATCTCACTTCAAGGATTTGTTTTTACTGTCAGGGTCAACTGAATTTTCCTAATTGTATTCATTTCTTTCCTGAAGTGCAGACCTCAAACAGAATGAAGAATTCTTCAAATTCTTTCAATCACTGTTTTAAGAGGTTTGTTTTTTTCTTCTTTATACTTCCAGTGACAATGCTTATTGAACATTATACTGAGCTTCCATATTGGCACTGTTATTTCTGATCATTTTTATTTTGTTTCCCAAATCTCCAAGGAAAAATTTCTAATTCTGCTTCTGAAGTCTACATCACTTTTCATATTTAGAACCTTGTATTGTAATGCTGCACTGAAACACATTTTGCTGAATTACAATCTTCTACCCAGAGGATTTAGAACAACGTGTATGCACATCCTCCTCTCTTCATTGTTAACTGTGTCCATTGATCTATTCAGTGCACCAGCAAAGCCCTTACATTATCATCTAAATACATACAGTATAATTATTGATTAAAATATAAAGCAGTATCAGATCCTGAAGAATTCTCAATGCTCCCAGCTGTCATAAAACCTAGCAATTATTTATTTTCCTTTAAATAATTTCTTTTCTGAAGTGATCAGGCAGTTCTACTAAATAATCTTTGAAAGTCCCTTCCAACTGAGTCTCTCTATTCTATTCAAAATGTGTAAACAGTGTAAACTCAGTGAAATTATTCCGAAACTGTATGATTCTAAAACTTTGTTCTCTGAAGCAGCTCTATAACTTTAGGTATACTGATAAAACTGTACATGCAAACACTTTTACAAACACTTGTTTTCAGTCTGAACACATTTTTTCCAGTGATGATAGTGACAACTATTTAGGCTAAATATGCAGAGCTGTTAGAGTTGAGAGGAAGGCCATTAAGAAGATCAGAAGGCTGGAGCACCTCCCTGTTAGGAAAGGTGAAGGGAATTGAGCTTGTTATGCTTGGAGAAGGCCCTGGAGAGACTTCATTGCAACCTTCTAGTACTTGAAGGGAGTTTACAAGCAGGAGGGGGACTGGCTTTATACATGGGTAGGTAGTGGTAGGACAAGGGGAGGATGGCTTTATCTAAAACTGAGGAGATTCAGGTTAGATGTTAGGAAGAAATATTTCACTCAGTGCGGTGAGGCACTGACACAACCTGCCAGAGAGGTTGTGGATCTCTGGAGGCATTCAAGGACAGGTTGGATGGGTTGCTGGGTCAGCCTGAGCTGATGGGTGGCAACCCTGCACATGTCAGGGGAGTTGGAACTCGGTGATCCTTAAGGTTGTCTCTTCATTGTTTTCCCGCCTGAGAAATTGATAATATTATAAAGTTAAAAGTATAAACAGGTAAAATACAGTCACTGACAAAAAATCACACATCCAGGAAGAAGCATTCTATTCTGGAAGCATTATGAATGAACATCATTGCAGTACACCAAACAATCCAATCATAATATAAAAATTAAAATGTTTTGACCACAAAGTATACATTTATATATGTCACAGTACAACTGAGATGGATAAACAGTCCATCAGGACTAGTTTGATAGAGTACCTCAATACAGAAAGGACATTGAGGAGCTGGAGCAGGTCCAAAGAAGGGCAACAAGGCTTGTGAAGGGCTTGGAGAATACACCCTGCGAAGAGCGACTAAAGGAACTGGGGCTGTTTAGTCTGGGAAAGAGGAGGCTGAGGTGAGACTTCATTGCTCTCTTCAAATCAACTGAAAGGTGACTGCAGCAAGAGCAGGGTTGGTCTCTTCTCACTGGTGACAGGTGACAGGACGAGGGGAAATGGCTTCAAGATGCACCAGGGTAAGTTTAGGTTGGATATCAGGAAAAAATTATTTGCAGAAAGGGTTGTTAAGCACTAGAATAGGCTGCCCAGGAAGGTGGTTGAGTCACCATCCCTGGATGAGTTTAAAAACCATCTGGATGTTGTGCGCAGGGACATCATTTAGCAGAGGGTTAGATTTAGGCTAGTATGGTCAGGTTGTGGTTGGACCTGATGATCTTTTCCAACCTAAGCAATACTGTATACTGCAATACCTAAGCAATATCATGTATCCTATTTTGGAAAAGGAAATATAATGAATATTACAGTGCTGTATCTCCTTCCTTATTATGGAATATAAAATGTTATCTTTATTTACATATAGATATGCATTTATAAAAGAAAAGTATTGAGAAAAATTGTATATTGTTCAGGAAAAAAATCAGTGACATAATACTGGAATGAGTGTCAACTCTACCTTTAATTTTTTACAGATTTCAAGAAAGCACAGGGATATGCTGTAGGACATAGGACAACCCCTGTATGTAAGAATGTGCACTACCTTTAGAAATAGTTATGCTGGTACAGTGTTCCATTTGCATTTGGAAAGTCTAACCTGGATGCTGAGTGAAGTTTCTACTCTTTGTGATTTCAATCTAGGATTAAAGCCAGGAAATGAATTGTCTGCCGGACTAACGTGAGTAAGGATAAGGATACACAAAAAAACTTGATATTGAGAGAACGTGAATTATTAGTGAAATAACTGAATGTAAATTATAGGAATGGTCAGAGAAACTGAAATAGCAACAGGAAATGCTAAGCTCAAAATTAGTAGTGATAAACTTAGATGTTGGATGAACAGCAGATCTAAATTTCCTTCTGTACTAGAAGAAAATTATTTCAGTGGGGCTTTTCTTCTGCAGGGGTTTAGATAGAAGTAATAACTATAGTGGTTAATGAGGTAGGTGGCATGCGGGGTGAAATACTTTATTTATTCACTCATGTAATATGAGGAAAGAATTCGGGCCTTCAGATCTGAAGGGAGTTTTAAGAACTTTTTGCAGACTTGCACAGGAGCATGTCATCTGTTCTAGATACTGTTACTTTGTCTGTATGACAAACTGCTTAAATTATTTGTCTCAGGTGATAGAGCTTTCATTCCTCATTCGTTTATTTTAGCCATAAGTAGAGGATTTGGGGTTTTACACATTTCTTGGTAGCCTGGCCAATGGATGACTTCATAGTGTTTGGGTTGTTACACCACCCTGGGAGTGCTATGGTGACTTCACCATACTAAACTGCAGTTTCTCTTTTCTCTAATACAATGCCAATGAAGGCTTGTCATCACTTCCCTGATTCCTCCTTAAGTCAACTTATTTTTCTTTTTTCTGCTTCTGGGCTGCTACCTAGCCTTTAAGTCTAGTAAAAGCCTGAGCTATACAAGTGAGTTCTAATAATTTTTCATTAGATTACAGTGATATATAAAAAATCTCAGTCACTCAAATATAGTTCCCTTCCCCCCCCCTTTTTTGCTAACTTTAACATGGTGCATTTAATCCCATAATTACTGTATAATAGTCTGTACAGACTGTTATCAGTGCCCACAAATTCCCTCCCAGTGCTTGTGGGTTATTTTAATTCATCAGTCCATTGTTGTCCTAATTAATTTTCTTTTAGTGTTTATGCAATGAAATGATGCAATCATACATTTACAGTGTGATTCTAATATACCTTCGGACTTTTCATGCACGGATCTTCACCTTAATTATTTTTCTTAAGGAACATGAGAAGCTTTTCAGATTTATTTATTTATTTATTTTACCTGAAAGGGAAAACTTGAGTTTGAATTAAATTTTAGATATCTTCTAACCAGAAGTTTGCAGGTCAACTAGGAGGAAAAGAAGGGTGTGAAAAGAGAATTTGCCAGGGAAACATGTACTCCTAATGATTTTTCTGTAAGTCTAGATATTTTCCTTTACGTTGCAAGATTTTCAGAATTTCACCAATGTGTGTACAGATGACACTGCTTTTCATTTCTTCTTACTTTTGTCACTTTCAGAATCAAGGTGATGCAAGCCCAGCTGTAACATGATCAATACCAAATGGCAGTTATGTTTTGACTGTTTCCTGCTTCCCTCTAGCATTGTTCTGAATGTGAACGATATCCCAGTATCATTAAATGAAGGAAAATATAATAATCAGTTAAAAGTATAGGTGATTTTTACTGCCAATATGGTTTTCCAAGATGTTATGTTGTTTTAGCCTTGTAATGAATTCTGTCCCACTGGTAGGATTTCCCTACCAAAAATCCTTTTTGGGTATGATGCAGAATCTGGTCTACTTTTCAGTTGTCCATATTTCCAACAATATGTCTCATATTTACCAATTCCAACAGAGTGTGGAGATACCTCAAATAGCACAAGGGACCTAAACGTCTGTAACTGAATCCCACATCATATGTGTAAACTTTTTCTTCAATGCGAAGACATTCCATAAAGGGCTTTTTGTTCCCTCTTCTCCCCCTTCTAGAATAGATGTTAGAAAGCCAGAAAGACATGAACAGTTTTCTTGACTGATGCTTGTGAATTCATGCAATTTCACATGCATTTTATCAGTAGTAGTCTAACTTTTATATTCTACCTAAAACATACTTGCAGAAAAAGTCCATGTCTCATATTGGTTTCAAGACCCCAAGAGACAAAGAATACAGTACTCTCAGTGTAAATTATGTTGTCCCAAATGTATAATATAGAACATTTTGAATTTTGAAACATTCAGATTTGTTTGGTGTAGCCTTTGACTAACATTAAAAATATTGTTTACTAATGTGAATTTTAGTAACATATCTTTGCATAGTGCCTCACACCTTATATTTAACAAAGCATACATTAATCTCCTGTTCCCGAGGTTAAGATTATAGCTTCATTTTTAAATCTTGGCAATTTAAAAAGTGTTAAAAAACACTAAAAATAAAGACAGAAAACTGAAGAAGATTATTTCATTGTTAAGATTATTCAGTACTGATAAGTACATTTTCAATTAAGATAAATATTGACCTGCCACAAAAGCCACAGGGCAAATTCTGAAAATTGCCCTAGAGTTTGGAAGAAGGAGACAAAAAATTTATGAAGTATAGATGGAAGGCTCAAGTTACTTTGCATCTCACTTTATTCTAAAGATTCATTTATTTACTGATGTCAGTTACATATATTCTGGAGACAGAATGCACTGGATTTTTTTGTATAAGGATTAGTGAAAATCTGCTTTGTATTAAGAAACCATTCATATATAACAAATTTCATTTTGAAATATACATTATAGAGCTGCAAAATGAGTGGCTAAAATTAAGCAAAACTTAATTATATTATTCTCTGATTATTTTTGTCATTACTAAACATATACACCTCCACATATTTAGGCTCCCGCCCTTCCCTTTAACAAGGTATTTTCCTGTCTTTAAAACAGCATATGTTTGATTTTGCTTATCATCTTTACAAATAATGTAGAAACTACTGATTATTTTTTCTTTTTATTATTTTTTGTACTTACAAATTGTAGGAAGGATATTTTGCATGATATAGAGGTTGTTCTGCCTGTGACTTTGCAGCTACAGAGCATAGACAGGTATCAGGAAAGCTGTATGTCCTATAAAGTTTATTGTCTCTTCCTTCACCTGTTATCATAAACTTGTATGTTATAAGACAAAATATATCATATGTTTATTTCTTTTTAATTAAAGGAAGGGAGTGCTGCCATTTTATACAATACAATGCTCCTTAGCCTGGGAATTCTACATTTATCTGGACAAACTTATTACCCTTAATGGTTTTCTCTCCTAACTGGCAAGATGAAGCCACAAGTTATGTGGCTTCTGCTTTTTGAACTTTGAAAACTCGCTTTAACTACTGTGGTACTGAGAATAAATACTGTCATTAAATTGGAACAATCCATAAACTTCCACTCCTAGTCTGACATCTGATTTCATGTATGTCAGCCTAACATAGCTCTCAATTGGAGAGGCTGGATGTCATACCGCTTGGCATTTTCTGCATCTATGTCATTCTGAGGCAGAAGGATGATGAGAACCCTTACCTTTATTGAAGTTCCCAATTCTATTATTATTTCCTATTTAAACAAAGAAACAAAAGCACAGGAGAATAAAAGAAGGTTCACCTGCAATCTAGTAATGAGGATCTCAATTACTGAATTTTTAGTTGTACCCAGTCATTTTCAGTCCAATACTTCAGGTGCTTTAAGACTGCAATAATTACCAGAGACTCACGTTCAGGAACAGGACCTGAATTTTACCTTGCAGTTAAAAGATGCCTAGCTGTGAAGGCAGTTCCTTCAGTAGGGTATTAGAAGCCTGTAAACATTTTTATTTAGCACAATGTTGTGCCATGTAAGAAATTCTTAGTTTACCTTCAAGCAAGCTGAGATAGATAGCTATATGGGACAGCAGAGCTAATCCGTTCCTGAAATCACAGAGGCTTTCTTAGCACATAGATGTTCAAAGGCTGACTGTTGAGCCTCTAAACAATGTTACTTAGGCAAGCTGAAGACCTACAGAAACTTGCTTGCTGCAGGGGTGGCTTACCTTGTTCAGTTCCTGCTAAGGATGCTTTGCTTACACCACATATAGACAGATACAGAGACAATTTTGTTTTGTTTTGTTTTGGTTTGGTTTGTTTGTTTGTTGTTTTGTTTTTAACAAAGAAAACATAAGTACTTATCAGCTGTACTGAGCATTTTAGGATTTACACGTTAGGAAATCATACTAGTTAAGAATTTCTCAAGAAAAAATACAGGGACTATTGTGAGGAAAACAGAAACCAGAGGTGAGTGGGAGAGGGGTTCATACTTTATGAATTTTTGAGAATTTTCAGAACTCAAAACCTTTTGGCAAGAAGTTCAAGAAAAACTTCTCAAGAGCAGTCCTTAATCTTGAGATTTAGTATACCGCACTGAGGCAGAATTTTGTTTTCAAATCCACACCTGTGGAATTTAGAGATTTTTATTTTTATACAAAGTAAAAACTGACCGCTCTTATTATGCTTGTATGTTCAGTGCATATTGTTTTATTCATCCTAAAATAAAATACCTCATGATAATGGAAAACATTATTAAAATTTCTTTCTATGGCTAGTAGAACAAAGCTTGCCATTGGTTTAAAGTGAATCTACTGGATTTAGTAAAACTGAATTTGATTTCTTTGAAAGCAAACTGGTTCATCAAGACTACACAGATGCTGATAGTGGTGTACAAACACCCATTTAACAATTCAGCTTTGAGAGATATTATCATCATACATCTTTGGTTGCTATTAGTTATATTCAGCAAACCTGTGAAATCCTCATTCCATTTTAGAGTTGAATCTGAACTTCATGAAAGAGCCAAAATGCACAAAATGGCACTAGACCTCTATGTATTTGTTACTAGGCTAAGGTCTAAGATACCTACATCTAGTCATTCATCCAAACTACTGACGTCTCACTGTGATCAACCTCTGCTGCTGATGATGATTCACCAGAAATGGTGTCTAGTGCCATTACAGACACCTCACAGTTTATACACAATTTGTATATAGCTGTTAGACATGAAAGACAACTCTCAGTTCTCCAGAAGTAGGAACATAAGGCCTAGTGAATATTCTAGGAAACAAGTGTTTTCACTAGATATTGTGTTAAAAGAGCTGCATCCTGCATTTCCTGGCTGTTCAAGTGCATTGTTTCTGAATAGCTGGACAATAATAAATAGATCTTCACTCACTGTAGGTACAATCAGACTTTTAGCTTACATCTAGACACAGAGGCTTGATTCATCTCTCCAAATGCAGGAGTCTGATGCCATATGATATGCCCTAGAGATGCATGTTTGGATTCTACCTACCAGTCCAGAAAATAATGTTCCTAATACATGCCCTATACCGTATTTATTAGCCTCTAGTTGAAGACTAATTTCTTAAGGAATATATGTCTTTGTTTAGGTGACTGATAGTCATTATCGAGTAGATTCATAAATTAGTGTAAAACTATTTCCCACTTAAAATATCGACAACCATGGCCATACCAACAATGTTTTAATTAGCTATATTTTTCTTTCACACTCTGCAGAGATAAATAGACACTTGAAGGGAAAAGAGTAAAGTGATTAATTTTGTAATATTCACTGTGAAAGAATTAATGGTGACTAGCTCAAATTCAACAGCTTTAGACATAAATATCTACTAGGTAGCTCATACAAATCATAGCCAACATGACCAGAAATGCATGTGCAGTCAGAATGGGAGTAGTTGGGAATGCCTTTTATTTCATATCAGTGCTTTCTGTAGGCATTTCAGCACCTTTGATAAAAATAATTCATTTCATTTACTTTTTTTTTTTTTTTTTAATCACCACAGAGCATTTGGCTAGTACATAGAAAAGAATACAATTTTAGAAATTAAATTTGTACTATCTGCAGAATTTATCATTATTTACTTCCTTTTCCAGATAATTCATTGAAAATTTCATAACATCTGTTAAATCACTTTTGTCTCAGGACCTACAGTATCCCAGTAGAAACTTTTATCTGTTGTGAATTAGACAAATTCTGGTTTTTGTTTCTGATCATTTAACCACTCAGTGTCTATAAAGCATCTTTCTTTAAAGTTGTGCACAGTCTTTTTAGAAGCTTTTGGTGAAGCTGTGAAATAAGATCTTAGTAAAAGCTTCTAGAAATAAAGGTGCCCAGTTTTGACTATCTACATTATCATGATCAAAAATTTGTCAATATTACTCCTTTCCAGAAGAAGAAAAGTGGATCTTATTAATTTAATTTTGGAAGTAAATGCTGCTCTTGCCTATAGTATTTTGACAGGAGTATTAACTGTATATAAATTGAAATAAGGAAGGAAGCCAATAGTATTTAATTATCAGTCACTACTACATTTAAAATTTCACTAACTTTGCCTGGTACATTTCTTCTTGACATTCTTTAAGAGGTGGTCTTAATCTCTGAAAGCAGGGCTAGGAGTTTGGAAGATCTCTTGGCAGAATGAAGTTGGAAAAACTACAACAGAGTAACAAGCTTGTGAAGAAACTGACTTTTGAGCAAGTAATCAATAGGGAACAGGGATGTAACAGAAGACAGAGTGGAAGAAAATACAGGCAATTTGTCAAATTGACTTTCTTCCAAACACAGTTCACTCTGTATTGATAAACATGATCATCCAATATAAGTACCAAGTAAGCTTAATCATGGTATGTGAGTTAATATGCTTTGCCTGTTAGAAGTTCAAAATAAGATTTAAGGAAATCCTTGAACACAAATGTTAGTTAGTTAGGCTAAAAGGCAGCAGAAAATCAGCTTGGGAATAATCACAGATTGACAAAGCATTGCTGGTGGGAAAGATAGAGATGAAATGTGAATCATGGAACGGCTTGAGTTAAAAGGGGCCTTAAAGACCATGTCGTTCCAACTGCCTTGTCGTGGGCAGGGAAACTTTCCACTAGGTGAGGCTGCCAAAGCCTCATCCAGCCTGGTCTGGAACCATTCAAGGAATGGAGACTCCACTGCTTCTATGGGAAAAGTCTTCTCTGATGCATGCACGCATATAATTTTTTCTTTTTCCCCTCAGACATTATAACTTAATAGGTTATAAAAAACACTTCAAACCAAAGCCAAATGAAATAGCCTTTCCCCAGCTGCAATATTTTTCTATTGAAACAATCAGCAAGTTTGAATAAATGACTTCTGTACTTGTTCTGCTGACCAAGACAGCTCCTCTATATTTGTGATAGCAGAAGGAAAAATATTTAATTATTAACTGGAGCAGAATCATTCCTCTTGTTCTGATTCCACTTCCAGACAGTGACTATAGATGATAAAGGTAAAAGGAGGGCTGCTAAGTAGAGAGTCATTTTAAGCTGCAACAACAAGATATGAAGAAATATATCTATCAGTGCATGGTGTAATGACATTTACACCAGTTTTCTTTGGTTATTTGATGCTTTATATTAGATGTGATTGTTTTCCCTATATATGTTCCTAGAAGCCAAACAACATGCATAATGAACACAGAGAAATGGGAATGGAATTTTAGGGAGTTTAGTTCTGAAACCAAGAGGGAAATCTTGCCCATTTTGAAATAAGTTTAAGCATTCAACATCCAAATTAATTCTCATATACTAGGAAGTTTGATCTCTAAATAATTGTACCTCTTGAAATGAAGTTATAGTGCTAGTATCTAAGGATTTTCATTACTGATGTACTTATTTAAAGTGTATTTCTTTCAAAACTACAAGTATCCTTTTTAATGCTTCCTAACAAAATTAGTTTTTATTATGGGAAATAGATTGAAAGCTTCGTTCTGCTACTGACAACACATACTTTTCCTACTCAGTATTTACAGTTTGCTGTGCAATACAGAAGTTTTAGTCATTATAGGTGTTGGCAAATGACCTGGATATATCTGGGAGATATACATGAACTTGTTGTACACCAGTATACTATTATGACTGCGCATGAAGATGTGTGGAAAAGATTTTCCTGACTGTTTCGAAATCTCTGTCTGCTGTATTAAAAAAGCTAGAGCTAAAATGCAGTTCTTACAAATATATATCCCAGCAAAAAAGTAGAGTGGTTGGTTTCAGGTCAGTTTTCTAAATTCAGGTACTGTACTTACGAACACTGTACTTGCAAAACCTTTATAGACACTTGTTTATATCTATGGTTAAACAAAATGAAACAAAAACAAGTGAACATGTAGAATGTTTTTTTTTTACATTAAAAGCAGCACTACACAAAGGTAGATGAGAAAATTTAATTTTCTTTATCAGTTTTAATTCAGTCCCAGATTGGAAAGTGATTATGACAAGTTAAATTTGTAATGTAAATAATTGTTCAAATTAATGTAACATATATGGATATGAAGCAAACAATTATCTGCATTATTTAAGAATAATAGACTATGAGTAATAGGGTTGTAATTCTCATGAGTTCATATACATTTCCGTTAATGCCAGATAAAAATTAAGTGATATATGTAGCATAGGTATAGGAGTTAGAAAAATAAACTGTAAAAGACTCCCTACTATTTTTCTATAATCTTTGGGAAGATTTTCATTAACACTCTTGATCTAACTGTCTTTACTTCCCTTTCAGTGAACCATCATAATTTTGCAGGAAAAGTGGATGAAAGCTCTCTGTTTAGTCTCTGTTCAATGTCTCACAGATAACAGCAATTTCAAAGAGAGATCATAAATTAAATATGGCAGCAAATAAACATGGTTATATCATAAAAAGTAACTGTTAGAAACCAGTCATGTTAAAACTCTTAGTTTTTGCAAGAAAATGACAAATAATCATGAGAAAAAATCAATAAGCACTACATTAGAGTGATGTATTCTTCTTTCTAAACAAAAAGGATACTCACTGTTTCTAGAACTCTTTTCTTTGGTGAAGATTTTGCTCTTATGCATTTTCAAACTAGAGAAATATAATCAAAAAAAAAGAAAAATCTGTTGTAGGCTTCTACATGATAAATCCTCCAAGTCACTAGATGCAAGCCTGAGATACCATACATTCTAATTTCTTGACTAACATTTTTATTCAAATATTTTCCAGGAACAATTAGTAAATATAATTATATTGATGCTTGGATGATTACACAAGAGGCTCCTTTTTATTTGGATCCTTTACATTTTGTCTTCTAAATAGTATGCATATAAAGAATGTTCAATTTGAAGATGATATATTTCTTAAGGCTGTGACCGACTAAATGGAAAAGTTTTCCTCACTTTCAGCATTTCAAAGAAGGTTCCACAGCATTTTACATAAAGGTGAGAAACTGAACAGTGTGAGGAATGATCAAAGCAAATGGAAAACAGGGTTCATTGCATTTTAGGCCACATCAGATGGGGTTTTCCATCACACTGCCGAACAGAGTTAGTATGCCTACATTTTCTTTGTCAGAAATTCAGTCTGTTCACTCAAACCCGTTTTTCCATTTCAAAGAAACTGAATGACTATTTTTCTGCTTACGGATAAGTGAATATTACTATCTGGAATTTTTTCCTTCCTTCTCTCTCCTATGTCTATGTATGCTTTATCAGTCTTGGACCCTGGATAGAAAGAAATATGAGGGCTGCTCTGAAACTAATGGTTCCCACTTTATTATGTTGGTCCACAATATCAGAGGCAAATGTTGGTAGTGTGGCAGTAGATGTTGAACCTTCCCACCAATATTCCATTACATTTTGTTGCTGTGTGACAGATGTCAGCAAAAAGGCACTCTGACATGGAAGTGAATATGAAGCAAAGGCGTGGAAAGGAATTCCTGTATACAGAAAAAATAACAGCTACTGACATTTATCAATGCTTGCTGAATGTTTACGTGGGCCAAAAAATGGATGTGAGCATCATGAGGCTGTGAGGTGGTATGTTTCAGCAGTGGTGACAGTAATGTGAAAGACAAGCCACATTCCAGAATGTCATGCAGATTCCAGATGTTTACAAGCACAGCATGAAGGCTCTTGTTCATTGTTAGTGAAAATACACAGCTAATGGTAGTGAGTATATTAAAAAATAGTTTTGTAGCTGAGAATTTGCTCTATCAAATAGTGTCTTTTTTCTCTTTGTATCTGTTGTTGTTTCCATGGACATAAATAAGAGGCATTACTTTTGGAGCTATCAACTTACCTATCATTAAAAATAAATAAATAAAAAAGAAAATGAAAGTAGGGCCTGAGAAAACATTTAGAACTTCACTTTATGATGCTTAGGAAGTTAAAGGGACACAATTCAGTAAACAGCAAAAAAAAAAAAAAAAAAAAAAAAGTCTTACCAAATTGTTGTCTCCTGTTATTATTATTTGCTTTTGTTAAATATGTTTTAATTGGAAATAGTGATAGTTAATTTGTTGGATTTGGGCTATTAGGATCTCATAGTTAATTGTCTCAAGGTAAACATGTTGTACACAACTGTTGTGCATCAGTTTTCTGTTGCACTCCTATATTTTTGCTTCCCTTCTCCATTATCACTTACGTTGAAAGAGACCTGTGATTATTTTCACCATTTTAACCAACAGCAGGCTAATCACAACTCTGTCCTGTCAAGTTTTGAATATTTCCATGGATGGTGACCTTGCAACATTCCTCATATGAAAAAAGTGTATTTTAAATTATTTTATTTTATTTTATTTTTAATGTATGCTCATTCCCAGAAATTGTCTCTGTCTTCTTAAACCCTCCAGCAAATGTTTCTATACATTTATAAGATCTGACCCTCAATCTTTCTTTCTTCCAGGTTAAATAGTCCCAGTTCTCTAAGCCTCTAATCATTCTCCACTCCCTATTTAATCATGAGCTAGACTCTTTCCAGCATGACCATGTTTCTCTTGCACGGGGGAGATCAACACTGGACATAGCACCCCAGTTGTTTCTCACCAGGGCTGAACATAAGGGAAGGATCACCATCCCTGACTTTCTGGCAACAATCTGCTGAATGCAGCTCAATACACTGTTAGACTTTGATGCAAGGACACATTGCTGGCTTATGGACAGCTTACTGCCAACCAGGACATCCAGGTCCTTCTTTGCATAGCTACTTTCCTGCTGAAACTTCCTGATCTTTCCTGGTATTTGGGATTCCTTATTCCTTATTCCTTCCCAGAAACAGGAACTGACATTTTCCCCTCATTTATATTCATGAAATTCTTTTCCTGTTCATTTATACAGTAAGTTCATTTGTCTCTGAATGGCGGCAGCATGCCTGTCTGGTCTATAAGTTTTTCCTCCTAATTTTGTGACAGCTTCAATCTTGCTGAGGGTGAACTGTCCCATTATTCAGGTCATTAAGGAAGATGTTAAGCAATATTGGCTGCAATATTGACTCTTGGAGTATAAATCTAGTGGCTGGCCTCCAACTAGATTTTGTGTCAGTGGTATTGGGTTTTGTTCCACAGATTTCTATAGTCTATGCTAAGTTTATGTGCTTTATAACGTTGCAATATCATTTCAGTATTAGTAGTATCCATTCTGTTTGTAATACATTTTTAAATAGCTAACATTTGATCATCTTTTTTTAATACAACATATCTTCCATTATAATGGTCTCAATTAAAGAATGAACTCTAAATGTAAGGGTAGATATTTCTTTCCCCAGTTGCTTACCAAATACTCTAATGCAAATTCTCCATTAAATGGATTATTTTAAAAGATTCCTCGAGAAACATGTGAACCAGTTAGAGAAATATGGGATTTAGCAATAACTGGCAAAGGTTTGGAAGACATGACAAGGTTGGAAAAATTAGAGCCAATTAATAGAATCACAGAATCATAGAATCATTAGAGACACCTTTAAAGGTCATTTAGTGCAACTCTCCTTCAAGGAAGAGAGAAATCCACAGCTAGATCAGGTTGCTCAAAGCTCTCTCCAGCCTGACCTTAAAGGTCTCCACCACATCACTGGGCAACCTGTTCCAGTGCTTCACCACCCACACTGTAAAAGACTGCTTCCTTATATCCCACCTAAATCTCCCACTTTCAGTTTGAAACCATTTCCCCTTGCCCTATCACAGCAGACCCTTCTAAAGAGTCCGTCCCTTTCTTTCTTGTAGGTTGACTTTAGATACTGAAAGACTGCTATCAGGTCACCTTGGAGCCTTCTCTTCTAGACAGAAGAATGTAAAGAAATGCATAGTTATAAATTGTTAAAAACACCTAAAAAAACCTGAATTAGGTACTAACAGAATCACAGAATAGCTTGAGTTTGAAGGAACCCTACAGATCATCTAGTTCCAACACCCTGCTGTGGGCAGAGCTGTCCCCTCCTAGATCAGGCTGTCCAGGGCCCCATCCAACCTGGCCTTGAATCCACAGTTTCATGAGGTAACATGTTCCAGAGCCTCACCACTCTCTGAGTAAAAAAAATCCTCTTAATGTCTAACCTAAATCTCCCTATATCAGTTTAAAACCATCCCCTCTTGTCCTGTCACTAACTACATAGAATGTCAGTCTCCATCCTGGTTACAAGATCCCTTTTAAGTACTGGAAGGCCGTAATGAGGCCTGCCTTCAGCCTTCTCTGCCGTGCATTGAACAAGCCCAGCTCCATCTGCCTTTTTCCATAGGATAGGTACTCCGGCCCTTTGATCATCCTCATGGCCCTCCTTTGGACCCACCCCAACAGCTCCAAGTCCTTCTTATGCTGGGAGGTAGTTTTGGAGAGCGTGGGAGCCCAGGGAGGCTGGGAATATTTTAAGGAAACTGTTTTAAAGGTGCAGGACCTGACCATCCCCATGTCATGGAAGATGAGCCGACGGGCAAGGAGGCTGGGCTGGTGGAACAGAGACCTTTGGCTGGATTTCATGAACAAAAGGAAAGTTTATGGTCTCTGGAAGAGGATTACAGGTATGTAGTGAAGCTGTGCAGGGAGAAAATTAGAAAAGCCAAAGCACAGCTAGAACTGAGCTTGGCCACTAAAACAAAGAAAAACAGTAAATGCTTTTATAAACACATAAACACATAAAGAGTAAGACGAAGGCTAAGGAGAATCTCCATCCCTTGTTGGATGCCAAGGGCAACCTGGTCACCAAGGATAGGGATAAGGCTGAGGTACTTAATGCCGCCTTTGCATCAGTCTTTAATAGTAAGACTTGTTACTCCCTGGGAACACGGCCCCCTGCGCTGGTAGATAGGGATGGGGAACAGAATAAGCCCTTCATGATCCATGACGAGATAGTTTTGGACCTGCTGCGAAAGCTGAATGTTTACAAGTTCATAATGCCAGATGGATTGCACCCTAGAGTGCTGAGGAAATTGGTGGATGTGTTTGCCAAGCCACTCTCCACCATTTTTTCACAGTCCTGGCTAACTGGGGATGTCCTGGTGGATTGGAAACTGGCAGATGTGACGCCCATCTTCAAAAAGGGCCAGAAAGATGATCCTGGTAGCTAAAGGCCTATCAGTCTCACCTCAGTGTCCGGGAAAGATATGAAACAAATAATCTCGGGAACCATCCTGGACCAATTAAAGGTCAACCAGGGGATCAGGCTCAGTCAGCATGGGTTTACGAATGGTATATCCTGTCTGACAAACCTGATTTCATTCTATGACAAGGTGACCCGCTTAGTGGATGAGGGTCAGGCTGTCGATTTGGTCTACCTGGACTTCAGTAAGGCCTTTGACACTGTCCCCCATAACATTCTCGTGGAGAAGCTGGCTGCCCATGGTCTGGATGGGTGTACGCTCCGCTGGGTGAAGCACTGGCCCAAGGAGTCGTGGTCAATGCAGTTGAATCCAGTTGGTGGCTGGTCACAAGCAGTGTCTGCCAAGGCTCAGTGCTGAGGCTGCTTCTGTTTAATATCTTAATTGATGATCTTGATGAGGAGACTGAGTGCACCCTCAGTAAGTTTGCAGACAACACCCAGCTGGGAGGGAGTGTTGATTTGTCAGAGGGGAGAAGGGCACTACAGAGGCACCTGGATAGAGTGGATCAATGCACCAAGGTTAACGGCATGAGTTTCAATAGGGCCAAGTGTTGGGTCCTGCATTTTGGTCACAACAACCTCAGGCAACCCTACAGGCTTGGGGAGGTGTGGCTGGAAAGCTGCCTGATGGACAGGGACCTTGGTGTACTTATGGACAGTCGGCTGAATATGAGCCAGCAGTGTGTCCAGGTGGCCAAGAAGGCCAATGGCATCCTGGCTTGTATCAGGAATGGTGTGGTGAGCAGGACTAGGGAAGTCATCCTGCCCCTGTACTCGGCGTTGGTGAGGCCTCACCTCGAGTACTGTGTTCAGGGTTGGGCACCTCAGTACAAGAAGGACATGGAGGTGCTGGAGCAGGTCCAGAGAAGGGCAACAAGGCTAGTGAAGGGCTTGGAAAATCAGCCCTATGAGGAGAGTCTGAGGGAGCTGGGGCTGTTTAGCCTGGGGAAGAGGAGGCTGAGGGGAGACCTTATTACTCTCTTCCAGTATCTGAAAGGTATTTACAGTGAGAGCGGGATAGGTCTCTTCTCACTGGTGACAGATGACAGGACAAGGGGAAATGGCCTCAAGTTGCACCAAGGTAAGTTTAGATTGGATGTTGGAAACACTTCTTTACAGAAAGGGTGGTTAAACACTGAAATAGGCTCCCCAGGGAGGTGGTTGAGTCACCGTCCCTGGATGTGTTTAAGAGCCATTTGGATGTGGTGTTCAGAGATGATTTAGCAGAGGGTTGTTAGAGTTAGGGTACTATGGTTAGACTGTGGTTGGACTTGATAATCTTTAAGGTCCTTTCCAACATGAGTAATTCTATGATTCTATGATTCCAGGACTGGATGCAGTATTCCAGATGGGGCCCCATGGGTGTGGAGTAGATGAGGAAAATCACCTCCTTTGACCTGTTGGCCACCCCTTTTGATGCAGCCCAGGATACTGTTGGCATTCCAGACTGCAAGAGCACACTACTGATGTGCTTGGTCCAGCCCTCCATCTACCAGGACCCCCAAGTCCTTTTCCATCAGGAAGCTCTCAGTGAGATCTTCTTGTCTGTACACGTATCTGGGATTGCATCAACTCAAGTGCAGTATCTTATACTTGCCCTTGCTGAACCTCATTAGGTTGTTGTGGATTCACTTTTCAAGCCTGCTTAGATTCCTCTGGAAGGCATCCCTTCTTTCGATTGTATCAAATGCACCTCTCAGGTTAGTGTCACCAACAAACTTGCTGAGGGTTCACTCAATCCCACTATCCAGATCATTGATAAACATGTTGAGGAGCACTGGTCCTATGATGGACCCTTGGGGAACAGGACTTGTCATCAGCATCCAGCTGGACATAGAGTTGATGACCTCAACTCTCTGGTCATGACCATCCAATTCCTTATCCACTAAATAGTTCACCCTTTGGAAGCATTTCATTCAAATCTGAAGATACAAATTTTATATCAAAGGCCTTGCACAAATCCAGGTAGACGACAAGGCTGGATGTGGCTCTGGGCAGCCCGATCTAGTGGCTGGCAAACCTGCCAATGGCAGGGAGTTGAAACTAGATTATCTTTGAGGTCCTTTTCAACCTAGGCCATTCTATGATTCTATAATTCTATGACGTCTAATGCTATCACTCTACCCTAGAAGGTCACCAGATTAGTCAAGCACAATCTGCTCTTCCTGAAGCCATGCTGGATTTTTTGGATTACCTCCTCATTCTGCATGTGCCTTAGCATAGCTTCCAGGACAATTTGTTCCATTACCTTCCCAGGCACAGAGGTGAGTCTCACCAGCCTGCAGTTCCCCGGGTCTTCCTTTTTCCCTTTCATAAAATTGAGAGTGATGTTTCCCCTTTTCCAGTCACAAGGGACTTCATCTTACAGACACAACTTTTTGAATATGACAGTGCCTTGGCAACCACACCACCCAGTTCCTTCAGGATCTGGAATATATGGTATCAGGCCCCGTACACTTGTACACATTCAGTCTCATCAGGTGGTCTTCATCCTTCATTTTTATTCTTTCTGGTGTTGATATAATGAGGTAATGGATTAAGAGGAATTAACAATGGGCCTAAGAAAAACATTCTAATGATTATAGAAGAGGACAACTTTATCAGAGATTGCAGTCTTTAGCGTTGAAGGCTTCACAAAAAATTAAGCAAATATTTTAGGGTCTAGATATTCACAACAGAGGTACTCTCTTGAGGATGGTCTTGGCTTTAATTCTTATGATTATGATTATTATATTTCCATTTATTACACACTCATTATTACCTCCTTTTTGATAATCTAAGTGTCAAGATTAGTTTTTAACAATAAGTAATATGATAAGAAAGTTAGAGCAAAAACCAGATAAGTCATTTTTATAATAAATCAGTGGTTATATCAGACTGCTGAATATCTCCATCATTATCACTAGCCAGGCTGACAGCTGAATATTTGGTATAAACAGATAGAAATGTAAGTTCTCATTCAAAAAGATTGGTCAAAAAGAATTAGAAGTGTAGTTCACAATTTAACCTGAGCTGTTACTTTTTTTCTACTGAGCATAACTGCTTTAGATGATCACTTTTTAATATTCTAAATGAAACAGCCCACACAGAGAGCTCAGATTTTATTACATAGTAAAAAAAAAAAAAAAAAAAAGTCAGAAATTATGTACATATTAAAAATGACAATGTAGTGGCCAAATGCAGATAGCAGCAGTTAGGAACTCCAATTAATGCTTGTAAGGTCAGAAGAAATCTCCTGATATTAAATAAGACTTGACAAATTCAGTTCAATTCAAATAATCCCAGATTTTAGAAGAGAAAAAAAATAGTGGAAAAATACACTTCCATGACAAATAGATAACTAAGAAAAATGAGTATAGTGAAAACACTGCTAGGACTACAAGTTATTCACTCATAGAAAAACAAACAAACAACAACAACAACAAACAACTGAAAATGAAATAAATAAGTTATCTGTCTTCTCTTGCTACATTTATTTTTCCTGGTGTGTTTTCTCAGATAAATCCTATTTTTATACATGACACTTCAGGGAATACATTTATGCTGAGGACAAGTGTGTTTCAGATGCCTTCAGATAAAGAAAATAAAATGACTGAAATTTGATGTTAAATAAGTTCACACACACACAAAGGAAAGAAGTTAGTAAGACAGAAAAATTAGACATTTTCTATATCGGTTTATTTTAACCATATTTCATGTTGATGCTGAGGACGTGTGCATATCTGTTCCTCTTGTCTGTCCCTTACATTGTCTGTTTTTTGCATCATGTTCAAATTGCAGTAGGAGCATCTTCTCAAGCATACATATCTTTGTTGTATGCATGGCATTTCCTGGTGACCCCATCTCCTTTATACACATCTCTCTTCTTCTGATCTTTGTATCTTCCCGAAATTCAGTACTAAAATATCTCTATATAAATAAAAATCACATAATACCTTAAAGGTTCAAACACATAAGCAAGTTACAGATAAGTAAGATAAGTAAACTCACTTTGCTAGTGAGCTCCTGTTGTATGGTCTGATTTCTTGCAAATGTCAGGTAATTCGCAAGAAGAACTACCTGATTTTGCCAAGAATGGAAGGCTTACTTATGGTGGTGACATTGTATCTCCTGTAAGTTCAGAATGGAGTTACATTGAGTTAGCATGCTTTCACTAATGACTATTAATATTTACCTTATAGTTAACAAGAATATATGTTTGAGTTCTATTCCAAAAAAAAAAAAAAAAAATGTCACTGGGAGTAAAACAGGAAAATTAAAAGAGGAGATGGAGTTCAGGAATGATGACCAGATGCCTGACTCTGAGCTCAGACGCCATGACACCCCACAATGGAATCTAAAATATTGCTAATTGTTAGAACTATATTCTTGAGCCTTTGTGCTAACAAAATATTTCCTCCAAGTCCTTCATTTAAGCTTGTAATTAAGTTATAATTTATGTTACTATGATAAATATCAGGATTTCTATTTCCTTTCCACACTAATTTATAATTTTTACTCTCATCTATTGTGATTAAATTTTTACCAGTTCCTAAAACAGTGGAAGGACCTCCCTTTGTTGTAAGCTTTGAGCACTAGATACATTTCCTCCAGGAATATCTGTAAGATATTTCTTCTATACAGAAGAAATGCAGGCTAGAATCAAACTGAGTAGTAATATTTTTGCAAATAGTGCGCACCTCATAGATGCAAAACTATAAATAGGCCCACAGACATTTTAATCTGTTCTTTATGAGAAAAACTTTACTTCTTTCATAAGAAGGGCAATACAAAAACCAGACCTTCTCTACTTCATGTTGAACCCTTTCTAAGTCTGTTTATAATTTATTTCATTAAATATTTACAATTTAAGATCTAAGATGAGACAGTATTTTTAAAATATATTTTAAGATTGGTTATCTAGCTCAAAGCTTACTGAAGTGGCAACTGGAAGTTGATATGTGTGATAGCAAAGTCCCTTCACACTTTAATTCTGTGAGTGCACGAAACACAATTTCCTAACTTCTAGTACCCCATATCTCTTATTCTTCCCCACAGTCTCATTATCTTTACTTTGAAATTTTACTCAAGCAATGGCATGATAAATTTGAAAAGCTAATTCAGCGAATGTTCTTAGCTTATGAACTACATGACCTACTCAGGTGGCTCTGCCTGACAGGGGGTTGGAGATTCATGATCCTTGAGGTCCCTTCCAACCCAGGCCATTCTGTGTGATTCTGTGTGTGATTAGTTAAACTATTCGTTTCACATTTTTCATTAAATAATATCATGCTAATTTTAACACTTTTGATTTAAATAAATGGCCTGTACACAATGGATGTGACTTTGCACTTGAAAGAAACCGCAAAACATGACATTCTAACAGTAAATGAAATATTTCTTTTCCTTGTAGGAGGATTTCTTAGAAAGACAACTACTATTCATATACAGTCAAATACTTCTAAGGAATATGTAAAGTTTCCAGGAATTCTGTGTCAGCCCCTTGGCTGAAAATTATGTTAGAATCTTCTGAGTAAACAGACTGCATTTTAACTGACTCCATTGTATGTCTCCTGGATGCACATCTTCCATTTCACTTGCATCATATTGATCTGGATCTACAAAAGATAACCTCCTGGCCATCAGTATTTACAATTTATTATTGTGCCATTCATTAACACCAGCAATTTACAATATAAGTAGTTCTTCATAAAATCATTTTTTATTTTTTTTCACATAATGACTTTGTGAAGATTTTACTCAAAGCAGCCTGTTTTCCTTCCAGTCTATTTTTGCCCATATCTCAAGCTGGCTTTTCTGCCTCACTTTTAATTCAGTATTGCTATTTTCACTCTGAGTTCTAGGTCAAGGCAGTACCTAAAGCTGAGGACAAGGAGGCTTCATGATCTATCTGACCACCATGCTTTGTGGCAGAAAGTCATGGATTCTGGGGGGCGGGGGGGAGGGGAGCAGAGGGGGAAGCCACAGGATGAGTATAGGGAGTAGTTGGTTATTGCTCAGTGAGTTTGGTGACAAAACCCACAAGAATACTAATGTCAGTGCAGAGTTTTCAGACATCTCAATCCTCTAAAAGTCTTGCATGTTTTTAGGGACAATTAAGAAAAAGCACTCTCACAAATTCTTTTGATTGACTCTGAAGCAGAGTACAGTATTATTTTGAAGAGGAGAGGAAGTATTTAAGTATTTTTTAATGTGAGTAAGGTTGTTATTTGGGGAGGGTGTTATCTTCTTTTTAGGGGGAGATATTTTTTCTTCTCTCTCTCTCTCTCTCTTTTTTTTTTTTTTTTTTTTTTTTTTTTATCCACCAGCATTGTTTTTTGGAGTTGATTTTTAACATCTTTGCTAATATTCATAGAATCACAGAATCATAGAATCGCCAAGGTTGGAAAAGATCCACGGGATCACCCAGTCCAACCATCTGCTCATCACCAATAGTTCTCACTAAATCACGTCCCTCAACACAATGTTGAAACCTTTCTTGAACACCTAAAGGGTCAGTGACTCCACCACCTCGCTGGGCAGCTCATTCCAGTGCATGAAAACATTTGTTCCTCTATAGCATTAAACCATAACTACAGCCACATGGTGCACTTGTAATCCTGTAGGAAAAATCTTATCTAAAATGTAGCATAGAGTAAATCCTGCATGCTGTGTGAAACAGAATTCATGGTGATATGGACCTTCAGAATAATCCACAGATCAACCAGAACTAAGTATAAAAACCACTTTTTGCCTATTGAAAATAAAAGCATTTGCATCTAGGCCATCTATATTTTACTTCTCATTTTCCAAATATCCTATGAGGACATCTCTTATGTTTCCTGGCAATGCTGTTGAGCCTGAGTATTTATTTCACCTACAAAACTGTTACCTCTGCACAGCAGGGGAAATACAAGGAAGTGGAATTTTGATATTGCTGAGAAGAGGGCTCAGATGAGGAATCAAGCATGAACAATGCTCCACAAGATGCAGCAGAAATGGGATTCAGTAATGCTCCCATAATTTGACTAGATAGCTGGATAAAAATAGTCACTTGATCAGAAGTGGAAAGAATATCTGAAATGGACAGTCTGAGTTCTGGTCTCTGTACTCATGCAGTTATATAGCATTCATCAAAGTTACTTTATGTGAAATGCGTAAAGAAGTATTGGAATGAGTTTTTAGAAATGAGCTCTGTGTTTTGATTTACACCTTTCTTCCTCTTGACATAAACATATATAAGTCTAGCTTATTCTTTTTAACTTTTGAGCCTATGAATCCCTAACTTGTCATGTAATACATCACAGCTTGAACAGGAGCAATTATTTCTCCCAATAATTCTTTCTTTGAGCTGCAACTGGCTACTTGGCAGGTGGAGGAGAGATGAATTAAAGTTTTCACAGGCAGAGAGGAGATGAACCCAGCGCTGTCCCACTCATAATTAGGAGGATACTTTTAAAGTGAAAATGTAGTGTTGCTTTCCTTCCCTAGTTCTCAAAGTAGAACATGAGCACTGTTTCCTTTCCTGAAAGGTAAGGTTCATATAACTGTTTAGATAGTTGGCTTCAGAGCTGCAAATTCCAATCAAGGATGATAGGTTTCTTTCCATAGCCTGAGGATTGACAGCCTCAGGGAAAGTTGGGTTCTAACACACTACTGTAATCAAAATTCATTTTTACCTTACTGACCTGTGCCTTCCACATAGTGCGATGGCTAATATATCATTTGGCCTCATAAAAGTAATAGGGAGTCTAAACACCAAACTCAGAACTTTATCCAATGAGCTCAGGAGCCTTTAAAGTACACATTGCAATATTTAAGTCCTTCACTATCTATCTGGTAAATTTACAGCAGACTAAATTCTGAATCTGAATTCTGGGTTTGCAACAAGTAATTCTTTCTTTTCCTTACAAATATTCCATTAGCTACAAAACTAACAGATGCAAAACACAGTAGAAGCATAGATAGATGGGAATTATGGTAAGTAATACAATTTCAGAAAGGCTTTTAAAGTGAGAAGTGCAGGAAGCAAGCAAGCAATGAATCTCAGTTGACTGCTTTTCCCCACCTTTCACCTTATTTTTATCTCCAGAAGGTAAGTCTTCATTTCTGTCCTGGAAATAAATAAAAAAAAAAAAATAAAAAAAAAAAGCCTATGATTGCTGGTTAGTTCAGCAGCTTGTGTCCTATTGCTTAATCATCTCTGGTGTAGTCTATGTAGACACTTCTATTGTTCCAAAAATGCAGGTAGTAGAAACAATCCAGAAGAGTTGGTACAAGACAAAATCAAAACCAGAGGTCAGAAATCACCAGAATAGTGAGGGAGAGTATTACTTTTGATGATGAAATCCAGTGAAAGAAAGAAAGAATTGCAAATAAAATGGAAAGCAATAGGAAACAAAAACTCCAAACAACTTTTACATAGTTGTTATTACTCATGGACAAAAGATATAGACTTTATAGGGGTTGGAAGGATCCTCAGGAGATCATGAAGCCCTATCTCCTGCTAAAGCAAGTTCCCAAGAATAGGCTACACAGGAAAATATCCAGATGAGTCTTGATTATCTCCAGAGAAAGGGACTCCATGATTTCTCTGAGAAGCCTGTTCCAGTGCTCTGTCATCCTCACAGTAAAGACATATGAATGGACATATGAATGTGTTGCAGTTTTTGCTCGTGGCCCTTTGTTCTGTTGCTGCATACCACTGAAAACAGCCTGGCTCCATTCACTTGACTCCCATACTTTAGATATTTATAAACAGTGATGAGATTATCTCTCAGTCATGAACTTCTTTAGTTTGTGAAGTAAGAAGCAATGTACTGCATCTACTTGCAACAACTGATAATAATAATATTTCGGAATGTAATTTTTACACATCCTTGAGTTTATTGAGACTTATATAAACAGTTATTCATCTTGTACTAACGCATAATTCCAAACTGAATCATGAAGTCAGTATCCCAAACTTGTTTACTTTTTTTTTTTTTTTTTTTTTTTTTTTTACTATCAAGGAAGTTCAGGATGCCCAGCTATAAAAACAACTTCATATTTTCATAAAAACCCTATCCTCTGTGTCTAGGAGTCTCAGTTATTACTATTTTAGGATTTGAAAGGAGATATTACTTTTGTTAGATTAATTTCTGCCCACTTAGGGATAATATTTAATGTTAAATAAGTACCTTAGATAGATGATATAACATGAAGAGGAATGCACGTGTTATCTGCATGATGTAAGTCACAAAAACAAACAACAATTTTCTCATAAGAGTTATGATTTGTAACTTCACTCTGCTATATTTATTCAAATGCAGCATTTACTTTCATAACATATGGAAGCCACCATTAACATATGTCACAAAACCGCACAACCCAAGAGCAGCAGAGGTAGGAAGAGATATCTGGAAATTGCCCAGTCCAGCCCTGCTGCTCAAACAGTGTCAGCCAGAGCATGTCCTGATAGAATTATAAATATATTTATTCAGGTCCAAGGATGGAAAATCCATAGTCCCTCTGGGCAGTCTCTTCCCTTTTCCAGTATTAGACAAGCCTTGCAGTAAAAACTTTTTTTTTTCTAGCATTTGAGTGGAATTTCCTACATTTTCTGTATGTTGATTTTATCTTCCTGTATACAGTAAATTTTATTTGAATTTAATTCATACAGTGTAAGTGCAACAAAAAATGCAAAGACTATTATTACAAAATGACTTGTATAAACAAAATGAGCTTTCCTTATTGTCTTTCTGTAAATAAATTTTTTCAGACCTCAGATCACTCTAACAGATTTACCCTGATCACTATTTATGAAAACCTTATCAAGAAAAGCTGGTATCAGGGCTGTGTTACCACCAACTTTTGTTGGCAGATGGTGTTGGTTGAAGAGTACAGTCTTATGAGATAGTCAATAAAAAAAAATGCTATTGCATGGTTCTGTTGCTTTTGGAACAGACTGGCATCAGACATGCTAGTTATGCATTACATGGCTTTACATTTTCAAAAGTTAAAATTAGCATCTCCTGGAACAAAGTAGAATGTCTTAAAAAAAAAAAAAAAAAAATTACTGTATCAGCGCAGTAAATTTAAAGACTTCAAGGTTAAGGATGAATCTGTGCTCCTTAAAACCACTGATAGGCATTCATTTTTGTCTAAACCTTGATTAGTCTAACAAATTCAAAATCTTGCCTGGAAGACACATCATGTTAAAAAGCATAAAGATACTGACTCAGTCTCTATAAAATATTGATTCAATTCTCCATTCTGACTAACCTCTGTAACCACTTACAAACATCTTAAAGAATCCTATGCTAATACGTATGTGCTGGCTTTCTTCCTTTAATGGCAACTAACATTTCTAGGTGAACAGTATTTAGATTTTCAGATTAAAACAATAATGTGTTTCTTGTCTGAATTATGACTCAAAACAACATTGTATTATAGGACCTGAGCATTTTCTTATTTGTCTTTAATACTTAAAATAACTCTGTTCCATATTCCAGATCTCTGCTAACCAGAAACCTTTCACTGATATACTTTCTTTACTTCTAAATTAACTGTGTTCTCTAACTTATCTATTTATGTTTTTTTTAAGTACTTTATTTCCACTGCAAATGTAAGAAGGGAAGACTTTACTTACTCCCCTCTTGATCTAGATTTTTTTAAGAAAAGTACTTCAGGTGTGTGAATAAATGGGAATTGTAGGCAATTAGAAAAACACGTAGTAAATCATTTTTAAATGTTTCCTAATCATCCACACTTTTCTTATTTTTTTCTTCCCATTGAGTTTTGTTCATGACTGCTTTCATCTTAGAAGATAAATTCTTTTAATGTGGTATGGCCCTGATCCTCAAAAGTTTTTAGGTTCTTAGCTAGAACTGAAATAATGGGATCTAGTTTCCTCAGAAGTACAGATGAAAAAGAACACCACCCTTGTGTCTGTATCTTGCTGGTTAGGATATTCAGCTTGTGTGTAGGAAAACAAATTAATCACAAGGAGTTGCAATCACCTTGTTATTCACTGTCACAATGAAGAATCTTAGATAATTCTTCTATTTTATTTTTTATTTTATTTCCAACCTCTCATTAGAAATGTCTGCTTCATTTTTTAAAAATCTGTATTAGTCATTGTAATTGTTTTAACCTTGCTAGTCATTTTTTGACCATTCTATGAACTTTCCTATCTATCATGTTGCAGAGATATGCCACTTGTGCAGCGATCCCATGCCGAGTTGCATTGTGTAGTTTAGCTTTAACATGCCTCATTACCATTTTGTTTGTTCCTCTTTTCTGAGAAGTAAGGAAAAGCCATGATAAGGATGACAACCCTTTGTAGACCTGTATTCAATGCTTTATTCCTGAACTCACACAGATGAGCAAAATTTTGCTCCTTAAGAACTGGTGCGTAATACAACTGATGAAACAGTCTTTGCATATTACAGCTGGCGGAACAAACTTGTACCGGCTGTGGATAAGGGAAAAGTGCCCACCTCTGCCATTTGTGGTACATGTTCATGATACTTCATTATAGCTTTATAAGCATTTAATCTTGTCAGACGAGTCTGATTGCTTTTTGATGTTATTACAAAGCTAGTGAATGATCTTACTCTCAAAATTAATTAAAATCAACTTGCAATATTAATCTTTCATATTGACAGAATCTAACTACAGGATTGTAAAACAGAATGATGAAGAATTACTATATCAAGTTTTGATGAGGTATGATTCTTAGTTTAATTAGGTACTATTTCAACATTTTCATTACTAAACTTAGGTGGAACTTTCGTTTACTGATGTTGTTGCCAAAACTCATATTCATTTCCATGGATCAAGAAGTTCAGTAAAATGATACATTAGAGAAATCATAACTGATACCACATTGAGATTTGAATAGTGCAGAAAACAGTACGTACACAGTAAAACCTCTTTTACAGACAACAAAACATAAAAAAGGAAATAAAATTAGCTTTTATTTGAAAATATACTGTTTAATTAGTGAGTGATTAGAAAAAACAAGCAAAAAAACTAACCAACCAACCAAACAAAAAAAACCCCACCAACATCTGTTTGCGTTGGGGAAAAAAGTTTTTTGTTTTTTTTTTTTCCTTTTAAAGACCCTTAAGAATAGTTGCAAAGTTGTCAGGAACACCTTAGAGTGTTACTGCAAACTATATTTGCATTTTCTATATGGGGTGTCTGAAACACCTTGCATAACAAAAGGATGACAAAAACTTACTTAATTACTGAATTTCATAATTTGTACACATGTAAGTGTTCATGTACTATTGCCTGTGTGGTGAACAGTCTGCTGTTTATTTTTGCTATTGCTGTTCTTAAATGGAACTGAACTGAAACAAAAGATATACACACCAGATGAACCAAGGCCTTATTCTACAAAAAAAGAAATTCAATGTATTAATTTATACGATCAAAGAAACCATGACTAAGACTAGATGAGTTTATTTTTTTACATCTAAATAAGTCATGAACAAACAGTATTCATATATGTCACTTTAAAAAAACAAACATTTTATGTACATTCAATGTAGAATATGAATATTCTATCAGAGGAAAAAAAAGCTATCTGCAACAAGTAGATACCATAATGTCAAAGAATAACCAAAGAGGGAATCTGAATTGTTAAGCAAGAATTTTATTGATTTTCTTAATCAATGTACTTCACCAACTGATAACATTGTTCAGGTCTAGTGGAAGATATTTGCCTGGTAAATATATGAACATTAAGGTAAGGCTTAACCTTACATCCCTCTTCTATTTTGCCCTATGTCATGTCACCAAAGTGTGAAGGCCACAGTTTTATTTTTAAAGTCTAAAGTCAAAGAAGCAACAAAAATATATTTTCTGAATATATATTCTATAAACACAGGAATAGCTTTTATAATGATAATATATACAATTTATACTGAACTTCTGTTCAAAAGATATCAGAGATAGTTATAAAGAAATTATAATAGAAAAAAAAAATACTTTCATACACCTCATAGAGTTTCCCTGGAGAAATTTTATGAACAAATAGAACATTTGCAATACCAAAGCACAGTATTTTAAATCCCTCTTTGTACAAATTCAGTGTATTTGTAGGGAATATCCAAAATCCAGTCAAGAGTTTGTATTGATCTGACAATTAGCCCTGACTGAAAATCTATGTTCTGGGTAGAAATATACCTGGAGCCTGACTATCTTGCTCAATACTTTGGCTTCTAAGAGTTATTTTCTCACTCCTTGATCTTCCACACTGCATAAGCATTAGTTTGTTTCTAAGCTTTCTTTTAGAGCACCATCTATCTGTTCCTTATGATAAAAATCCATTTTTAGGAGGGAGAACTTTTTATAGAGATGATTGTTTTCAGTGGAGAAAATATCTGAAGGATGCAGCAGATTAGGCTTCTTTCTGCTCTGTAATATCCAGCAAAGCTACTTGGTGGACACTGAGACTTAACATTCAGGACAAATTCATGTGTTTTGTCTTGGAATAAGCAATACACATTCTGAACTTCATTGTACAAAAATGCTCTCTCTAGTGGATCTCAGCAAAGATTTCTCATTATTTCAGAGATAAAAAGAAAGGAAGGAAGGAAGGAAGGAAGGAAGGAAGGAAGGAAGGAAGGAAGGAAGGAAGGAAGGAAGGAAGGAAGGAAGGAAGGAAGGAAGGAAGGAAGGAAGGAAGGAAGGAAGGAAGGAAGGAAGGAAGGAAGGAAGGAAGGAAGGAAGGAAGGAAGGAAGAAGGAAAGATAAAGAGAGAAAGAAAGAAAAGAAACTTGAGGGACACTGCATGTGACATAGAACCAAGACCAAGTGATGTATGGATGTGGCCAAACTGTTTTGAAGGTACTTGGCTTTGTTTGGTTTGCGTGAACCAGAGCCTTTGCTCACCAAGGTCCAAACACGCTGTGTGCCACATATGCTTTAACCATGTACTTTGTTCCTTTGATCCAAAGAGGACCAAATCCTAAGACACTAAAATTTCAAGCAAACTACTGTTAACTCCGAAAACTTCTTGTGTGTTCAGTTGTAGTGTACTCACAAGAGCAGTGAAGTTAGCAGCAGGATGTGCTAATGCTTATGGCCTGGTGCCAGACACGGCACCTCTTCTGCAAGTGGATTCATAAACAGTTCTTTGAAGCAAAAATTTCTCAAATGAATAGATAGGACCCAGAGGACTGAAGCCAGACATTCATGCAAGTTCACAAGAAGGATCTAACAGTTGAGATGAAAGGCCCCTTAAGATGTTATGATTTTAACAACCTGGGACACTATATAGTTTCTAAGCACATACACTGATCCTGTAGATTTATGACGTGCAATATTCAGTATACATTCTGCTTTTTACTGAAATTGGTATGATCATAGTGAACGAAGTTCCAGTGTAACTGGAATACGATACAGGTGCAGTTCAAAAGTAATATCCTTAGAATTGTGGATATTGCTTCAAATTTGCCATGTGGCTAATCACTGGGTTTAAGTCGGTTGTTCCCAGAATACAACAAACAAATAAACAAATAAATGGAAATCAAATATGTTTGGCAAAACATTGCATTTACAAGAGACTAAAGGGCACAATATTCAAAACCATGTAAGTTTAAGTGTTAGAATTTTTCTTTGAAGAGCTGCTGGGAACTTGATTATTTTTATATCCTCCCACAGTATTATGTACAGGAAATTTAGTGGGGAAAAAAAAAGAAAAAATATGTCAGAACTGAATGAAATTTTCATTACTATAGGCTTTATAGTTACTGTAAATATAACAAAACTAGATTTTGATTCTTATCCTAGGTTGTGTACCCACACTTACCAAGTCTCTGATCTCGCCCTCATCTCAGCTTGTGAGACCTCAAAGAGGTGAGGTCTTTCCATTCACTGTGACTAAACACCAGCTACAAAGACTGTATATCCACTGATAAATTTTACGGTGCCTGAATTCTCCAGGGTCAATACCAGGCAGTTTAAAAGTCCCTTTGTCTCAGCTACAGTGGGGAAGAGTATGCAAGAAAGTTGTGCTACTGTTCTCCTTCCTGTGTACTCAGAGCCAAGGTCTTACTGTTTCTCATGCTAACCTGCCAGCCAGGAGGAACAAAAATTTTGGAGGTGACACAGCCAGGACAGCTGACCCAAAGGGTCAGCTCCTTCACACTGCATGATAACTTGCTCTGTAATAAAGGCTGAGAGAAACAAGGAAAAAATCTATCAGCTGGGATATGAAATTTTAAAGGAGAAATAGATCAAAATATAAAACATGGGCTCAACATTAGTTGAAGTCCTGTTGATGAAGGAAGTTATAGAGTGTGCCCTTATGGCCAAGAAGGCCAGTAGTATCCTGGGGTGCATTATAAAGAGAACAACTAGAAGGTCAAGGGAGGTAATCCTCCCCCACTACTCAGCCCTGGTGAGGGAACATCTGTAGTACTGTGTCCAGTTCTGGGGTCCTTTGTTCAAAAAAGACAGGGATCTCCAAGAAAGAATCTAGTGTAGAGCCTCAAAGATGATGAAGGGCCTGTAGTATGTGTCATACAAGGAAAGGCTGAGAGACCTGGGACTGTTCAGTGTGGAGCAGACTGAGAGGGAATCTCATTGTTTATAAACACCTAAAGTGTGGGAGTCAAATTGATGGAGTCAGACTCATTTCAGTTTCCTGCAGAAATACAACATGGGTCAATGAGCAGATAATGGAACACAGGAAGTCCCATACTGACACAAGGAAGGTACTTTACTGTCAGAGCAAAGGGGTGCTAGAACAGGCTGCCCAGCGAGGTTGTGGAGTCTCCTCCTCTGGACTCGCCTGGACATCTACCTGTACAACCTGTTGTTGGGAATCTGCTTTAGCAGGGGGTTGGATGTGATGTTATCCAGAAGGCCCTCTGAACCCCCACTGCTCTATGATTCTGTGAAGTTTCTGGAGGCAAAGTTAATACTCTGTAGAGTCTTCTAGAAAGGAATCAAAGGAATTCATCAAAGGAATAAACGTATGTTTTTTTTTTTTTTTTTTCCCCTCAAAACAGATATCTTACAATTTACATTAACTGAAATTCTCTTTCCTCAACTGTTTCAAGATTTTTTTTTTTCCACCATAAAACTATGCTTTCTGAAGTTTCTCTCAGAAGCCTTAGTTTGAGTGTACCATGAACGGTGTAAACTCAGAGGTAAGGTATAGTAAAAGAAAGCTATCATGAATGTTCTCCATCCTTTTTCCCTTCAGAGGGAAAGAAAACAGAACCCTACTTTGTTCTTGAAAGCCCAGCATTCACAGCTCAGCAGTCAGTATTTGATTTGGAGCTGGTTTGCACCAGGGGTGCCATGACACTGATGTTTTATGGGAAAAAAAAAATGAGGATAACAAGGCACTTAATAAGATTAAGTGATTTATAGATACATCTGTGAAGTTTAAAAACATCAGTGTATTATTTTTCTCTCTTTTCCTTCCTTTTTATCTCCTACTCAGAAACAGAGAGACAAACTTCAGAATTCCTGAAATTGCTGAAATTGCAGAATTTCTTGCTGTTTTGTTTGTTTGTTTTTGTCTCTTTGTTTTCAAAACTTTAGATATTTATTTAAATTATAACAAAAATTATTTTGTAACCAGTTGAAATTTTTGTCAATAAATTCATTAAAGCAATTAAAAAAAACCTTTGAGAAAAACAGTGAAACCCAGATAAGTACTATGATGACAATTAAGAGTCATAAACACAAAGGAAAATAAAAGATCAAGTTATTGAATTATAGAATCATTTGAGTTAAAAGGGACCCTTAAAAACTATCAGATCCAAATCCCCTGTGACGAACAGGGACACATGCAGCATGATCAGGCTGCTCAGAGATCTGTCCAGCCTAACCTTGAGTTTTCCAGGGATGGGACATCCACCACCTCCCTGGGCAACCCGTGCCAATACTTCACTACCATTATTGCAAAAAAACCTCATTGTATCCAATCTAAATCTCCCCTCTTTTAGTTTGAAACCATTTCCCCTTGTTTTATCACAACAGACCATGCTAAAGAGTTTGTCCCTTTCTTCTGATGCAGCTGCTCCCATGAAATCTAGAATTAATGGTACCAAGCTGTCCACAGATTTATTTCCAGCTACCACCGAGTAATACTTTACTAATTCTCTGTGTCCATCACCACACTCGTTTTTTCGGCAGCTTTTCATGCTTTCATCCTCAAAACACTTGTTCTTTCTCAAATCTCCTGTTTTTCTGTCTGAATCAGAGACAACATATGCTTTGATTTAACATTCACTTAACTTTATATTGTCCAGGTGACTCGATGAGAGTCAGGTTATCTCTTGGAGAAGATGATTGAATTAGTTACTATGGTTTACCTGCTTTTATTGGGTTCTGATGATTGGAGAAATAACATCTTACTAATGTTATTCTTGATACCTAGAGAAATTTCATTTCTTTAAGACTTATTTTGTTATCTTCTATGTGCTTGAACTCTGCTTCATATCAGTGCTATTAAAAGAGGGCTGAAAGAGATATACAGACAACGAGATCACATAAAACTGCTGACTTAGAAGAACGTGGTAAAGGATACAAAGTTATCTTATTTCTGCCTTGATATGGCATAGTGTTATTTTCAGAAGAATTTAACCCTTAGCAATAATTCAGCTATAAGAATGTTTTAAAGTACTGAATAAAAACAGAATTTTACTGATTTCTGCTGATAGGATATAATTTAAATAATTTATTTTTAGTTTTGTTTCAGTTGGCTTCACAGTTAACTTAAAAAAAATCAAAAGAATGCCAATCAATTAAAAAAAATATTGCTTTCTTTCTTCATAAGGAATGTAAATGAAAATGTAGAAAATGAAGCATGAAGACAAGGGTGAAAATGCCTGGAAAACAGTTCAGAAAAAAATATGTTAGAATCCTAGAGTAATTTGAGTTGGAAGAAATCCATAAAGACCATCTAGGCTAGCACCCCTGCAATGAACAAGGACACGTACAGCTAGATCAGGTGCTCAGAGCCCCATGCAGCCTGACTTTGAGTGTCTCCAGGGGCATGGCATCCACCACTTCTCATGGCAACCTGTGCCAGTGCCTCACCACCCTTATCATAAAACCTTGTTCCTTATATACAGTCTAAATTTCCCATTTTTGATAGAAACAATTTCCCTTGTCCTATCACAGCAGACCTTGCTAAAGAGTCTGTCCCCTTTCTTCTTACAGACTTACAGCCCCTCCCCCCCCCCCCCGCCTTTCTCTCCCCCTCAACCTTAAGCTACTGAAAGATCACTCTCAGGTTGCCCTGGAGCTTTCTCTTCTCCAGGCTGAACAGCCCCAGCCCTCTCAGCCTGTCCTTGTAAGGAAGGTGTTCTGTGTTGTTTCAGACACATTTTTATTCCTGAAAAGCAGATGCTCCTTCTAAAATCTGGAATCCTCATGTACCCCTGAATCAGTAGACAACTTCCCAGTGTTACAAAAAGGGCCTAAGACTGGAAAGAAATGCACATAATTAGGGAAACCCTGATATCTACTGGGGAAAAGAAGCTATTGGTAATGCACAACCCAATTGCTCACCACCTAGTGACCAATGCCCACCCAGCCCCCAACAGCCCCCAACAGCACTCCCTGAAAAACTCCCAAGTTTTACTGTTCTGCACGACATCACATTAGATATCCCTTTAGTTTTGATCAACTGTCCTGGTTCTGTCCCTTCCCAGCACCTTGTGTCCCCTCATCTTCCTCTCTGGCAGGACAGTATGAGAAGCAAAAAAAAGTCTCTGGATTTCAATAAGCACTTCTTATCAACAAGTAAACATAAGTGTGTCCACAACATAATTCTCTGTGAAAATCTAAAAGAAAACATCACATCAGCTATGAGGAAGAAAATTAATTCTATCCTAGCTGAAGTCAAGATATTTCCATTTTCCTGTAAATGTATATACAGAATGATCATTTTTGTCTTTTATCATTATTCCAGTTGATTTTTGTTCTTCTGCAGTAACTTCATGCAATCAGACAAATGTGGAATTGTGAATGTAGCAGTCAGTCATTCAGAACTGTTCATATTGGTACACAGATTCCGTCATGCCATCTCAATTCTCAGTATTTACAAAATAGGTCTTCCTTCTTCTATTTTCCCTCCTCTTTTTTTTTCTTTTTTTTTTTCCCCCATGCTTTTTCTGATACTTCCCTCCATGTGTCAGAATGGAAGCTAATACTTCTAACAGTGTTGCAAGAAAGTTATAATTTATTTACAACATCAGTAGAAATAATCAAAACCTTTTTTCTCAGGGAGTTTTGTATAAAGTATGCAAATATTTTCTGCATGGATAATATAATTGTTACCACCAGATTTAATGTTCAAGACAGAGATTTGATGTCAGAAACGTCAGTAAAAAATGTTCAGCGAGTGCAATATGACTGAAATCAACAGACAGTCACAAGAATACATACTAAAGCAATCAAAGAATTGGACAGTATATGCTTCATTTGCATTACTGCTTTTATTTTATAGAATTTTACATCTTAGAAACCTTTGTGGCACTATAGAAAATTTATAAGTATTAATAAAACATGATTGCTTCATGTGAAAAAAAATAAATCCAAGAATAAAGGATATATCAATATCAAGAAAAGCAGTTTTAACCAAATTGTTCAGCAAAGCAACCTAAAAGGAGTGGAGTTAAAACCTTGTCCCCATCCAACGTGTTATATAAACCTCTAAAGCAGAGATCAGGAAATGGTGCTATTATGACATCGAAAATAAAGCAGAACAAAGCAGAAATCCTGCAGAGCTGTGCCATAAGTGAGGACACCATAAAGGGTTTAACATGTCACTATACAAAGGGAAGTACAAATGGTGCAGCCATGTCATGGATCTTTAAGACCACAAAAGTATTCCTGTTCTGCAATGTTTTTTATCTCAAAAGGTCTTGTACCTGCTGTGACAGACAGTGAGCATGCTTCCTCTGTGGATCGATTTGTGATTCCTAGATCAGGAGTTCTTTATTTGAATTTGCTCAGGAAATCAGTTTCTAGTAGTTACACGAAGGACAGTGACAGTTGTTCCTGAAAGATAACGTATTCAGGTACAATTCCAAAGGACCATGTTAAAATTCTTAACTTCAGTCTTGGCAAAAAGTAATTTAGATGGGCAAATAACAGAGTATTTAAAGAAATTGAATAGCTCCAAAGGAAAAAAAAAAATCATTAATATATGCATTACCTAACAGCAACTGAGCTTCTAATGTTCTTAATTTGGAATTAAAGGTGAATTTTATAACTTTCCCTAAAAGTTTAGTACTAATTTATTATGTATCAAGCACTTCTGAAATACCAAAAAGTCTGCTTGCCAAGGTGATCCAATTTCATCAGGTGCTGGGCCAAGTCTTTTATGTAGTGTCATCAGCATACAAATAACATCTGGTCTATAGACTGAAACTGCTTCTGCTTCTACCACCGCTGTAAAATGCACGAGTATGGAGGAGGAAGGAGAAAGACAACAGGCTCAAACTGAACTTCAAATAATTTACTTTCAGATGACCTGATTTTCCATTTGTGTAGTAAAGCAGGTAAATTATATTTACATTGTATTTGAGAGTCTTCTTAGCAACTCTTCCAAACTCTGATTACTCAGTAATAAGTACAGAACAATAAGGGTACAAAATTATTATTATATTTAAGTCTGCATGACTCATTCCCAGGGATCATCATATTAAGAAAAAAGTCTTCTCAGAAAGAGTGATGAGCTGTTGGAACAGGACACCCAGGGAGGTGGTGGAGTCAACGTTTCTGGAGGTATTTGAGAAATGTTGCATTGAATAACATGGATTAGTGAGCATGATGGCTGAACTAAATGATCTTAGTGGTCTTTGCTAACTCTAATATTCTATGATTCTATGATTCCAGTTTTGATACAGAACTAATATGAGATGGATTAAAAAAAAAAAATGAATTGAGGTCAATCAACTGTTTTATAAAGAGCTGACTCCTGACTTTTGCTTGCCCACCTGGCTTGCGTTTAACTTGAACAATGCTAGGCTCAAAACCCTATGATTTAATACAAGATCACAACCTGAGATGCTGGGCTTTGTGAGTCAATTTACATTAATGCCTCCCCAGCAGTGAAGAGGATAGCTGGTGTCACTCAAGTGTGGAACTATTGGAGGAAGGCATTGAGAATTTTAAAACTGTGTAGCAGCTGGCTCTTAAGAATACAGATCTGAAAGGGAAGAAAATAAAATATACCAGATGGCAGTGGAGGCTCCGCAGCAAGAGAGACAGAAAATAAATTTTGATGAGATGAGGGCATATCATTGCTCAGTTCTCTTTGTGACTGAAATAGAAACAATGTTTGTTTTCACACAAAATTTGAGATGCATAACTCAGCTTCTTTGCAATCTATAACTTTTTAAAGAAAACATTATTTATTTCCACTATAGCTGATACATGTTTGGTGCCAGACTCTGCAAAGTAAGGCTACAACTCTATTTAAAAGGAATATGCAGGTTTATTTGCATCTCTTTCATCTTTATCTTGGTGATAGCTCTCCAAAACAGAATGGGCTCAGTTTTTTAAGTATCATCTTCCCTGGGGTGTGGGGCAGCACTGTGCTGGATCACAAAGCACATTGCAATCCTCTGCAAGACACAGCTCTAACAAGGAAAACATATAAAGGAGGAAGTACATTTTAGTTTCCAGTACAGAAAGAAGATTCTTATGAACTTGAGAATAAGCACTGCATAATCAAGTGCAGGAATTGTTCTTTTTATTTTCAGGTTGTATACTGTAGAAAATAATATTTGAGAGGTGGATGTTTCTACAGTCCTCACAGAGGTACTCAGAGTTCAGAACTTCACATGTATCTTATAACTGTTAAACACGTAAGGATGAAATTTAGCCTCACTCCAAACATTTGTAAAGTTCCTGTTTCAGTGCAGTGAAACTATATTTCAACTTCGATGTAATATATTCCCTTAATTATCCATAATTTTACTTGATAACCAAGACCTGTGTTTCTAAATAAATCTACCATGTTTTCAATTAACACCTTTTAAGTTACGTAAAAACAGTGTCAGTTGAATAATCAACAGTTTTATTCTTTATTTTTGCAATGAAATCTAACCTTCCAAAAGTGTCAAGTTTTACAGCCAGAAGCAGATACAAAGAGTTTTTATTTTAGAATCATGGAATCGCAGAATCATAGGTTTGAGTTGGAAGGGACCTTAAAGCCCACCCTGTTCCAATGTCCTGCTGTGGGCTGATTGCCCCCACCAGCTCAGGCTGCCCCGGACCCGTCCAACCTGGCCCTGAGTACCTCCAGGGATGGGGCACCACAGCTCTCTGGGCAGCCTCATCGGAGCCACACCAAAATTGATAGAAATTGTCTTTTTAAATTAAAAAAAAAAAACAACCAACCAACCAAACAAACAAAAAAAAAAACCACAAACCCACATTCACTCAGGGGTAATCCAAAAATTTCGTTCCTCATAACTATTAGTCTTCCAGAAAGAGTGTACCTATCACAAAATTACAGAAATGTGCTTACAAAATAGACTAGAACTCTAAGACAATAGGATCAATTTAATGGTTTTCTGCTTCATAGTACATCAGATAAAGCCATGTCAAATGCTTTGGGGTCAAAACATTTAAAAACTGACAGTGCTTCGTGTTAGTACTGTTCTAATACTTTTTTAAAGAGAGTTTGGCTGAGTAAAGTACATTGTAAAAGAGTCAGATCCATATGGTTGGTTTTTTTGAAGACAGTTTATGAAGAGAAATATACTCAGCAGTGCAAGATGTTTTAGGTTCTATAAATGTTTTAACTTCAAGAAATATTATATAACTCAATGATAGCTCAAAGCATGACAGGTAAGGAAATAAACTTAGATCTGCATATTTAGTGTTTTTTTTTTTTTTTTTTTTTTTTTTGTCATTGTTGTTGTTTCAGCTTTTGAAACATCAATCACTGATCTGTCCTGGTTTCAGTTGGGACATAGTTTTCTTCACATTAGCTGGCATGGTGTTGTGTTTCAGCTTTAGAGTAAAGCAATGTTGATCTCACACTGATGTTTTAGTAGTTGCTGAGCAGTGCTGTACAGAACCAAGGACATTTTTGCTTTTCATGCTGCCCTGCATGGGCATGGAGCTTGAGGTGCATGAGGAGCTGGGAGGAGACAGAACCAGGACAGTCAACCCAAGCTGGACAAAGGGTTATCCCATATCATTTGGTTTCTTTCAGAACAATAAAGTAGGGAGATTGTCAGGAGGGCAACCACTGCTTGGGGACTGTCTGGGCTGTGTGTGATGAACACTGTGTATCACTTGTTTTGTGTTTGCCTATAGATATCTATGTCTGTCATCTATAGTTATGTCTTTATCTATACCTAAATGCTACATCCTTGGGGGTTCCCTTTAGGCAGTCACAGAATTCAGAACAAGTATAAACAATAGTACCAGGCCTTCTAGATCAAATGTTTTCTGACCTCACCCAATCCTTCAGTTTCATGTATGTTCCTCAGACAACCATAACCTTAGCTCAAAGATTGTTCATTTGGTGTTATTGAAGAATTGTATGATACTACTATGAAACACAGCCAGTTAGCAAGATATTCACTGTAGCTTTGCTATTATGGAAAGCACATTAAATGTCTCCTCTATTTGAATCAATTTTTACTTTTGTATTACAGCTTTCTTAGAGGAGAGATGGAATTTGTTTTCAAGAAATGACATGAGAAGGATTCACCACCAATTACGAAGCCTATTCTCTCTATCTTTCTTGTTAGCTACATGAGGCGTGCTGAGGAATTGTGTAGGATTATTTCTAGAAGAGAATTTGATGCAATCCTCTAAAAGCTGTGACAGAAGATTATCTGGATGCAAGTTTCTAGTAGGAATAGATTTTCTGTCTATCAAATGTGATCCAAGCCAGTCCTTTCAACAATTATTAAATCTCACAGCATTCAGGCTTTTTAGAAGTAGTTCACCAAGCACTGAATAAAAAGCTTTTTATGAGACTGACCAGAGCTGTAACCACCTGTGAAGCTTTTGTTAGTAATTAATCAGACACACAGAGGCTGAAGATTCCCATGAGTGACTGGGTAATGATTTCCCCCTACTCTCCCTTTTCTCTTCCCTTTCCCTTCTTTCTTTCTCCTTTTCTTTTCCTTATTCCTTTTATTTGTTTGTTTGTTTGTTTGTTTGTTTGTTTGTTTGTTTTTAAGTAATGGGTAATTTTTTTCAATATGACAAGTAAGTTGCTGGCATGACAAATTTTGTTATCTTGACTACTGCATCCACTTACTGTATAGCCTTTTGCTTCTGCTATTGCATCCCTCAACTTCATCCAGCAACTGTCACTGAAACAATTGTCCTTTGTCAGTGCTGAGAGAATATCATTTCACTGCTCTGATTCCTCGCATTACTCTCTTACCTTCTTCGAAATATCTCCAGTGACAAAGCCTTTTAGAAACCTGCTTACATTTCTATTCTGGTTAGCAATTAGGACTTTGCTTCAGTTTTGCTTTTCTCTGGCGCACCTTTCCTGGATGTAGTTGTTCAGAAATTTTCATCCCACTGAATTTTAAAGTCAGTCTCAGTAAATTTATTTAATTATTTATTTACTTTATTTTTATTTAAAGTCAGTAAATAACTGGAAGATGAAAGGACTCAATGTGTCTTTACTATGTGCTTCATCATGTGCTTCACCACATGAAGCAGAAGATACTTTAGGAAGTGAGTAAAAAGATGCAAGAAAGGATCTACATTACAGCTGCACGGTTATTTCTTTTTTCCAATTCTCTGGGAATTAAAAAAAAATTGTGTGAGCAATTTTTTTTCCTTGTTATCAAAGTAAAAACAATATATTTATATATATATTTATATATATATATATGTATGTATGTAAATGATGGAAACCCAGTATGCCTTGTTGGTTTTGGTTTTGTTTCTGCTTAACCAAAAGAAAAGTTCTGCAGAATTTCATTCTAAAATAAATAATCTACATGTCAAAAGCAATTTTTTTACTTTTTTTTCAGATTTTCATCCTTTTTTCTTTTTCCTGACTAAAACATTGCAACACTCAACATGAATTTTCAAGTAGTCACATTTTTCTTTGAAATAGCTAAAAGCAAATCCAGTGAGTCCAGTTGGTAGTCTCAATCTGTGTAACATTTTTGCCTGAAGATCTGCCTGTGCATGCAAATCTTCCTGCTGATAATGATACATAACACCCCTGTGCAGCAAGTAATACTGTTCCACTCCTAAGACTAGTAGTATTTGATGCATGCTGAAAATAGACTTGTGTTTTATGGCTCTAAGTGAGTTCAGCAAAGCTACAAACACAGGCACTGTCCTTAGAGGTTTACTTAGCTCACTCTCAACTTGAATTTTTCACTGTCCTAAACCAATTTTTCAGACTCCTCTATCAACTCCTGATTTCTTCTGTCTTTAAATATATTTTTTTTAATTGAATAACGAGAATTCCTTCAGTATAAACTACTATTGGATATTTCACAAAATAACAGACTAATCTACAGGTTTAAAATTGTCTTCTGAATTCCTTCTCTCAGGTTTTTTTGAGTACATCTGTCATAGACCTTTGCTGTTTACCTTCAACTGCTCTTTTAGAGGGGAAAAATAAGCAAGTTTTTTCGTCTGATATGCAGCAAACCATTTGACAAATTTTTCCCATGTTACAAATAGATAAGCAAGGAATCATTAAAACAATCTTGGGATTAGACATTTTTGAAGCAATATCTAATCTCAGAAAGTAAATTACAAATGAATCCAAGATGACACCGATGAATTGATTTTCATACAGTGATATCAGCTTGGGAATTTAGCCAAGTGATAACATCAGAAGTCAATTTACAACTTTAAGAAATTCTTTTTTTGATATTAACACACTTGAGGCTTAGGAGTTAAGTGAGGTGAGCCAGGAAGAAGTAAGAAGGTTATCTGCTGCTGGCTGAACATTTCTTTTTCTTTTTTGCAATGTGAAACAATTACAAAGTTCAAACTGAAAATGAATTGATAGTCTTTCCCTGAAGCTTTTGCTGCAATAAAACAAATCATGAAAGAACAAAAAATCCTACCACACAACTGGGAGAATATTCTGGAAAACAGAATAATTTTTTAAAAATCAACCCAATCTTGTCATGTTTCCATACAAATGTGTGGTTAACACATTAGCTTAGACCTTAAATAAGGCCAAAAATGAAGCAAGCCATGACAATATATCATTATTCTAGCTACTAACCTTCAGTGTCCTGCTAGAAATTATTGCCACCACTGATCCATCAGGAGCTTAGTTATATGTATACCTTGCAATATGCTTCAGATAAGAGAAGCCAGAAAAGCTGGAGCCAGCATTATACCCTGTATAGAGAATTCTGTCTGATCTTTGCTTGAAGAGAACTAATAACATTTACTGGCCTACTGAAACTGGAAGTAGTCACTTCCACAGGCATATTTGTGTCAACTAGGAGAGAATTTGTCCAGATTCTTGGATAGATCATGATTCTGCTTTCCTTGCTCTTATTAAGTAACACAGTTTAATGTAAGTACTTTTATAGCACATGTCTTCAGAAATTTTTCTTGGTAACAGTCACCTTGAAATAACTGTTTTCTACAAAGAGTACAAAGGATTCATGGATTCCTAGTGGTTGAAAAACTTAATATGAGCCCGCAGTGTGCTCTTGCAGCTCAAAAAGCAAATGGTATCCTGGGCTCCATCCGAAGAGGGGTGGCCAGCAGGGACAGGGAGGTGATTGTCCCTCTCTGCTCTGCCCTCGTAAGGCCCCATCAGGAGTACTGAGTCCAGGTTTGGGCTCCCGGTACAAGTAAGACAGGAAGCCATTGGAGAGGGTCCAGAGGAGAGCCACAAAAATGATCAAAGGGCTGGAGCGTCCTCCCTACAAAGACAGGTTGAGTGAGCTGGGTTTGTTGAGCCTAGAGAAAAGAAGGCTGCAGGGTGACCTCATTGTAGCCGTTCAGTATCTAAAGGGAGCCTGTAAACAGGAGGGGAGTCCACTCTTTACAAGGGTAGATAATGTCAGGACACAGGGAAATGGCTTTAAGTTGAAGGAGGGAAGATTTAGGTTGCATATCAGGGGGATGTTCTTTACCAAGAGAGTGGTGAGGTGCTGGAGCAGGCTGCCCAGAGAGGTTGTAGATGCCCCATCCCTGGAAGTATTCAAGGCCAGGCTGGATTGGGTGCTGGGCAACCTGGTCTAGCATTAAATGTGGAGGTTGCTAGCCCTGCCCATGGCAGGGGGTTGGAGCTTGATGGTCCTTCAGGCCCCTTCTAGCCCAAGCCATTCTATGATTCCATGATTCTACGAAATTAGTACATAAAATTATCAGAAGTCTATCATCTAGGGACAAAATTATTAATTAAAGAAAATATAACATCTGCGAACTTTCAAAAATTAAGAAGGTATTAATCTTCAAAAAGCACATAAAAATTCTTATTTTACTAGTTTTCCACTTTCACTGTCTGAGGACCTATATTGATGAGTTAAACAGATTAGTCTCAACCTTCACAGATGGATGCATGCTGTCTAGAAGCCATGATTTCTTCAAAGTTTTTTGGAAAACAAAGAATGATACAGGCATTTACATGTAGTGGATTAAATAAAATTTCTGGAAATATCCCTTGCTTTTTAACTGGTAAGCTATATCCTGACCTTCTATTCAAAGCATAATTAAACCAAATTAAATTCTTGGGGCATGAGAAAGAGAAAGAGAATGAAATAGCTTAGATAACCAAGAGCCTGACTGAACAGATATTTTTAGGATTGCAGGATAATTCCTGTTAGGAGGGATCTCAGGGGCTTTCAAATCCTATTTCCTTTCCACAGCAGGGTCTCTGAGGAGAATAGACTAGGTTCCTCAGGTAGTTGAGGGTCAGCATTTGAAAATCTCCAAGGATGGATGCTGTGCAACTTCTATGGGTGTAACAGACAGGCTCCAGCTGACTGTTAATGTGAGCCTGGACAACACTCTGAGAGGCAAGCCAAAGGTAGGAGCCAGGTATCCTTTCTCTTAATTTGACTGCTGTCTGAACCTTGGAAGAGTCCATAACGATGCTCAAGAAATGGTCATGTCCTGGGATGGGGCCTGGTGTTAGTCACCTCCTTGGACTGTCTCAACCAATCCTGGAACTGAAGCCAAGTGCAACTATCCATAGGGACCAGGAGGGCCATCCTTCATCCTCTCCCACCCCTTTACTTCATTCTACACCATATGTAACACCCCAGTTGGCAGACCCAACATTGGATCCAAGACTAGTGATTCATTTTTTTTCTTTTCCTTTACCTCTTTCTCTTAAAGTTGCTAAGTAGCACAAGAATTTTCAGTGCAATTGTACAGCTTAGGTAGATATAATTCATTTTTCTTTATGAATTTATTTTCAAACTTTTGGTGATAGAAGAGAAATAAGATTGAACTGTTTAGAGAAAAAGTATGTATCCGATCCTAAGTTGACATACATCAACAAAACTCTTCTAACACTAAATATAGATATCATTGTATTTCAAAAACATTTGTAACTAGGTGATATTTGACCAGCACAAGAGCATGGAGGTATGAGAAAACATGCTATAATTTGGTAGGTGAACAAATGAACAAATAGACTGTACATCTCTCATGATTTTGAATTTTGAAAAATTGAAAGAGAACTAAGTACTCTACAATTGCTGATTATTAGCTATTCTATATCACCAAGAATAGATCTAAAAATATATATGCTAAAAAATGAGGATAAAGTTACTAAATAGCATGCCCTTTAATTTCTTCTTGTATTGAAAGGAATTATTTCATTGCATACTTTTAATATTAGCACAGTCTCTGTCACATGAAGTTCATTTCTGCAACAAATAAAACCAAAAATGCAACAGATTAAATTGTACCCCCAAATCAAATACAACTAACCTAATTAACAAGTAAAATTAAGAGCCATCAAGTAGTCATCAAGGAGATTTCCTTTTCATTAATCTCTCTAATCATGTAATCCTCAGAGTACCAACCAAGTTGCTTGGTCATATCAAATATTATGCAGATAATTAAACTAAAGAGTGAAATGAAATTCTTTTTAGTATTCACTGATTCCAAAGTGATAAAATCTAGCAGTACCAGTGTTTCAAAGTAAAAGATTTCTGAATTTCGTACTAACCCTTACAGGCCACAAACTGCATACATCCAACTTTGCCCAGACTATAAAACAATTCATGTTCTCTAATAGCTAGGGGGTGTCTTACCAAATTAGATGTAATCTCTTTCTCATGTGGTTGTTATTAATTGCAATTTTGCTGTATATTTATATTCAGATTCATGTTCAGATTTGTAACTGTTCAATCTGTCTTTTATTCTTAAGTGAGGTTCCTGGTTCCTTAAGTTGCACAGAAAATATTTATTTAGTCTCCTTCTAGGAGCAAGGAAATTTTCTTTAAGCATATTTTAATATGTTTTCAAGAAAATCAATATAGATACGCAATACCTGGCAGATGAATAACATGTTTTGCTGTGTGTTTGCCTCTCTGTGTGTAACTGGCAACAAGTGGGTGAAAACTGTGATCTAAATTCAGTGTCTTTACAAGTTGATTTTGAGAAGTGATTAGAAATACAATTTACATTTCACCCCTTAATTCAGTGATACTAGCCTGAGATATATCACTGAGTCCCTTGAAATAAAACGGTCGTCATTACCAAGATATTATACTGAATATTTTCATATCTTTTATTTTTATTGTTTTTTTTTTATCTACCTCTTGAGTCTTTTCTCTTAGCATATACTTTCTTGTTTAAAGTTGTGGCAGACAGAGGATGACAGTGCTCTTATAACTGCTCTTATAAACTCTAAGGGTTTATTGTGTAAGTGTACAACTCAACTGTACATTAACATATATAAAATGGAACAAAAAGATTAATGATTTGATTTTTGTCAACAGTTTTATAAGACCCAGATTCAGATCTTGTATTTTGAGGCTTTACTCTAAAATGTGAATTGAGGATAGGCCAATCAGAGACATTTTGTATGAATAAAATTATATCATAGAATAACTCATATATCTCACATTCAGGCTGTTGGGTCTATGTTGCACTCTAATGTCAATCCAGTTTCCAATGAAGGTACATGGAAAATAGAGAAGTGATTGGTGACAGCCAACATGTTTTCACTAAAGGTAAATAATGTCTGACAAATTCGATGTTCTTTTATTAAAAACATTAATGGCTAAGGGCAAAAGATGTCATCTACCTAGTCTTGTGAAAAGCATCTGACAGTGTCCCACACTACATGCTTACCTCTTTATTGAAGAGACATGGATTTGATAGACAAACCAAAACTTGTGGTCATCAGCTTGATGTTCAAGTGAAGACCAGTAACAAATGGCATTTCTCAGGAGCTGGCAGTGTTACTGGTGCTGTTTATTTTCGGACAATTGAGATTGAGTTCACCTTCAGCACATTTGCCAATAACACCAAGCAATGTGGTGCAGTCAACATGCTAGAGGGAGTAAATGTCATTCAGAAAGACTTAGACAGGCTTGAGGTGTTGACCTGTATAGGGCTTGGGGGTGTTGATTAATGAGAAACTCAAGCTGGCAATATGTGTTTGCTATCCATAAAGCAAACTGCATCCTGGCTTCATGTATTTTATTCAGCAATCTCTGAGATGTTCATTAACTTCCTATCACTGTAGCTATTATTATTGTAAAAAAATATTTTAGTGAAATACCTTCTGCTTTTTATCAAAATATTAAACAAAAATTACATTTGTATCTTTCGCAGTTTTTTACTTTGTTTTGCACAGAAGTCACAGATTTCTCCTAGTTTCTATATATGTTAATTATAACAAATGTCATAGTTACATGTCTAAAAGTGTGCTCTGTTGTCATGGTTTTTTGATTTTTGGTTATCAGTATTCCACATCACAACATCATCTGTTGACATCTGTAAAGACTAGAAAATAAGCATTAAATGGAATGCTTACATTTATAACACAATTCAAAAAATTATTAAATGCTTAATAAAAGCTTTGGGTCAGATACTTTCATATCTAACAGTATGTATTGCTTCTTACATGGAACAAGGTGAATGTGAACAAACTAAGACCTTGTGATTAACACTGACTCTTTTATTTTTACACCAAGCCTTAAGTTTGTATCCTGAATCATGTTATCATCTCTATGAGCTGCCTTCTTCTAGGCCACTGCAGAGGGTAAGTGTTTATCTATTTATCCTGGATAATCAAGAAATTTTAATCTCCTTTGACTCATTTTCTAATCTCTCTATATGAGCTGACTGTTTTAACCTGTGGCTACAACACAGCTAACTCTTCATTTTTCCAGGGAAAAATAATTCTACTTGTAATTGGAAGTCTTTGTGTATGTAATCATACATATATCGTAACATATATATATGTTTTGTAACCAGAGCTTTGTTTTACACTCAAATCAGAAATAGCAGTCATCAAGATTTGCTTCACTTTGTCTCATTTGACTATAAATTGAAGTAATTGGAGATGGAAAGAGTTTGTGTAGTTGAAACCCTGGGGACAAATACAGCATTTCTCCTTACATTGTATCTTATGTGTTACCTGTTCTCATTACAAGTGTCTCCATGACAGAGTTTGAACATTTCCCAAGGAAAGTTGTTACATAATTTAAAATCTATCACTGACAAATATATATTTTTTTCAAATACAGAATTTTCCCTGTCTTTAATATCTCCTGTTATTCTACGCAATGACACCTTGTACACCCGTATCACTCTCATTGTCTCTAACTATTCATATCTTTCAAAAAATACACTTTCTGCTAAGCATGTTATGCTATTTCATCTTTTAAATTTCTCGCTTTGTATATGAGTATGAGTGAACAATTATACCAAGTGAAGAAAATGGAGAAATTATAGAAATCAGTGCAACTCTAGGTTAAGATGTAATTTTCTTGCAGTTCTTCCTCCAAGATTAAACAAGTTCTTAAGGTATTCCAGTAAATACACAATGTGAATTAGACACTAAAGGTACTAGAAATCCCGCACAATAGATTTTCTATAACTCACTGTTGGTATCAATTTGTTATTGTGCTCATGATGGCTTTCAAGACTGATTGAATTTATTTACAAAGAGTTATCTTCCCAAATAATATTTTAATCTCTACTCAGCACTGAGATATCTCTGGAAAAAACAAACAAAACAAAACAAACAACAACAGCAACAACAAAAAAATCAGGCTGTTTAAAACTCACAACCGAGTACCAAAACAGACCTAAGACCCCTCACCTTCAGCGTCATACTACTCCCAGTGAAGAACTTATGATTTTGACGAATCTTCATAAAAACACATAGGAATGAACATAAGAGAAACTGAGTGATACGGAAAAAAAAAATGGTCTGTATCTGTTTTAACATAATTTTAATGGCAATTAGCAGTAAATGGACTCTTTCTACAAATATTGCTATCAGAGTAAAGGGTTATTGGATTTTGATTAGACCATTAAGACACTAATTAGACTAATATGATTACCAGTCTGGTGCTACATATAAGGTGTTCTTTTTCAGAGCTATTTAAATACTTTTAAAAAAACTTTTGAAATGTAACATTACATAAAATGCTCATGACCGACGAGATTTCATGATAAGCACAATAATATTATATTTTGAACTGATATTTCCAGGACTGTATTTGAAAGTTAGATATACCCCTTGAAAATAACCTGGAATTTGCTTGTAGAGATGTTAACATTCCTTAAGCCTGGAGAGAGGCTGGAGTCCACTATTTCAACCTGGAAATCTAAAATCTGTGACAATGAAATTTGGTGATCATTTCTGAAAATGTGAGCAATTGCTTTTCTAGCTCTCTTCATAAGCATTACTTGTATAACATTTTTACCAAAGCCTGAGGTGACATAAGCTTATCAGCTTTTCACTATGCACCATAGGGTGCTCCAAGTTTCTTAAGAAGTGTACAAAAACATTCTTTCACCCTAACCATGAGAGAGATGTTTGCGAAGACAGTAAGTTAAAATGACAGTACTAGAATATCATCTTGCTGTTCCTGCTGCTTCTGCCTCTCTCCCTTGCCTGCATAGTGACAGCTGTGTAGACCCAGCTCTTGTCTCATTAGCAGCAGCCTCTGAAACCCTGGTTTTCAGGACTCTGGCATAAATAAAGTAGGCAGAAGGCTCATGGCTGTTTTCCTGCCCTTGATTTTATGCTGTTCTCCACATCTGCTTACTTTTCTTGTGCCAAAAGAGAATTCTAAACACTTCTACTACGCTTTTATTTTTTATTTTGTTTTATTTCTATTTTAAGAGCATTAGCATCTTATGTATTCTTCCTGACATTTCTGTAAGGATATTCACCCACAGTGCTTATCAGTCTATCTGAATTCATCATACATCCATCAGGTCTCCAAGAGACCACTTCTCTGCCCCAGTCTCAACTCCCACTCTGTCTTCTACCTGTGAACTGCTTTTACCTGTGTTTCCCACTCTGTGAAATACTCTCTTTTGTCCCTTCTCTGACGAAACACTGTAATTCTATAACCTAATAATTATCATTATTAATACTCTCATGATGAAACCATACAAATCTATGCAATCATGTGCTGATGTGCATCCAAAATAAGAGTCAGAGATTCCTTCTTATTATGATACTGCTGCAGATAGGTAGGTACCTTGTAGAAGTGAGATAGTTGTACCCTATTATTCATTCCTTCTTTGTAAGCAGGCCTTTATAACCTTCATTTCTCAACTGCAAGTCACAAACTTGAGAAAAGAATTTAAAAAGTGATTGTGGGATATACATGAAAAAGGTTTTATAATTTAACTATAATTTTCAGAAAATCTGATTTTACTAAATGTCTTCCTTTTAAATTTCTCTGACTATATGGAAAACATAAAACACTGGAGTGCTTCTTGTCTCCCAGACATGATTATTCTTCTTGGCTGCATGTTATGATGAGATGGATGTGTAGATAATTTCTCTCCTCCTTTTTTCCCCCGCTCCTATTTCTGTCTTGTAGAAGAAGAAAATGGAAATGAGGATGGGAAAGTTGTGCACTGTAGTGTGTTTCAGAACACATCTCCCTGAATTTTGAGTGATTAGAAAATCATAAAACACATACACTAAAATGTTGTCTTTTTCAGCCTCTTCAGCTATAACCCGAGGTACGTTGCATTGGCTTATCACTTTGCTCATTCAGCTATGCACTCTTGTGTACATAGAAAGTAAATGTTAAGGCACATTTTCATTACCATTTACTCATTTTCATTACTATTTATTCTACTCACTCCTGTTAAGATGAATCAATCTAAAAAGAAACACTGACTGAGGAAGAGATTTGGGGCCTTAAGTCCCTGTGGAACATATTTCATTTAATTCAGCATTTTTGGTCATATAATCTGTGGTTTGTTTTCTTTTGTGTGTGGGTGTTAAGAAATGGATACCTGTAGTTAGTAGACTGGCTGTTGTTCATAACTGACAGGATGACTTGTGCAAGCTTTTGCCTCCTTTTATGAACAAGCGAGGCTGATATAGAATCAGAATCATAGAATCCTTAGAGCTGGAAGGGACTTCTGAAGGACATCTAGTCCATCTCCCCTGCAGTGAACAGGGACATGCACAACTAGATCAGGCTGTCCAGGGCCTGATCCAGCCTTGCCTTTATTGTCTCCAGAGATGGGGCATCAACCACATCACTATGCAATCTGTTCCGGCACCTCATTACTTTCACTGTAAGAGATTTTTTCCTTATATCTAACCTAAATGTACCCTGTTTGAATTTGAAATCATTTCCCCTTGTTCTATCACCACAGACCCTGCTAAACAGTCTGTCCCCTTTTTTCCTGTAGCTCCCCTTTAGATACTGAAATGCCACTCTCATGTCTTATCAGAACCTTCCCTTCTCCAGGATGAACAGTCCCAGCTTTCTCAGCCTGCCCTTGTAGGACAGGTGTTCTCTCCAATTTTTGTGACCCTTTTCTGAATGCACTCCAACAGCTGTGTCTCTCCTGTACTGAGGACTCCATATCTGAACACAGTACTCCAGGTGAGGCCTCACCAGCTTAGAGTAGAGGGACAGGATCACTCTTACCTGCTGGCCATGCTTCTTTTTATGCAGCCCAGGATACAGTTGGTTTTCTTGGCTGCAAAGGTGCATTGCTGTATCATGTCCAGCTTCTCATCCACCAGTACCCCCAGGTCTTTTTCAGTAGGACTGTTCTCAATCCTTTCATCCCCCAACTTGTATTGGTAATGTGGGTTGCCTAGACCCAAGTCCAAGGTCTTGCATTTGGATTTGTTGAACCTGATGAGGTTCACCTGGGCCCACTGATCAAGCTTGTCTTGGTCCCTCTGCACAGCATCCTTTCCTTAAAGCATTTTGACTGCACTCCACAGCTTGGTGTCATCCACCAACCTACTGAGGGTGCACTAAGCCCGCTGTCAATGTCACTGATGAAGATATTAAAGAGTGTTGGTCCCAGCACTCACCTCTGAGAGACACCATTTGCCACTGATCTTCATCCAGACATGGAGCCATTTAGCACCACTCTGAATTGAATCCTGCAGCCATTTCTTCTTCCGTTGAACTGCTCACACATCAAATCTATACCATCCAAACAAGGATGTTGTGAGATATCGTGTCAAAGGCCTTACTGAAGTCCAGATAGATGATATTAGTGGCTTTTTCCTTGTCCATTGATGCAGTTACATCATCATAGAAGACCACTAAGTTGGTAAAGCAGGACTTGCCCTTGGTGAAGCCATGCTGGTTCTTCTGTATCATCCCCCTGCCTTCCAACTGTCTTAGCATATCTTCCAGCAGGATCTGCTCCATGATCTTCCCTGGCACAGAGGCAAGACTGACAGGTCGGTAGTTCCCAGAGTCATTCTTATTACCCTTTTTAAAAATGGGTGTGATGTTGCCTTTTTTCCAGTCACCAGGGACTTCACCTGATGGCCACAACTTTTCAAATATCGTAGAGAGTGGCTTGACAACTACATCAGCCAATTTTCTTAGGACTCTGGAAACTTTACACAACTTTGTTTTGCACATGGAGGAGACTTATTTTACCAGTTACCTCACTCTTCTAAATACATAAAGAGACATCTGAGATTCTCCTTCAAAAAAATCCTACAGACCTGAAGCATGTCTATCCTTTGAAGTATTTCAAAATACATTTGCTATGTTATAATTCTTTAATAGAAAGTTAAAATAAAAATAATTTTAAAACTCACCTCCTCTTCAGACTTCTTGAAGTCTGGCTATTTAATTTCTTCTCCTTCTGTTAGCAGTTATGTTTAAAATATTTTTGAACTTGCTGAACTAAGTCTGCTAATAGCTATTCAGTATTCAAGAAATTCAAATGACTACTGCCTATGGCCATAAACAAACTCAACTGATCATATTTCATTGCTATCTCCTGTTGTGATTCCACTATCCTTGTGAAAAGCAATCGTTAGCAAAATAAGTCTGTGCAATCTAATTCATAAATGACCCCTGGCATAAATTCATGAAATCTAAAGATGCCAGAAACTTATTTTTCCAACAGAATTGGTTCTGACTGAACAGGACTTCAGCAGTTTATTTTTAAATTTAAATTTTGTAGAAAAACAGGGCATGTATCTTATAGGTTCAGAAATATTCTACATAGCATTCTATATTTTGTGCTTAGGACAGTTTGCACTTATGTAATCTGTATTTTCCATCTATTCATGTCAATAATAGAGATGGTACAGGAAGCATTAGTTCTTGCTTACTATACATAGTATTCTTCTTTTGGAAATATTTCATGACATGTCCTGGGACAGGAGTATTATGATAAAACAATATAACAAAGGGATACATTTTAGAAAGAGAAAGATATAATTCTCAATAAAAGTATAACTTACTGCCTAAAGAGCTAAATTTGAACAATAGTACAGTAATCTTCCTGTGAAGAAGTTCTGTTTGCTTCCTTCTCTACAACTATTTGAAAATCTGAAGTGATCAGGAGAATTTTAATAGAACCAATCACTGGTTTATCTTTTCTAATAAAACAAAATTAAAAATAAAACAGACAAACAAACAAACAAACAAAAACCCAAACAGTTTTAATTATCAGATTGTTAATTCCTATACATAGCAACACATTTACAATATCCCTTTTCTCCATCAGAAAACTGAAGAGAAGTTGTGGGGGTGTGAAGTAAAAAATGTGCTTTCTTTTTAATACAGAAAAAATAACTTTAGTTTTATTACTATATTCCAGTGCTGTTGTATTCAAATATAGTACAAATTCAAAAATGGAAAGAAGAAAACATTCCGTCCTATACTAAGTCCTTGAAAATCTCCATAGCTTCTTAAAGATGGGTAAAGCAGGAAATATCAGTAATAGTAAGTCAATTTTTGTTGTTGTAAGAATGCTTGTAAAGAGCTCTGGTACCATCAAAATTTCCATTTTTTTAATAATACTTCCATTTCCTTATGTTTTAGCCTGCTGCTGTCTTTGCTGTTACTAGATTGAATGCATTTATTTTCAGACTGGTTTAAATTGGATACTTAAATTAATGTATTGTCAATTTTCTCTTATGGCAGAATAAAATTAAAATAGGAAATATAAATGTGGCGTAACGATACTATAGTTTTAAAGATTCTCTCATATGCCAAAAATACACATTATCGCTAGTCAAGTAAACTTAATGGCACTCACTAAACAGTATTGGCATATGCCATTAACAAGATGTTCTCTTTAAAATTGAATTGTTTTTCAAAAGAATTTATATTATTGAATTTGACTGGCTGAATGCACACCTATTACTTTTACAAGCACTTTAGATAAGGCAAATAAAACAACAAAACATAATAGCACTAATTAGTATTTTCCCATGTTCAAGTAGTTATTTCCTTGATATTTAATATTCTTGGAATGCAAACTGGAAAATCTTAGGACACCAATATAGTGTTTAAATACTGTTTTGGCTTAGCTGTAAGTTTGCAAGCAGAAAGAAGTCCAGAATTTCCAGTTTCATTTCCAGAAAGCATTACATTGTTTTGTAATAGCCTATGGGGTAACCTCTTGCTGTCTGCAGAACCACTGGTAACAGTGGCTCAGTACCAGCACATCAGATTTCACTTTTTGTGTGACAGCAACTCTTGTTGTGCATCACTGAATTGCTATCTTGCAATGAACTACAAAATTTATTAATAAGGAAGAATTTTTCATAGAAGCCCTTTTCTTTTAAAATCTCAACCTAAAGAGTGCAAAGCCATTTATGTTTCAGTGCTACAGTGGTATAGTGCACCGTGCACCCTTCCTATTAAATTTAAATTTGGTTGAGCTAATTTAACTACAGCTCATAAGAAGATCTATTTGGATAAATCTTTGGATAAAACTTGAATCTAAATTTAGGATTTCTAAATTTTCTCTTTAAAAGCACAGAAGAACTCTGAAAAAATTATTCATGTCTGATAAATATAAGGGTGTTTTTTTTTTTTTTAGGTTTTCAACAATAGGGTTGTTATTCAACTCTTTTTTGTTGAAGATCATTTGTCATAGACAACCTTCTGTGCATATATTTTTATATTTGAAAGCGTAAGAACCTTCTGTTGATTGCATGCATAAGTCATGCAGAGCCTGTTGGTATCAACAGAGAAAATATTGTCTGCCTAGTTGAACTCAGTGATGGCAGTGGTATGAACTGTATGGTGCCAAAGCCCTGAAGTAGGAGTGACAAAACCAGATGAGGTCCTGACACTTGCTATGGTTTGGCTGTGCCCCAGTATGATGCTTGGCAGGTGCTGAAAGTATTAGTTTGCATGCAGCACTGGGGTGGGCAACCTGCCATAATCTTTTAAAACTCAGGTCCAATTTTGCTAAGAGCTATATAAAAAATATTTTTTAAAAGAGAAATACACTAACTCAAAGAGTTTGAACTTACTTTTTGAAATACAGAACTGAATTATTCTATTTCTGGAGTGCCCTGCTTGAGAACCATTACAAGTTTTTAGGTTTTAGATTGCAGGATGAAGGATGGCTTTCTCTTTTAGGAGAGAACATAGCTGAAAACTGTGAGGAGTCACAGTTGGCATCAGCAGTTCGATAAAGGTCTTGGCTTTGCCTTTGATCAGTAAGGATAAAACAAAACCCTGGACACACACTTTCACATAGTAGCTCAATAACTACCCATCACTATCATGAGAGAGTAAAGCATACTGACAGTGGTGCCATATATTTTCTTAATACCTCAGCAATATATATCTTCTTATCTTTAGTTTCCTGTTTAGGAGATAAAGCTGACAATCTACTGTGTCTCCAAATTCAAAGTCTTATACATTTGAATGCCACAGTGCACTGAGCACTATTTTTAAAATTCAGATTTGCTTGAACTAATTCTTTTAACTACAGAGAATCATTTTCTTTTGGAGGTTAGTGGAAGAGGTCACTTCTTTCACATCAGACATTTTAATCATTATGATAGGAGTTGTCTCCAGTGCTTGCTGCTGAGATAGTGTAATTTCCCTACCTTTGTTACTTTATGAGGATTATGGTGTCACAGTCTTTTTATTGCTACTTTCTATCTTTTTTTGGGGGTGTCTTGTTTGGTTTTACATCTTGGAGAAAATCACTGTTTTGTGTGCTTTGTTTTGTTGCAGGTATCAGGCCCTTCATACAGTATTATACGCAAGCAGTTACTTATGCATATTGAAGTATAGAAGTAATATTATATTATCTAACAAGAAAAAGAATATATGTTTCTAAGTGTAGTGAAGTTGAAGTCATTTTCTTGTCATTTTGAAATCAGTCTAAAATTTTTCTACCAACGCATATGGAAAAAACAAAACAAAACAAAAAAACCCTGAATTTGAATGAATTTGAATTTGAACTACTGATGTGATATCAATAGGAAGAATCAGTGATAACGAACAAAATATTTCTTACTACAAATACTGAACGTCTTAATTCAAGTTGGAAACAAATAACTTTAATTTTTGTCTTATTTTCCACTATAAAAAATAATTTTAATGCTAAGTGTAGTTGGAGTGTTTGATCAATATTTGACATGAAGTCAAATACTTAAGCAAGGTACAATGCCTAAGCCATGTATAAAACTTTTCTTTGTTCAACACAATTGCATTCATAGCTAAACAAGGATGAGATGGTCTACAACAGTAAGTGAAGTGGGACTCTATTTTATGACAGAATTAAGGTGTGTTGATGTGAAGCACTATTCCAAAGTGCTGTAGTCACATTGAGTGTGCTGGTATTTCTAAATGACACAACATATCTCTTTTCCACTAGCATTGCAATTATTTCTGTCGTGCCTGGAAGAAGAAGAAAAAATACCATGGATATTATTCTATACTGTGTGTTTTCTTGTCCCAGAGCTGGCTGGTTTGATGGAAGTCAAGGAATGTACACTACCATGCTATTTGTGATGTAGGCTAATTCCAGGAGGATCTGGCTTATTTGTTCTCGCATAACAGAGATAAAGAGGAATATGACTGCTCATTTAAAATCTTTGAGGGGGCAAATGGCAAAGATCAAAAACAAAACAAAACAAACAAACCAACAAAAAAGCAATATTGGCACAAAAAGAAATGAGTTTAAATATCCAAGAATGAATTCAGTCTCAAAACCAGAAGGAGGTTTCCAGCAAGGAGAGACAGAAGGTCCAGAATAGCTTTCTGACGGCTATAAGAAGGCACAGAGAATTTTAAGTAGTTCTAAGATGGAGCACAACCTGCTTGTGACAGACATTGTTTCATGCAGCTATCTGAAGCAAGAAGGGTATAAGCTTTAGAGGATTTCTCCAGTTCTCATATTGTGCCTACTGCCTACTGCCACCTCTCCCCCCAAAAAACAACAGGCTGAGACATGAAATCACATTCAACAGACTTAACCCTCAGCAACATAATTTTACATAGTAGCATGGTCCTTGCACTGTCACTGGAGAGAAGCAGGGTTTCACCATGCTGCTCTCACTCTCCCTCTTCAACAAGGGAAGAAAATACAATAGAAAAAAGCTCATGGACAGGAGATAAGAACAGTGGACCCTTCACCAGTTGTCATCATGGACAAAAAGGACTCAGTGAGTAAGGGAGGGAAATGTACTTTACTGCCTATTGCTGACAGACTAGAGCAGTGAGAACTAATAACTACAACCACCTTCCCTTCACTCACCCTCTCCCACTTCCTCTCCCCCAGGTGCTGCAGGTAAATGGGGAATGGAAATTGCAGTCAGCCCATAATGCTTTGTCTCTTCCACTCCTCTATGGTCATTCTGCCCCTTCTCCACCTGGTTCCCTCCCATGGAATGCCATCCTTCCCAAGCTGATCCCACATGGACTTCCCACAGGCCTCAGCTCTCCCAGAACTGCTCCATCACAGCTCCATCCCATGGGGGCCCATCTTTCAGGCTCTGCTTCAGCACAGTCCCATGAGTGACAGCTCTCCCAGCCCTCCTGCTCCTCCACAGGCTCCTCTGCATGGGCTGCAGCTCCAGCCTGGACTGCTCCTGCAGGGATATCCATGGGCTGTGCTTCTTTCAGCCCTCATCCACTGCTGCACCAGGGCCTTAAGTTCAGTGAGATTAAGGTTGGCTGTTACCAGGGTTGCTCCTAACAAACTGAACATTACTGCTATGTTCTTCTGTTTTCACCAGCTCTTATTTATTTCTTGATCTATATTTGGACTACACACCCTCATTCACATTTTTTCACGGCTTCAAGCTTCACTACAATAAAGACTATAATAACTAAATAATAACAATTCACACATTGAATTTTTAATCATTAAGGAAAATGCTTAACCAGTAAATAATGGCTCAATGGTTTTAGCTCAATGTATTTTTCCTCATATGATACCCTGTGGAATAAGCTAAAACCAATATTTAAGATTATGTCAATATAATCCTATTTCAATAACACAAAGGACAACTTTCATGTAGCCTAAGTCATCCTTAAAGTACAGCAGACAGTGATGGAAGCATGACAAACACTTTATCATACCTATATTGTCACAACTGAAAATAAAATCTTTAGGATCAAAGATTCTCATGCAGAAGCAAGTAGTTGTGCAACTGTAGCTGATTCTGCTCAAACTCAAAACAAGACTTTCCAACCAATATCAGATATATAGGAAATGAACAATGATGGAAGAACTGTTGGATAAGGAAATACTTCTGATGATCCCCAATTAAAAAGTTGAGAGGGAATTTTTAAAGCTTCATAGCAGTGAATGTGAAAAAAAAAATCATTAGCTCAAAGACTGGCATAGTAGCTAGTTCAGCTGGAAAACAATAGCAAAAACACAACCAGTCACAAAGAAAATGCCCAATTATAAGTTAAGGTGCTTCTGTTTTTTTTGTATATGCTTTAATGATGAAGGAAGATACCTGTTTCCTAAGGTTATTTACTGTTGAATCAACTATTTATCACAATGAGTCAGCAATCAATTTGCATTTACCAGACTGGTGCATGTGTCTGTTCAGCCTGGTGTCCCCTTGTGACCTGCATCCCTCTCTAGAAATAGCACTCTAGAAATCTGAGAAGCAGCAAACACACCTCAGAGCATTAATGCATTCCAGCTCTTTGAGTAAAGAATTTACCAGCACTACAGGAGTTGGCTGCAATATATGCCTTTGCTGTGCAATGCTCCCACTGAAGCCTCTCCGAATTTGTCCTACAATACCATAAGGGCTTGTTTCCTAATTCAAAACATAGAGCTATATTTGCTTTTGAGATACCACAGTACTTACCCCACCTAACAAAAGACATTATGATTGCACTTTGAAAAGACCACACAGGGAGAGCAGGGGCACTGCTGAAGAGTATGCAGCATCCAAGGAGTTGGGCTACATTTGGTTTTGTATTTCCAATGATCTGAATATGATCAGATAACATGCCTCAGACATAAACTCTTCTAAAGGAATGCAAATGCTGGTCTCATCCTGCACAAAATCAAGCCCGTGGGAATGTGTATAAGTAGGAAAATATATTAGGAATTCATATCACACATTCTGAGTTTGTTACTAATCTCTTTAACCATAATAATATGGTATCATCTGACCATGCTTCAGTAACATTGGTAATAGCTATAGGTGAAGATTTCCCTAGCCTTCCCCAAGGCAGAGTCTCATCTCCTTACTGCTGCAGAATGAAAAGTTTATAAAGCCTCTGGGAGGAAAAAAATCCTGTTTTATCCAAATTAATCTTCTATCTGAATGAACATGCGGTACACTTTTAAAACAATAATTACCCTACCATCAAACAGGAAAAAAAATGAATAGGCTCAGAGTAGAAGTGTTTTAAGAAACAGAAACAACACATCTTGGAACTGACTTTGCAGGTCTCCCAAATATGAAATGTAATTAGCCGGTGAGAATTTGCATTCAATATATTATTAAACCTTGAAGCTGAAAATTAATTATTGCTATCAAGATTAATTTGAATCTAGGGGAAAGAGGAGGTGAACTATAATCTAAGGAATTCAAATAAATGTACACTTCTTCAGATACTTTTGCAAATAGCCGTGGAGACTTTCTTCCTTTCATTACCTGTTCGGGAAAAATACGTTGACAACTATTCAAATTTCTGAGATTTTTAGAAAAATTCCTATGTGTGGTACGATTTCAGTATAGACTGAACAAGTTGTATACCCACAGAACAGTAAACTGAGGCTCTAAAATGTTCTTTGAATTTCCTGATTTTGCAAACAAAATCCAAGATGGAAGAAGAAATCCAGGTATGTTTAGTAATAATAAATGTTGTTTTCAAGGCATATGAGGCCAGACGCTATGTTTGCATTCTATTACGGGAAGGTAGAAGATGACATTCTTTCAGGACTTATTTTTCACTGTGATTGCTAACTTATGAATATTTTTTTTTTTTTTTGCATTTGTCTCCTTCTGCCACAGAATAACATGAGAATGTGTAGAAATCTACTTTTTAATATAAGTTCTTTTTGAAGATGCAGCATATTTACAAAAGTATAAAAATAGATACTCATATAAAATCACAGCAAAATTTAGCCTTTACCTTCACTTTTTAATTTGCTGGAAAAGTGTAGGAGAGTATTTTTAGCTCCATTATGATATATATATATATTATTATAGTCAAAGTTGTTCGTTTGCAGATATACAAACAGCTTTTTGGTTGTTTGGAAGCCAGGTTACCTCTTTCATCTTCAAGTGCTCCACTCACCACTCTGCCTCAAAGGAACAAAAAAACATCTCAAATTAATTGTTTTGTTTGCAAACAATTTTTTTTTTAAATTTTATGGCATTTAAGGTATCCTCTATTTCTAGTCATTCCATGGTAAAAATATAAGATTGAAATTAAGTGTCCTCTCTCATTTTCTTACTTTCATCTTCCATATAATTTTTGGAGTAGTGCAGATATATAATCAATTTCAATGAATGATCCCATTCGCTCTCAGAATATGTAAAACTGTATGTGCTGAATTTTTCATCACTGACTAGGTAGATGTGTGGAGAGCAGTGGAAGTACCTTGACTTCAGCAAGGCATTTGACACTGTCTCCCACAACATCCTTGTTATGAAACTTAGAAAATATGAGATAGATGAGTGGACAGTGATGTGGATTGAGAGCTGGCTGACTAGCAGAGCTCAGAGGGTTGTCATCATCAGTACAGAGTCTGGCTGGAGGCCTGTAGCTAGCGGTGTTCCCCAGTTGTCAGTGCTAAGTCCTTATATCTTGTTCAATATCTTCATCAGTGATCTGGATGAAGGGACAAAGTTCACTCTCAGCAAGTTTGCTGGGAGGAGTGGCTGACACACCAGAAGGCTGTGCTGCCATTCACTGAGATGTGGACAGACTGGAATGTTGGGCAGGGTGGAACCTGATGAGGTTTAACAAGAGCAAGTGTAGAGTCCTGCATCTGAGGACGAATAACCACATGCATTAGTACAGGTTAGGGGATGACCTGCTGGAGAGGAATTCTGTGGAGAAGGACCTGGGGATCCTGGTGAACAACAGATTGGCAATGAACCAGCTGTGTTTCCTTGTGGCCAAAGAGGCCATTGGCATTCTGTGGTTCATTAAAAGAGGATGGCCAGCAGGTCGAGGGAGGTGATCCTCCTCCACTCTGCCCTGTTGAGGCTACATTTAGAATACCACGTCCAGCTCTGGTCTCCCCAGTACAAAGAAGACAGAGATCTCCGAGGAGTCCACTGAAGGGTCACAAAGATGATAAAGGGCCTGAAGCATCTCCCACATCAGAAAAGGCTGAGTAACTTGAGTCTGTTCAGCCTGGGAAAAGAAAGACTGAAGGAGAATCTGATACATGTGTACTAAAGGGAGGTGGGAGACAACTGGATGAGGCCAGGCTCTTCTCTGTGGTGCGTAGCAATAGGACAAGGAGCAATGGCCTAAAATTTGAACACAGGAAGTTCTGTACTAACATGTGGAAGAACTTCTTTACTGTAAGAGTGATGGAGCACTGGAACAGGTTGCCCAGGGAGGTTGCAGAGTCTCCTATGGAGATATTCAAGACCTGCCTGAATGCCTACCTGTGCATCCCACTGTAGGTCACCTGTTTTAGCAGGGTGGTTGGATTCAGTGATCTCTTGAGGTCCCTTCCAACCCCTGCAATTCTGTGATTCTATAAAGCAAGATGGAAGACAAGGTCTTGACAGTAACAAGTCAACTCTTTATAGCTAGGCACTGATTATGAGCCATGCTTGAAGCCACTCTTGTAACCAAAGTAGTATTTGAATATCTGAATCTACGGTGAAAAGGCTTTAGGAATCTTAATGTACCTACATGAAATAAAAAGATCAGATCATTTACACATCTGAACTTTTGCAGTGGATAAGCCAAAACTTCTTCCTCTTAAAAGAAGGGAAAAAAGTGTTAGGAAAAAAAAAAAATGTTTGGCCTAAATTCTTTTGTATTTATCAAAAGTTTAACATCTTAACTAAAATATATTGCTTATTACAGATTACTGGGCCACTGAACATAAAGAAACATCATGAAATCTTCCAAGTTATTTCTAGGATAACACTGTGTCATGGGGAGAAAAAAGCACCAAACAACCAAGCAATGACAAGTTCAGTTTAGTGAGGGGAACAAATAAGGAACAGGCTGTGTCAGTAAAATGCTTTCATATTTACCCAACCACATACATGCACATTATTAACCAAGATATTCCATGAGTAACATTTTAATGAATTATCATCATCAAACCTAGGGAACTGTTGGACTCTATTCAGAATTGGACCCTCTCTAACCTGTTTCCACGCTGAGTCACAAGAACTCCAAAATACTTGCATTTACTTCAAAACATCAACTCAGAATAGTTAAGTCTCTTGCATTCTTCACAGCTGAGAGGCATCAAAGGCTCTGTAGCAGTCATATTATTATTTTTTATAGGGCACTAAGTAGTCCAGAGGTTTCAATTTCCTGACATTTCTAGTTTGCTTCTTCCTACACTTGTGGGCATGAATTACAGCCATCCTTACAAGGAGAATCCTTATTGGTCACATAGTGTAACTTTACTGGGGGAACCACAACCTAATTTCTTGTAAGCTTCCAAGAGTTTGAATTGACCATTTTCTTACAAGTCTTTTCATTGCAATATAAGAAGGCAACAAATAAAACAATGTAATGTATGTGCAAAAAGACAGCAGATATTACACATCTGGTCATTTATCATGGATCACTTTTCCATTAGTAATTTTACCCCAGGACTTGGGACACTCCTACTCTAATACTGTACTTAGTGGAGTTTCCCATGTAGAGGAAGAGAGCATGAGAAAAAGAGTCTTGGTCAGAAACATTCTCTATGTATCTTCAGTGAGTATTTAATCTCATTTGCACCCAATTCTGGTTTACCACGAAAGCAGATCTTTAACGTTTAGTTAATTTCTTTTTCTGAGCAGAGATTTACTTACATTAACAGGCTTGTACTTTGTGAACTACATTATGATGTAAGCTACTTATCATGCCTTGAGGATGCTGAAAAGAAGATCCCACATTACTCCGGTGCATGCTTGCAAAGTAGAAATAGATAACTCATTTGATAGCCACAGTAAATGTTAGTATCCTGGTACCATTTCAACCCAAAGTGAAGGGTGAGCAACTGTATGTTCTTTGCAAGGAATGACATACTCAGAGAATTTGAAGAAAAAAAACAAGCTTAAACATTCACAGCATAGATCAAAGCATCAGTTGCAGGATATCTCTTCTGAGCATTGATTTGAACTCATCTAAATTAAGGCATGTAACAAGTTGCTTAAATTAGGAATGCAATCCTGTAGTGGTAAGAGAAAGATTTTTCAGGTTGCTTGTTTCTTTTTGGATAAGTTTTAATTCCTCTGGTGTAGCAACAGAGGAAGCATAAAGTGATTACCATTTAGTGTTAGGTGTTTCTTTTAAGAACATATATGTGTGTGAGATGAATTTGGGTCTGGGTTTACAGTCTATCTGGGTAGAAGTTTCAGTTGCTACAGGCTCTTTGTGTTTTATTCTTCCTAATGGTCTAGGAAAAAAAAAAATATTTACTATGAAGCTATGCTTTCAATGTGGTGGAATATTTTGGCTTTCATTCTAGTTTTGAATGGAAAAAAAATATGTTAAAAATCATACAGATACTACAGTTAGATTATTTTGTTTGAAACAGTTACTTCTCGGACACACTGATTTATGTAATATCTTTTTGGAATGGGACATCTCTGGCAGAAGGCTTAATTAAGAAGAAAATGAAAAGTCATTGCAAACTGAGTCTCATGTTTTGTAATAACAGAATTTACAGACTGGTAACAAAATCACAGCCATAAACCGAATAAGCATAGAAGTAAACCTAATCTTCTGTTCATCGTTTTCCCTCCTCTGAAATTCAACAGTTGATTGATGGCTCTTTATTTTATTTTATTTTTATTTTTTAACTATATTTTAAGATCATTCACTAAATGTCTATACAAACAGCTGAAAAGGAAAAGACAAAATTATATTGTCCTATGATTACTAGCAAGGGTTATAAGAGTAAAATTTTCACTGGCTGCTATAAAATCTGAATCACAGAATCATTGAGTCATAGAATGGCTTAGGTTGTAGGGAAACTTAAAGATCACCTAGTTCCAACACCCCTGCAACGGGCAGGATTGCTAGCCATTAGATCAGGCTGCCCAAGATCCCATCCAGCCTGGCCCTGAATGCCTCCAGTGATGGGGCATCCATAACCTCTCTGGGCAACCTGTTTGAGCACCTCCCTACCCTTTAAGTAAAAAATTTCTTCCTGTCATCTAAACTAATTCTCCTCTCTTTCCCCCATGTCATATAACTATCAAACCACGCAAAAAGTTTGTCCCCCTTCCTGACTGTAAGATCCCTTCAAGTACTGGAAGGCCACAGTGCGGTCTCCCTGGAGCCTTCTCATCTCCAGGACCAGATTTTCAACTGGAAAATGTTGACTGACAGGAAGATTATTAGAAACAGAAAATTCTAAGTATCAATAGTAAATCAAAAGTGTACTACTTAGCACATTTCCATAATGTCAGAAAGTTTTTATTTGAATTGTGTGAGATTTCAAATTATGAAATGCATGACATTTAAAATAACCATTAGAAAGGCACATTGATAGTACTTTTTTGAACTCTGAAACATATTCAAAGAATTTTGTGAAGAAAAAAACAAAAAGTTGCATGAAAGCGAATATATCAGAAAAGTCTACCATACACTGAACACCATATTTAAAGTTTAATAAACTTCTTCCTAGTTCTACCAGTACTGCATGGAATTTTTTTGGATAGGCTAGAAAGGTATGTTCCACTGACATTTGCAGACGGGAGTCTCATGGCAGAAATACACATATGAAATACATTCTTAGAAATACTGTTTCTATGTTGTCAGCCTATTCGCAAAGAAGTAAGTAGTGGTAATGCTATTTGGTTATAAATGAGCTATGGAGTTTTCTCTAGATTTTGTCTTCAAAATAGAAATGTAAAAATGAGAAATTTATTTTAAAAATTTGGATCTCTGCTGCTTATTTGCTTACACATATATATCTGCATTCTGAGTAGATATGTTGAGGATATGGAACAGTGAGTAGACACTGTATCTTAGGGGCCTATGGAGTATATCTGGCCTCAAAGTCTTACATAGACTTCCTCTTTTGACTAGCTGACAGTGACTGAAGAAAAAGTGATTTCTGACACTTCCATAAAAGTTTCAGAGACAGTTCTTTCTGCTTCTGGTAACTGGAGGAGGAGTTCTACTTTCAGCTCTTCTTTCACTAACTCATTTTTCTTCATCAAATTATTCTACATATTCAGAATTCAGAAGTAACTGAACAACAGCATTAACATTCCCAGGACCTAGCATGTTTAATAGGAATAGTTTCTAATGCTAAGTATGCAATGAAAGAAGGCTTTTTTTGTTTTTATTTCTTTTTCTCTCTCTCTCTTTTTTTTTTATTAATCTTTTCTCTCTTTATTACTTTTTATTATTATTATTGTGGATTTTTTTTTCTTTTCATTCCTTCTATGCGATGGCATTTATGCAGAAATACAAAATCATGCTAAGAGAGTGGAAGGATGTGTGAGCTATTCTGAACAGAAAGCAGATGATGATAATGATGATGATGATGCCTTCCTAGCTCCTTATGCACTCCTCACTGGCAGAGCAGTAGGAGACACCAAAAAGTTTTTGGCTGGGCATAAACACCTCTCAACAACAACTAAAACACTGGTGAGTTATCAACATTGCTTTTCTCCTAAATTAGAATACAATGTCATACTAGCCACTACAAAAAATACCTCTATCCCAGCTGAAACCAGAACAATATTCACTACTTATTCCATAATATTTATCTCATGCTCAGGTTCCACACTTTCTAGTATATCCATTTGATATATACATACAAATGTCATCACTTTAGTCTATATGCCATCCTTCTATAATATCAATTCAGTTTGTTTAGTCTTTTACTTTGAGCTCTGTCATAACAGCCCTTAAGGCAAGAGAAATTGTATACAGTGTTGGGTTGGTGAAGCAATATGGTGAAGCAAGTACTGGTTCCAACACAACTGCTCTTATTTGGTTCTGTATCTGCTGCTTTTTGCTCAGTTCCAGCAAAAATCTTTTTCCATTAATCCCAGTGACTCTTACTGTAATACTATTGATAAGGCATATAACAACCACAGTAGTGATTACAATGTGGTATTTAACAATTAACATCAGAAAATTCAAATCAATGGCTATTCTCACCCAAAATCAAATACCCTTCAAGTATGCACCAGACTTCCCTGTCGTTCCACATTACCCATCGAGTAATCCTGGCTCCTTGAGCAAAGGCAGACTGACAGATAAATAAACTTGCCTTTACCCAAGCCAGGAATAACCCAGACTGTCTTGCCCAGGATATACGGATTTTGATTGAAAAGGGCCAGCTTGATTGTCAGATCTGCTAATTTTGAGCAACCAGGTGGCTTTTGATAAATATGAATCTCAATGTTTGAATGCCCCAGCACCCACTGTACTCAGTGTAGTCTTAAGGACTACAGTCCATTGTGCCATTAATTGTTCCAGAGGCTGGTGAATGATAGGGGATGTGATATACCCACTCAAAGCCATGGTCTTTGGCCCAGATGTCTATGAATCCCTCCATATATCAGACAGTGCTATCTGAAATAAGCACTGCGAAGCCACCTAGAGGGTGTCTACTGTGGATGGGTCTGTTCTCTACCCCCAGGCAGACTGAACTGCAAATGGTCCAGCTTTATACACAACAGATAGCCTTTCTGTAAGACTGTGGTGGCTGTCTGTGGTCTTTCTGTGTTTTATCTTGTAGGTTTCCTTCCAATCCTTTTGAACACTAGAAATAGTTTACCAAACTCTGGAAGAAAAATATTGAGCTAAATTAAATGCTGTGCAGTTTCCCACTGTTCTCTTAGTTTTTTTCTCTCTAGATGATTGTAGCACACTGGCTATTTGTAGGTATAAGGGCCTTTTCTGCCACTCAGTGAGCTTTTAAAACTGTCACCTAGTGCATGAAATTCTGTAATTTCAGTCCCTACTGCATGCTGCTGTTATTCTGTCTTGTTCTGCAAAGATTTTAAAAGCACATAACCTTAAGAACTTATTACTATCGTAATATGCCTATGCTTGCATGCATAGATCAGAGTTGCCATTTATCATTCTGGTGAAAAACTTCCTATCAATTTAAAATATTATTTTAATTTCATTCCCATTTTTAAAAAGTGACAAAAAAAGGTACTGATTTTAACAGTTTAGAAATGGGACCCTAAATTCATAATCTGTTAAACTGTGGTAGAGTTAACCTTGGACTTAAACCCTGTGATTCAACTAATCTCTTTTTCAGTGTCCCCTTTTATCTTAAATCATACTAATTTCCTCTGTAGTCAGTGGAGAGTTATAGGCATTCATAGCTTACAGCTATGACCTAATTTAGACACTGTTTCAGAAGGAGAAATTTCATTTGAGAAGTGTCAGTCTCTTTCAATTCACTATCAGTTCCATAAGGTAATCTACAAGATCAGCTGTAATACAAGTAGCAATGTCATAGGCCCCCACAATCAATTTAATTGTCTAAATAAGTATCTAGTGTCAAGTGGATCTGCAAGAGTATTCACTTGTTCTTCAGCTGTCAGTCTGAAATAGTGCATATTTTCCTTACATTGCCGTACTTTATCCCTTTAAATATGTCTGAAGTACTCAGTGATGTGCCAGGAGCACGATTTGACTATGTCAGGTAACAGAAGCATAATTCTATGCTAATATCAGATGAAGTAAATATCAGAGTAGGATTCAGCTCAGTGTTAAATATCTAGGTGTCTACTTACCAGTCGCTACAAGTGAAGTACTCTGAACTGTAAACATCATCTGGGATCATATTAATAAAACACTATAAAAGCTGGAGTCTGAGGTTCAGTTCATCATGAATTGGACATATGGAATGAAATAAATTTCTTTAACATATGTATCTAGAGCAAGTTGAGATTCCTTAAGAAATATTCCTTGACCTCCAGAAATTGGTTTTGTAAATTATGGTCTCCTCCTATGGTCCTGTGTCTCACTTGTTTCTGTGGAGGTCTACTGGATGGTCTATTGATAAAGTTCACATTATTTTGACTGGAATTATACTGGAAGTATAATGTGTCTTTGTGAATTCTTCTAGGAAAAAGTCTGTGAATTCTACTCTAGTATGTGTACTCAGAATTAGTTATGATAGCAAATTTTTATTTCTTACAAAAATGTTCATGCTGTCATGTGATGGCCTGCCTGTTTACTTTACATTTTCTTCCTTTTGTATGCTTTTGTCTATGTTTATATTATTCTGCTCTGTGCAGTCACATTAATACAGTTCTGAATCTTAGTTTTCTGTCTGGACTATATTTCATTTCCTGCCAGTACTTTTATTTACTCTAAGGAGTGAGGTCTCAAACCACATATAATGCCACATTTTTGTCCATGTTACGCATACGGACCAAATTTATCTAACAACCTCCAATTTACTACAATTTTCTGTTTCTCAAAACAAAATACCAATCACAGCAAGGGTGTTGTTTTATCTCCTGGGGCACCTTTCCAACTGTGTTACGAGCACGAGGTAGTTGAGCTGTAGCCACCTCGTTTCGTAGCACCATAATCACAGACTAAGTTTTGTCGGTGTACATGACCCTGTCACCTGTTGTTTTACATCATTACAGTGGTTTTGTTAGAGCTGAAGTATCAGCTACACGAAAGGAAGATATGGCCTTACCAAGATGAAAACAATATGCTATAATAGCAAGATTGCTCCTCTGATAGATTTTTTCTCATGCTATTATAAAACAGATTTCACATCAGTATTATTTTGCTGTAAGTTAGAACCAAGTCTTATACATTCTTTTTCACAAATGAGTGCTCACATACAACCTTACCCGGTGCGAGGTCACTAACTCACAACTTGGTAGTAGGCAGACGTTTGCTGTCAAGCAGAACATCAGCTGACTCAGAATCAACATATTGCTTCCATCATACTAAATTGCTTGCAAATCTCAAAACAGACTTGTAGGAAAAAAAAAAATGTAAGGCTTGTTGAAAATCAACTAGGACAACTAGCACTAAACACAAAGCCTTGGTCTGATGCACAGTTTGTTTTCTGACTGAAGTTTCTCCAGAACAGTGTGTTCCCCACTGTGCAAATTTATTACTCGCAGCCTTTGGGATTTGTTTGTTTCCCATGCAGTTTGAGCTGCTGGCTCTACTTTGGCTATACCATCTGTTGTTCTTCTCTCCTCTTTCCTAGCATTTCTCTTTCCTTGTGTCCTCCATTCCAAGCTATATTAACCAGTGCTTGCCTCAAAGGGTATTTGAGATCTTTTAGTTTAGCTGTCAATACTGTCAAGTGCCTGTGATGGAGAACCCTGAATCCCCTTTCAAATCTTCCAAGAAGTATTAAACTGCTTTAAAATATAACTTAAGTTTAGCCTTCTGGAAAACTGCTTCATCTGTATTTGGATTTTGCACCTCTATTACTAATTTTTCATACATTTCTTCTTCCCCCAAGGTAACATTTTCCTATCTCAATATAGATTACTCTTTCAATAGTAAGATATCTTGCCATAGTTTGTACTTTTTCAGTCCTTAATTACTCAAATCATCTAAGTGTAAAATAATACACAGCTGAGAGTTTGAAAACTGTATCATAGTCATTTGTTTCTATGAGAATTCTGTCAGAAATACACCAGAATTAACATGGACTAGGACACTGGGACACCAAACGGAAAACCAGCAAACAACTGTTTTTTAAATCTCATGTTTTTTAAAGAAATGACATACCCGAATCATTGTGAATGTGGCATACAGTTTTTGTCTATGCATTCCCCTGCAATTATGGTTTAAGATATTTTTTTTCTTTTCTCTTGGATAAGAATTGTTGCATGAAAAAAATGAAGAAAAGTTGGAGTGATGTCAGCCTTTTGAGTCTGAACTGATACTGCAGTATGCATATTCTATATTTACTCTGAAATAGTTTGCTCTTTAAAGCAAGTCACAGCCATTTTAAACACCTGTGAGTGCATGGAGCGCTGGAACACAGTGTTAGCTCATCCATGTGGTTATGTGCATTAACACTCTATTGTTTGGATTCTCATGTGTGCTTTGTATCTTGTATCCCCTGGGCACAGCTTTGTTTACCTCTGTGCAGTAGGTAAGGTGACTTCATGAATTATGGTTTAAGTAACAAGGAGACCATACAGAGCTGCTTTAATATGGAGACAGAGAATGAAGGAGTACTTATTTTGTACATGGCTACATAATAATAAATTTATGCCCCAAGTAACTACTCTGTAATTTTCCAGAATATCACATTTGGCTGCTTTCTTCCTTATAAACTATGATTTTATATTGAAACCTCAGTATTCAATGAGAAAACTCTTATCACAAAAAAAAAGCCTGTCCCATTCATCCTCCCATTTCATATAAATGGCACAAACACAACTGATAAATTGCAATAATAATAATAATAATAATAATAATAATAAATGGCTATGTGGGCAGTGATATGCAAGAAGGTAACATTGACTTTGTGTTGTTTCCAGTATCTTGAACCGTCAAGTGGGTTGCTTTTAATATTTGTTTGATTAGTTTCTACTGGAGAGAAGTAGGCTCGTGCCCTTGAAATAGCACTTTTTGAATATTACAAAATATATAGCCAGAAATGAGCTCCTTCAGTAGAGGGCAGATGCATTAGTCAAGTATTAAAAGACTTGATCTGTTTACCAAGTCGAACTAGTTACACTGACTGTATAATGTAATCTGTTCTACGCTATAAATTATCTTCTACCTTTCAAAAATGGGAAGCAGCTGATAAAGACCTCTGAGGAATTTGCCATCCCTCAGCCCATCCATCTGTCCTGCCTTCTCTGGCTTTTGGAGAAACAGCTGTCTTTAAACATTATACAGTAATTCTATGCCAAATAAATGCATGCAGTACTGAAGCTAGTATTGTCTTGTGTATCTTAAAGGTGATTAATTTTTTATCAGGTTTTAAGAGATGCATTCATTTATTCAACAAGCTGAACAATAAGCATGAACTGTGGAATGTAGATTGCTTCCTGTGTTTCAGTTGTTAAATAGCTGATATATCCCACTGGAAAAGCAAAATATTTGTCCCACGGTTTATATTAGTGTCACAAAAAATTATATGTAACACTCATAATAAAGAGATAATAGTGATGTTGCACTGCTTTAAGCAGACACAAGCAGTGAACAAACTTCAATGCTCAACAGTTTATTCCACTGAGAGGATCAAATTTTTGCAAAATGAAACTACAACCCTGTTACTGTGTTATAAAAAATAATGTGTACTATTTACATAACACAATTATTGAATCAATATTTTTTGACCAGGTGATTTTACAGGTAGCAGGAGCTATGAAATGCCAAAGAGAGAATTAGTCAAAGTATAATGTATTCAATAACTTGAATGGGATTCATCCTGTTTAAGGGTGTAAGCCAGCTGTCTAACTGTAGTCAGTTGGAGCTATTATAAACAATCAAGGATACTTACTGGTACAACCTTCAGCCACCAAATCAGAATCACTAGAATCCCTTATATACCTTGTGTCATACCTGTGAGGCTCCCATAGGTGTCTTAGGTAACCCACAGCACATCAAATGCCACTACAGATCTATCTTTAGGTTTCTAAATGTTAGTCTAGTGGTGATATCTATACCCGAGATAGTCATCTTATTTACTATTCATTAAAAAAAAAAAAAAAAAAAAGAAGAAGAAGAAAGAAGAAAAAGAGAGAGTGAGATTGTAGGGCATGATGTGTATTATTATGCTGTGCGTGTGGTATACTGCCTACCAAAATACTTGTTGCTTTTTGCTGTTCATGGAGCCTAGTACTCACCTCAGATGCTGACATTCACGTGTGGTCAAACAAGTCCCAGGCTTTTCTTCTAATAAATGAAATGTGCCTGTTGAAAATATTAAGGCATTGGCAATCTGGATCCTCTTCTTGATTAGAAAAGTAACTCCAAGAAACTCTGTTCTCAGAAAACATTATCTTCCTTGTCACTGTTAAGCAAAGTCAATCAATCCAATTACCAAATTAGTATGAAAAGGTGCCATAATGTCCACTTGTATTATTTACTGGGGACAATCCAAGTGGTTAGTGCACCAGGATCCCTGAAGTGTTCTGCTATTTCTTTTGAAAGAAAATTAGTGGGCAACAGACAAGAGAGTACAAAATTACCTTAATCTCCCTTTAATTACAAATGTGCAGTTTCTGCAGGCAGACTTTGAACTGAATGGATCTGAAAAATAGAAAAGTACCATCTTGGCTTGCACATTAGAAATTAAAAGCTAAAATTCCTCTTAGAATCATAGAATCATTAAGGTTGGAAAAGATCTCTAAAATCATCTAGTCTAATGATCACCCCCACCATGCCCACTAAACCATATTCCTCTATGCCACATCTACACGCTTCTTGAACATCTCCAGGGACAATGACTCAACCACCTACCTGGGCAGCCTGTTCCAATGCATTATCACTCTTTCTGAGAATAATTTTTTTCTTAACATTCAACTGGAACCTCCTCTGGTGCAACTTGAGGCCATTCCCTCTTGTCCTATAGCTGTTACCCTGTGGAAGAGACTGATCCCCACCTCACTACAACCTCCCTTCAGAGAGTTGTAGAGAGAAATAAAGTCTCCTCTGAGCCTCCTCTTTTACAGACTAAACAATCCTTGTTCCCTGAGCTGCTCCTCATAAGTCTTGTGCTCCAGACCTATCACAGCTTCGTTGCCCTTCTCTGGACATGCTCAAGATCTTTAGTATCTTTCTTGTAGTGAGGGGCCCAAAACTGAACCTAGTACTCAGTGTGATCTCACCAGAGTTGAGTACAGTGGGACAATCATCTCCCTGATCCTGCTGACTATACTTGTTTCTTATACAAGCCAGGATAACATTGGCCTTCTTGGCCACCTGGGCACGCTGCTGGCTCATGTTCAGTTGGCTGTTGATTCCCACCCTCATATTCTTTTTTGCCAAACATCTTCCCAGCCACTGAGCACCAAACCTGTACTGTTCCATGGTATCATGACCAAAGTGCAGGGCCCAAAACTAGGTCTTGTTGAACTACCTCCTTTTGTCCTAAGCTCATCGACTCAAATTGTCCAGGTCCTTTTGTAAGGCCTTCCTACCCTCAAGCAGATCAACACTTCCTCCTAGCTTGGAGTCATCTGCAGACTTACTGAGCATGCACTCAATCCCCTCATCCAAATCATCGATAAAGATATTAAACAGGACAGGCCCCAATACCAGCCCCTGAGGAACACTATTCATGCCAGCTGGATTTAACTCCATTCACCACCATTCACTGGGCCCAGCCCTCCAGCCAATTCTTTACCAGCAAAGAGTGTATCTGTTCAAGCCATGAACTGATGGCTTCCCCAGGAGAAAGCTGTGCAAGACAGTGTCAAAGACTTTGCTGAAGACTAGGTAGACTACATCAACTGCCTTTCCCTCATACACCAGGTGTGTCACCTGGTCCTAGAAGGAGATCAGATTGGTCAGATAGGACCTACCTTTCATGAGCCCATGCTGGATGGGCCTGATCCTCTGGTTGTCCCAGACATGTTGCATAATCACACTCCAGGTGATCTGCTCCATGACCTTCCCCAGTACCAAGGTCAGGCTGACAGGCCGGTAATTCTTTGGGTCCTCCTTCTGGCCTTTTTTGTACCTGGGCATAATGTTAACAAGTCTCCAGTCACCTGGGATGTCCCTGGTTTACCAGTGTTGCAGATAAATGATGGAAAGTGTCTTGGTAAGCACTGCCATTGGTAACTGTGCTGATATAATGAAGTTAAATTACTATAAAGCAGTTGTCCTCATCTTTCATTAAATTCTGATGAAAATATCACTGTACAAAATCAACAAAGCTTAAATATAAACCAGAAAATATATTTCAAATAGTAATTGTACATGAAAAATCATTATACAACTGCATGCTTAACCACGTGCCACTGAAAGGCTAGTTCTTGCTTTTTAACTTCATCATCAATTATGTGGTCAGATTTGCTGAGAATGGATAATTAATGAGTGATAATTAATGAGGAAAGACCAAGTCTGCTAACTTAGATTGCTTAGGAAAATGATTTTGCTTTGGACATTATGTGTTTTAACACAGCCAAATGAAAGGGCAGATAGCAAGGAGCAAAATATATAGGTCACTTGCAGTTCAGAAAATGGTCTTCTGGTGTTCAGTGACATTGAAGGACTTCAAGGAAATAGTAGCTAATTAAGTGAACATGTGCTCCCGGGAAACATTATAGCTAAGTAGGTGAACATGTTTTTAAGATGTATAAGTAAAAAAAAAGTTAAACAGAATAGAGAAGGCTATATTTGTGTTCAGCACTTAACAGATATTTACAAGGATACTTACAGATAGTTTTGGTGACTATCTTAAAGAAGGATATTGAAATATTAAATGATAAAGAGATAAATAGAAAGCTCAAGAACTGGGAAATTAATAAAGTGTATCTAAGATAATGGTGTGAAGTAAGTGTCTACAAATTCATACATGGAAAAAAAATCAGACAGTTTTTTAATATGTTTGTTCAGAACACCAATAGGAAGAAGACCATACATTTATAGATTCATATAATAATTTAGTTTGGATATAATAATAATAATAATATAATTATTATATAATAATAATATAATATAATAATAATTTAGTCTCTAGAGGTCATCTAGTCCAACCTCCTACTCAGAGAAATACTAACTTTGAAGTTAGATCAAAATGAGAAAGATCCTTCCCAGTCAAATTTGAAAGTCCTAAGTGATGGAGGTTTCACAGCCTTGTTAAGCAACTTGTTCCAGTCCTTACAAACTCATTCTGAAATTATTTTTCTTATACCAAACTTATATCAAAGATTTTTACTGCAACTTGTTTTTCCAGTGTTCTCATCTAAGCTTATTCTGACTCTGTCTTCTCTTTTATTCTCTTTAGATATTAAAACCAGCTTTTAGGTAAGTACTCAACAGCACCATTATTGAAAATTTGTTGATTAGATAATCCTCCTATTTTGTAAATGACTCAAGTGGGTTTTCCAGGAGATGTAGGATTTAAACACATTCTGCCCTGATGATTGAATTGCTGGACTGCTGGTTGAAATTATGATTTCTAAATAATAAATTAACTACATTACCTAATTTATTGTAAAAATTCCTTCAGACATTAAACTTATGATATTATGAAGTCAATTAATTCCAAAAATATTGCACAACTTGCCTATTTCTGGAAATGAGGGAATAAAATCCTTCCCTGTCTTCTTAGTGATGCTTATCACATTTCCCCAACACTGTTGACATACTCGGTCGTTACTGACCCTGTTGGTATGGACTCTTGTTCTTAGTAGTCTTGGCAACGATATTCACAATCTTATGAACACTGAATAATAAACAGAAGTTAATAGAAAAGAATAGTAATTTTTAGTAAACAAAGTAATTATGATTCAGAAGTCCATACAGATAGGACTAATCATGCCTTTAGTATCTATCCATGAAAAGGGGAATGGGTGAGTGATTCAGAAATTGATATAGTACATCATAAGTGTCTAAACTTGGGTGAGGCAAATCACAAGAAATACTGCAGAAGAAAAAAACTATTCATAAAGAAGGAATGTGCATAAAAGTGGAATTTCTTAATTCATTTTTCTTTTATATTCCCAATATTTGGAAAGATTCACATGTCATGTGCTGTTTATATTTCATGGCTCATGGTGACTCCTTGAATATGGAATATGCTAATGTATGTGCATTAAAATTGTCATACTCCAGATATGTAATTAAATTTGTTATCTGAATGTAAGTAACTATCATTCTGAATACATCAGAATCACTTTGCTAAAATCAACACTTATTTATTTGATACAATTTCTCAAATATTGATTTACTTTCATTATGGTTTAGAGAAAGGTAAATTTTTGCTTCAAATTTGATCAAATACACGTGATAGCTACTTTAAATAATAATATCCTTTATTTCATAGAATAAGCTTTTAAAATTTGAATATAACCAAGACTGAAGCTGAAGTTCTCATTGATTCCTGAAGCTTAAAGGAGATAGTGATTTTTTTGTTGTTGTTGTCAATGTTTGTTGAAATTTCTCTTTTGTTCAAAGTAGCTGTCACATAAATAATCAGTTCCATGGATGTAAAAGCTAATATTTTCAGTCAATCTAAAATCTGCAAATAAATGAATCCTCAGATAACCTTCCACTACCTGGAGGGGCCTACAAGAAAGGTAGGGAGGGACTTTCTGGATGAGGGGAAATAGGTTTAAATGGGATAATGGCAGATTTAGACTAAATATTGGGAATAATTTATTATTATTATTATTATTTTGCTGTGAGGCTGGTGACACCCTGCAACAGGTTTCCCAGTGAGGTTGTGAATGCCCTCTCTCTGGAAGCATTCAAGGCCAGGCTGGATGGGACGTTGAACAAAAGGGTCTAGTGGGAGATGTCCCTACCTGTATCAGGGAGGGTGGAAGTAGATAATCTTAAAGGTTCTTTTCAACCCAAATCATTCTATGATTCTATGATTTACAGATTGATGTATTTTTTTTCATATGCTAATATAAGGGAAAATAATTTGGAGTTTAAACGTAGGGTTTATAAAGTTATAATTCAATCAATATACAAACCCATAGAAGTATATGCATCTTTTTGTATTTAAAATACATTCTATGTGACATTTCTTTAAAATTATTTCCAAAGAATATTCTTTAAAACTACTGCAGCTGTGAATTACATAACATGTATGTAGGTCACTTTGAAAGTAGTGCCTCCTACTAATTTCCATTGAAACTACAATAAACATAAAGTGCACAGTAACACTACTTGATAGAACAAATTCTCTTCTCCAAAACACCCTTTTTCAACATCACCACCATTAGCTATACATTTTCACTAGCAATGAAAAAGTGCCTCTATGCCACACTCCTAAAAATCTTCATGGTTCTCCAAAATAAAGCTTGTATTTCATATCACTGTTGCTACTGTTGCTACTGTTGAAATGCACCACCCACCTCCTCACCATGTTCACCTTCACTGTCTGATCTCCATAAACATTTAGCAAGCATCGATTGTCAATGAGTGCCATATTTTCCCTCATGGAGGAATTCAATTCCACACCCTTGCTTCATATGCTTTTCTATGTCAGACGCCATTTTGTGAGATTGCCCTTCTGCTGCCATCTGTCGCAGCAACAAAATATAATGAAATATTAGTGGGAATGTTCAACTTCTACTGCCATACCACCAACATGTGCCTCTGACATCATGGGCCAACATGATAAAATAAGAGTTATTATTTTTGAAACAACACTCTTAATTAATTATCTGTGATCATTTCACTAAATGTAGTAGATGTACTTAATAACTTGAAATTATAATAAACAGTAGTATATAACAAAACTTTTTGTATCAATATTTTAGCCTCTATGTCAATGAAATGTCATTGTTTGTTTAAGTGTATACTTATATATATACTGCACAGAAGTAGCATACAAATAATATAGCAATCTACAAAGATTCTTTTCAAATATACAGAAAGAAGTATCAAAAGCCTGGCTTTATCCCTCAAAATTTATAAAAGCTTACAGTTAAACAACTGATCTTTTCTTCTCTGGATTTGTTTAATGCACTTGAGCTTTGTAACAGGAAGCTAAAATGATGCTGCCAACTGAATTAATAGATTATTACAACAAGTTTTCAGTTCCTGCCTTGAGTTGCCAGAGATTAATCATGAATTAGCAATTATATCTATGGAAAATATCTTACTGCAACTTAGAACTGTTCTCCTGCCTGCTACCAATTCTATTCAATTATTCTCTGCCTTTATTTATTACAAATTCCCTTTGTACTTCCCATGCCTCTGATTCTGATGCACGTTCTCACATTTTCACTCTCCTTTCATTCTTACCCCTGAACTTCAAGACAGAGAAGGTGCAAGAATAACGTGAGAAAGAGCATATATCTCTCCATACTGAATAATCAAAACATTTGGGTATCCTTGTTAATCAGTTCAGAGTTTATGCCTACATATTAATGATGCAGGGAGTTACACCATGCTATCTCACCACTTATACACCGGAGTGCTTAACGGTTAGCAAGTGTAGTTTCAGGGGTTCCTCTTGCTATATAGTCTAGTCCAGGGCAGCCCATGGAAATGAATGTTTGAGCATTGTGATTAATTATATACTTACTGCAATTACTAGAGGCTATATTTCAGAAATATGGATCAAATATAAAATTTATATTTTTTACTCACATGTATTGAAAATGCAGATGACCAAAATGTCTGTCTAGTACTATTCACATAAATCCATCATCAGGCATTTAGGTACATACTTCATTTTCAAAATCTCCTACAATTCTTAAAATCTACTGGATTTTATGTAGAATTTGTTGTAAAAACAAGCAGAATTGTACTCAAAATATGTTGTTTCTTTAAATTTGTCAGTATACATGTATATTGTTTTCATTTTCATGGGTTAGTTAGCAGCTAAACTATTAGATAGACCAGAATGTTCACCAGTCAGCCCTGCATAACATCTCTCATGTTACACAGTCATCAGAGTTTTTAACATTGCTAATTAATCTGTGGTGATATTATTTAACAAAGGATTATTCTGCCAACTGGAAGCAAGTAATTCCCTATTCTCTTTCCTCCCTACCACCCTTACTTGCATCCATCCTGTATTATGAGATCTGTATCATCTCAAAATGATGCTAGAAATAAGCAAATGGAATATTTTAATATCTTATCTGAAGGATAAATTCTCCTAGAAGTGCAACTGCTGTCCAAATATAGGACCTTGGCATCAGCAGACTGCAGAAACTCACATCCAGTTTGAGATTCTTGCTGAATGCCCTCATTAGAGGTCTTTTGGTTAATAGCTCTTTAACGTACAATTTCATCATGACAACTAAAACTGACATTTCAAAAGGTAGGTGGATTGTACATAACAGGACCCCTCTTGACATTCTTTGTTTCCTTGAAGTCAGCTTTCAGATACGTTTACTGCATTTTCATTATGTAGCACATCAATGCAGAAGGTCCCTTCCTTCCTGTCAGCAAGATGCAATCAGAGCAGCACCCAGGGCCAGAGAGCTATTCTTGCACAGATCACTGTGCACTTAAAATAGTGTCTTTCACTTACTTGGGGAAATCAATTGTATTCCAAACCACTAGTTTAATATAAGGAGAAGAAGCTAAAGGAAGCTAAACAAAAGATTATGTTCTAAAATATTCTACATCACTGCAATGAGGATGTAAAGAAGATGCAAAGGAAATGCAGCTGACTAAATTAGTTGCTGCTGAAGACCTGCATCTGCACACAGAAGATTCTCTTGGGAATTACGTCCGGGGGAAAAAAAAAAAAAAAAAAAAAAAAAAAAGAGAGAGAGAGAGAGAGAGAAAAGAAAGAAAAAAGAAGAAAAAAAAAAAGAAGAAAAAGAAAAAGTCAAAACTCAATAGGCAAAAGTAGTCTTCTGCAACTTAAATATGGTTAACAGAAAACACACTGATAGAATATATTAATCCATTAATCGCCTCTTAATTGAGTTGATAAAAGGGCAATTAGATATGAGAAAGGCAAAGAAAACAGTTTGGAAAAATTCTTCTGAGACAAGAGAAGGTTCTTAGGTCTTTGCTTTCCAGCAGTGACCTTGGCATTGTGTTTATTTGTTAAAAACCACAATGACACTAGTTTGATGCTCTTGCAGAACTAAAAATGGCAGGAAATTGTAGTGCTTAATTAACTGAAGTTTTACTGAGAGTCCTATGAGACCTATTGTGTCCTTGCTCCATTTTTGAGTTCTTTCCTGTTCTCCTCCTTCCTCCATAGGAAAACAATTGGAGTGTCTCAGGTTGAGGAAAATGGAGAGTCCAAAAGAAAAATTTGTTGGCAACCTCTCATCAGACCCTAACTGACACTACTTCAGCCTATATCTTGAGGATATAAATTAAAGATACATGTTTTTTAAGTCCTATATGATTGCTTTTGTTTCTCATTTTCTCCTTGATTTTGTTTGATTTTCAAAAGAGGAAAAACTGCTCAAAACCCAGCAGTAGAACTTTCACTGTCTTATTTACAATGGGGTGCTTGACAAAATAATTTTAACCAAAATACACAATCTGAAAGGGGAATTGTGATGGTTTTTGACTGATTACTCTTCACAACTGTGTGATCTCAACATAATTGGCACTTATGTCTTATTCCATTTCATGTGTGCTATCTAACCTATGTTCATTTAGTCTATAATTTTCTGAACCTTTTCATAAAATTCAACCATGTTTTTTATGTCAACCATGCAATATCTCAGGAATCGGAACCTTTCCTGCTTAAGCTGTACAAAAATAGGATCACATTTTTGATTATGTTTGCTTATTTAATAGATTTTCACTAGAAATCTTCTGCAATAGAAGTCCATAACCAAAAAGTTTTTATACCTACTTGCCCTAAAATTCAACATACTGACCAGGATCTGAAGAAAAGATAAATTTAGAGTTGGACTTTCTTCCTACTCATTGCATAGCTGGAAATTTTTTTCAGTAAGATTTGTCCTTCCTAGTTAAATTTCTGTGAAGGAAGTCATGTTTTAGAAAGCAGCTCTTAGGAATGATATAATGATTTCAGGCATGTTTCTTTGTAATAATAGATACACTGGAATTATTCAAAGTACTTCATAAAAATGTGCAGGTACACATAATCGGTCACTGAAACTCTCTACCACAGATCATGTCGCCTAACCATTTCTGGTTAAAAAATTTAACCTTGAAATCAATGTTCCATGAGATAAGTGCCACTCTAGATATATACCATTAAACTTCTCTAATAAAAATGTTTTTTGGTCTCAAACCAAATGTCCTGCTGAGTTCCCATAGTACATACAGCCATAGATTCATAAAATGGCTTAGGCTGGGGATACCTTGCAGATCATCTAGTTCCAACTCCCCTGCATGGACAGGGTTGCTAGCCATTGAATCAAGGTGTCCAGGATCCCATCCAACCCGGCCTTGAATGCCTCCAGAGATGGAGCATCCAGATCTTCCCTGGACAACCTGTTTCAGTGTTTCACCACTCTCTGAGTAAGAAATGTCTTCCTAATATCCCACGTAATTCTCCCTTTTTAGTTTAAAGCTTTTCCCCTTTATCCTATTACTATCTATCCATGTAAAAAGTCAGTCCCTCTCCTGCTTTTAAACTCCTTTCAGGTAGTGGAAGGCCATACTGAGGTCTCCCCAGAGATGTCTCTTCTCCAACACCCTCAATCTTTCTTCATAAGAAAGGTGCGTCAGTCCTCTGATCTTCGTGGCCCTCCTCTGGATCCATTCCAACAACTCCATATCCTTCCTGTACTGGGAGCCCGGACACAATACTTTAGATGGGGCCTCAGAAAGGCAGAGTAGAGGGAAACAATCTCCTCTCCCTGATGGCCACCCCTCTGTTGATGCAGCCCAAGATACTGTTGGTCTTCCAGGCTGCAATAACACACTGCTGACTTATGTTCAGCTTTTCATAGATCAGGCCCCCCAAGTCCTTCTTTACAGGGCTGCTCTCAATGAGGTCTTCTCCCAGTTTGTATATATTTCTGGGACTGTCTCAACACAAGTGCCACATTGTGCACTTGGCCTAGTTAAACCTCATTAAATTCTCACATGCCAAATTTTCAAGCATGTCTAGCTCCCTCTGGATAGCGTACATCCTTTCTACTGTGTCAGCTACACCACTCAGCTTTGTGTCATCAGCAAACATGCTGAGGGTTCTCAATCTCACTGTCTTTGTCATTGATAAAGATGGTGAAGAGTGCCGGTCCCAAGATGAACTTCTGGGGGACAGCACTCTCGACCAACCTCCACCTGGACATAGAGCTATTAACAACTCTCTGGCTATGACCATCCAACCAGTTTTTTATTTACTTAATAGTCCAGCCTTAAAATCTGTATCTCTCCAAATTAGTGACAAGGATGTGGTGCAGGACCATGTCAAAAGCCTTACACAAGTCCACACAGACAACATCATTTGCCCTTTCTTTGCCCATCAGTGCTGTCACTCCATCCTAGAAGGTGACCAGATTTGTCAGGCATGATCTGCCGTTGGTGAAGCCATACTGTCTGTCTCACATCACCTTCACATCTCACATGTGCTCCATGGTCTTCCCAGGCACACAGATGAGGCTCACAGGCCTGTAGATCTTTTGGTCTCTCTTTTTCCCTTTCTTAAATATGGGAATGATATTTTCCTTTTTCTAATCAATCATATTAGTTTTATTTTCCAATCGATTTTTAGCTTTTTTTTTTTTTTCAGAGAACAAGCAGATGAAAGTGGTAGATAAATATAGTTTGACAACATTCATTTACATATGCAGATTACTAGTAATTAATTCTATTATCCTTTAATTCTATAATAGTCAATTTAAAGTTGTCTGTTAACCTCAGAATTATTGTGATCTAACAGATCAGTGACTATCCAGGGAATATTTCTTTATTTTTGTCTAATTGAATAGAAAATACCCAGTGTTTAAAGTTTTTATTCAGAATTTCTCAAGAGCAAGATTTTTTTCTATCTAAAATTCAAGTTCTTGGGCATATATAGTTAGTGGAAAAGCTTGAATTTCAGCTAAAAAAAATATTTCACATTATTCAATGGACCAGAACTCATGTACGAAATTTCAAATGCATTTCTTAATTCTTAAAAGGACAAACAAGTAGAAAAGTTACTTCCTATTTAATGCATGATTTCTTCTTATTATCATTTTTTAAAGGCAATTCTGCTACGTAGTACTATGAAATAAAATTCAGGAGGTTGCATACCATGTCTTTATCCATTTTTCACCTTATGTTTTTTTTTAAATGATACATTTTTTAGTTACTACGTTTAATCTGTACATCCCTTCTACTGCTTTCTGCACTAACTGCCTGAGTAGAGACTGTAGATGATATTTTGGAGTTATATCCCCACCTCATTCCAAACATGTCTTACAACAGCTCTTTTAACAGTTCTGCTTTAAAACAAACAAACAAACAAACAAAAATCTGGGTAAGGTTTAGAAACAGTTTGTTGAAACGACAGTGATAGTATATATGATCATGTGTAACTCTGTCTTTTCCTCTGTACTGCTTGAAAATAATCTTTCCTTTTAACTCTTCCTCCCTAGCTTAGATTCATCCTTGAATTCTTTCTGAGTCTTATCTCTCTGGTTTTTTTTTCTTCCAGAAGTTTTCTTCTGAATGCCTACTGCTTTCTCACTCTGAAAGTTTTTAAACCAAGTCAATTTAGCACAAATCTGCTTCTCCATTCGATAAATACTGCATTCAAAAATAGTGAACTTCCAAGCCAGCATGAGAAGAAGTTCTCTCTGATTTACTAATTATTGCATTTTCACTAGTATTTTATTTCTCCAGAGATTACATCATCTTGAAATGCTGTCAGCTTAAAGAAGTGGTGTTTTGTAGAGAGATTCTATTTTATGAGTAAATTTCAAAGCCTGAAAACATCAAGTGGATTTACAGTTCATTCAAATTTCTTTCTCCACCATCCTTAGTTGGTAATATATTCTTCAAAGCAATTTATATGCAAATATTTATTTAAGGAAAGGAGAAGATGAGTGAGGTAAAAATGCAAGCTACACTGTATTCATTGCAATATATTTTCTTGAAATCAAAAACTCTTCTTTCAGCTACAACAGTGGAAACTTGGATTAGTAATGGCATTAGTGTTGAACTTGTTCTGTTTCCACATCTCTGCATTTGAGAACGAAACAGAGGCTGCTTAGTACTCTTGACCAGAGGAGTTTTATTCTATTTTTAGATTTGTACAAATTCACATAATTTGTACAAACTTTGATCTTTGTAGACATTTGAGGTCTACAAAGCAGTTTAGCCTGCAGTGGTCTGCAAGGGCCACATAGTCCATCTGGGCTACATATTCCCTTGGAGAATGAAGTTTGTGGTTAACACATATAACCTATATCATCATGTTTTCACCACAATTGGTTCCTGAACTTGCATTAATCTAGCTTCTCATTGCTACTGTCACACATTGCTAAAGCAAGGGGATTAAAGAGGAAGAAGTAAACTGCTATGATTTGGATGTTGGGAGAAATATAGGAAAGAGGTGAGAACAATGATTTGAAATACACAAACACACATATTATCTATTTATCTGTCTATCCATCTATGTAATCTACTGATATGTATAGGTAAAATATGTGTGCGCATATGATCAAAATATGCAACAATTTAGACTTAAATAAATGAAGTAGAAAAAAAAAAACACAAAAAGCAGTGATCAAGAATCTTATTAAAAAGCAGGACCAATCAAAACAACAACAATCCAGTTCTAAACTACGTCTGACTTTGAGAACTGCAAAAATCAGATATACACACAGCTTTGTGTGTACTGCTGAATCGGTGACAGCTCACTATTCTCGCTCTGACTAACCATCATAGGATCATTAAGGATAGAAAAGGCTACTAAGATCATCTAGTCCAACCGTCCATCACCACCTTGACTTACAAGTGAAAGTAGTCATTTTTGACCTGACAGGAATGGCTGCTACTTACACTTTCAAAAGGATCTTTTCCAATTGAGAATTACTATGTTTGAATATTGTTATTTTTCTACATAAACACCAAAACTTACCACATGATACCTGACATAATGTTGAGAAGCAAAGCAGTTTTTGAGTCCAAAATGTTACACTTCAAAAGAATAATAAAAGACAATAATGTCAATAATCTGTCAGCTTACTGGACTGAATTCTTTTAGGTGGAGGTTTTCATTTATATGTCTGTACATTAAAAACTTACTGTCATCTTTATTTTCAAAGGATAGCTATCAGTAGTAAAAAAATTAACAACAAAAGTCTGTTCTTAAGTCTCTTTTATGTCATTATTAAGCCCAATACCATTTTCTCTAGTCACTTGGAAATGCAGCTGAGACATCTCTTCACAAAATCCTTACATCCTATTTTTCTTACTCCTTTTTTTTTTTTTTTTTTGCAATATTTGTTGTGAATAATAGTACATCTGGAGTATCCTTGCTTTTGCTACTTAAAAATTCATCATTACTTTCATAGTTGTATGATTTGTATGATTTTTGTGTGATTACTTGAATTATAGTACTTTGGAGGGTGAATGATTGCATTTCAAAACTTACTCCTTAAAGATCTTCAAAGGCAGAAAGCAGCCTGCAAATTTACTACACTGTTTCCAAACAAGGAAACAATCTAAGCACCTGTTCAAAACCCCTGGAAGGATTTTTAAGACTGTTTTGGCTTTAATTTTAGATTCAGGTCCAGATTTCACTGTTGATCAGATGGGGATCTAAAGTGGGAATACCAATAGGCCAATGATATTGTAGGCCTGTTCCTGATGACCAGGAGAGAGCTAGAGAGTCTGTCTTCATAGAAACAGGATTGAACAGAATTAGTTCCAAAGTAAGAAATGTAAGTCTATACAAAGGAAATGAGTGGCTAGTTTTTGATCAGGGAATTCAAAAAAGTTTATTTTACTTGACTTTAGCTTTACTTGACTTAAATTTAATTTTGCAAATCCCAAATGGACAATGAAATTGCCAAAAGAAGTTGACAAACTGTTTTGACTATCCAGCCTTCATTTTCTAGGCTGGAAATCTCAAACCAGGTTTCCCTCTGGTCCTGTGTAGTATCTGACACCCTTCCTAAGATGATCCGTATAGAACAGAGAGTAGGAAATACCTATTGTTGCCAAATTTTGTGCATATAAGTCATGTACAAATATTTGATAAGCTAAATCAGAGTTGATTTTGTATCTTGAGTAGGCCTCCAGTGACTCTATGAGGAAGTTGGACACACGTAGGCAACTACTGCTTCAAAAAGCATATCTTTGATCTTTATATCAGAGCTATATGTTGATCCCTGGTTCTTGAAACAATTTGTACTCCCCAGTGAATTTTGTCTGTCCTGGTAGTCCTACCATCTTAAATCATTTTGTAGGTGATCTGTCTCTCTGGCATTAATGGTTTGCTGAAGAAGTTAAGCTCCAATTTCTTTTGTAAGAGCCTGGAGAAAAGCAGGTAGATTTTGCCAGGGATCTGACACTTTACATGTATCTCTATGATAAAGGTTTTGACCACACCTGGCACTGCAGTCTATGTGGGTATATTGCTTCAGCAATTGGGCAAATTCAGTCCTGATCAAGCTGAAGTGGACCTAATCTATGGGTATGTAACTCCTACTCTGTCTTTTAATTAAGCATACTAAGGGTACATTTTTTTTTTTCCTTCCTATTGTTTACCCATTAAGAAGAACTGCATGAAGTTTGTTAACAGATTTTTTTTTCATATGTAATTATGCTTTTATACATTTCTTTCCTATATTTTCTCCTTTTTAAGCAAACAAACATTTTTAGGGAAAAAGAAAATTGTCATAAGGACTAACAGAATCTTTCAAGAAAATGACAGCAGAAGGATGTAAAATTCCAAAGCAGAGTGCAAATGGAAATATCCCAGTGTAAATGTTACGAGATTTGCCAGATGAATTGTTTTAAATACACCAATAAGCTCATTAGATGAATCAGAAACATTCACTTTGCCATCAGTCTTCATTAGTTGCGGTTGGTGGGTTCCAGATTAGAATCACAGAAGATGAATTCAGCTATGCCACAGGTATTTATATGCCTGAGCACCTTGTCATGTAGATAGATTAATCTTCTTGCAAAAATTCAAAATCATGTCTGTAGAAGAGGATACAGGATAAGGAATAAGAAAAACTTTATGTATTGCGCTCTGTGCACAAACAAATTTCTTTATGACTTAATGCAGACTTCTGGTTACCTTATTTTCTAGACATTTTCTAAAAAAAGGTAATATGTGTATCAGAAAATTAATTACAATCAATGCTATCAGCAGCCTTCTACAAAATTATGCATTTTTAGGACACAAAACATAGCATAGAAAGAGATGTTACAATGTGCTATAAAAAGTGAATGAAAACACACAAACCTGTCATTCTGCTCTGTGCTGGAAGTAAAAGCCATATAAGTTACTGTGATGCATTGGCTGACACAGAGTTTTACATATTTATTTCGTCAAGTTGTTGTTTCCATTCAGTAAGTACTCCCAGTACACAAAAACAAATATCACCTTCATTAGTCTTTCCTCAGGGATACAGACTTATTAGCATTAAACAGACTGCTTCTGATCTGGTTTAATGTTAACGAGATCTCCACATAAGAATCTTGCCACACCACTGCAAAGTGGAGGAGACTGATTAATACAAATTAAATATTAAAGGTGGAATTTTTAATTGGCTTCATGTAAAATTAGTTTTCAGTTCATTATTAATTCAGTGGGAAAGTTTGGATGACAATATATTACTTTCATTTTTAGGGAGTCAATCCAAGGCACACAAATTGCCAGTTCCTCTTTTAAATTAACTATATTTGCACATGAACATTATAGTTAAAGAAACAAAGAGTTATATTATTTTGTGAATAGCATTAGGATATTATCTTTCTTTTTAATGAGGTGAATATGTATAACTTCTGTTAGATCTTACCAATGAAATCATATGGCTAGTGTGTGGGTGAAAAACCAACAAATGAAGGGCATATATGCTGAAGTCCTGCAGTAGAAGAGGATCTCAATCTTTGTCTGCAACTATAGTGAAGCAAAGATTTCATCTGGATGCCTTTCTCCAATGTTACCACTTTATTTTTAAAGAGATAGAAAAATAAGTTCCTAAACAACTATATTATTAAAGGAAAGTTTTAGCAAAAGCGGCAAAAGTTAACAGTGCCTAATCAAACTCCTTTGTAAGCTGCCTTTGCGCATTTAAATAAGTTTTTGTATTCACAGTCTCATTTTTCTCTTTTGTCAATTACTGCCTAATAGTACCACTGTGCATAGTTATGTCCTCTAACCTCATGGTGAGTGGAATGACTCTTTCTGTCTCTTAGCTGTCTGTTCATTCACTTAAGCACCTGCACAAAGAAAGATGAAGTTTCCCATTTGTTGATGCAGCAAGAAAGTAAATCCAGCCAATTCATTACTTCCATCAACAAGCAATCAATACAAGCTCAGGAGAGAAGAATTTCAGGACAGAAGAAATAATTTCTGGTATTTCATTCCTGAGGCACTTGGACAGGCTTGAGAGGTGGACCCATGCCAACCTCATGTAGTTCAACAGAGCCAAGTGAGGAGCAAAAAGTCCACATGTGGGTTGGGGCAATCTCAAGCACAGGTACGGTTTGGGCAGAGAATGGCTTGAGAGCAGCCCTCAGGAGGAGGATTTGGGTGTGCCTGATGATGAAAGATTCAAAATGAGATGGCAATGTGCACTTGCTCCCCAGAAGGCCAACTGTATCCTGGATTGCATCAAGAGGAGTGTAGCCAACATGTGAAGGGAGGTGATTCTGCCCCTCTACTGTACTCTCATGTGACCTTCCTGGAATATTCTGTCCGGTTCTGGAGCCCCCAATACAAGAAAGACACGGAGCTGTTGGATAAGGTCCAGAGGAGGTCCGCAAAGGTGGTCAGAGGGCTAGAGCACCTCCCCTACAAGGACAGGTGAGAGAGTTGGGGCTTATCATCCTAGAGAAGAGAAGGCTCCGAGACCTTATAGCAGCCTTTCAGTACCTGAAGGGGGCCTACAGGAAAGGTGGGGGTGGCATTTTTCATAAGGGAATGTAGCAACAGGATGAGGGGAAATGGTTTTAAACTGAAAGAGTGTAGATTTAGACTAGATATTAGGAACAAAATCTTTATAGTGAGGGTGGTGAGAGCCCGGAACAGGTTGTCCAGTGAGGTTGTGAATGCCTCCTCCCTGGAGGTGTTCAAGTCCAGGCTGGATGGGGCTTTGAGCAACCTGGCCTAGAGAGAGGTGGCCCTGCCTACAGCAGGAGGATTGGAACTAGATGATCTTAAAAGTCTCTTCCAAACCAAACCATTCTATCATTCTATGGTTATTCAAAGTAGACGATCGTATGGTCTGCAGTATTTGTTTTGATTTTGGTTTTGTTACTCTTTTTATTAGTTGTGGCTTATATTTATTTATTTATTTTAACAATAGAAAAGTATACTTCATGTACTTATAAGACACAACTAAAGCATATGGGGCCCTGATCAACCTGATGTGCCTGACTTTGTGGCTGGCAACCCTGCCCACTGCAGAGGAGTTGGAACTACATGATCTTAGGTCCCTTCCAACCCAAGCAATTCTATGATTCCATGATTCTGTGTTTCAGATACATGGAATCATTTCTGCTATTTATGTACTTGTCCCTCAGTGCTGCTGGTCTTTACACTTGATAGAGTTAGAAACCAAATCAAATGTTTATCTTCCTGTGATGATGATGATAATAAAAATATTTTAATAATATGTTCAGATCAGATCAAAGTAGACTTTTCAAAACCATATTATTTGCTGTTTAATTAACAGCATTTCTGAATCAGATCATTCAGTCAGTGAAAACCTCACAATTTAGTGACACTACCTTAGCTAGGTCTTGTGCTCCTATGCTGGCACACAACAATGCTCTACATCTTCCGTGACGTGCCCTGTAGCTCTGCATACCACATGCATGTAATGGAAAAAGCATTTTCTTTTGAAGCCATCTGTTTGTTGACTGGCTCTGATGATCTAAATGAGAAGTGAATGACAGGAATATGCAAAGATCAAGTAGTAAAACAGGTGCTATGTTTTGTGTTAATGGGTATATTTTAGTGGAATGCAGCAACCAAACAAACTACATGAATAGAGTAATACATTTTTGCATTACATTATTTAATATTGATCAATTCAATGTCTTTTCTATATGCAAAACTCTAAATATTCACAATGAAATAAAATTAATTTCTATGCAGTCCTTGCACGCAGGGAACAAACAAACAAATTTCTTTCCTAGCTATAAATATTGCTGCCTTGCTGCTTAAGCTCAGGTTCTTTTTTTTTTTTTTCCCCAAGCATTAATGTGATAATTTTTGTCTATCACTTTGACAGGTAAATCATGGTATAATCTGTGAAGCTAAGTGCAGATTTTCAATAATCTGTTTACAGTGTTGCAATTACTTTGCACTAACATAGAAGCCTCTTTCTGGATTTTTTTTCTTTTCTCTAAGCTTTCTTCAAGTATTAGTGCAGGAATTTCATTGATATAAGACAAAACCACAGAGACTGACATTTTAAGATTTTCTCATCATTTTTTCATCATCATTGTATATGGTCATTGCCCTGTCCCTTGATGGGGCCAGGTTGGACAGCCTGGTCTAGTACTAGATAGTTGGTGGCCCTGCTTGCGTCATGGAGGCTGGAGCTTTATGATCCTTGAGGTCCCTTCCCACCCAAGCCATTCTATGATTCTATGATTCTATTCAGCACCACTGAGGCTGCACCTTGACTACTGTGTTTGCTTTTGAGCCCCTCAACGTATGAAAGATGCTAAGGCCTTTGAGCATGTCTAGTAAAGTGCAACACAGCTGTGACAGACCTGGAGCACAAGTCTTATGGGGAGCAGCTCAGGGAAATGAGACTGTTCAGTCTGGAGAAGAGTAGGCTTGGGGGAGACCTTATCGCTCTCCACAGTTCCCTGAAAGGAGTTTGTGACAAGGTGGGAGTTGGCATCTTCTCCTGGGTAATGGCTATAGGATAAGAGGTAATGATTTTAAGTTGCACCAAGGGTGGTTCAAGTTGGATATTATGAAAAAATTATCCTCGGTAGGAGTGGTGAGGTGTCAGAACAGGCTGCTTAGAAAGGTGGTGGAATCCTGGTCCATAGATGTATTCAAGAACCATGGAGATGTGGTACTGAGAGTCATTGTTAGTGGACGTGGTGGAGGTGAGCTGACAGTTGGACTAGATTATATTAGAGGTCTTTTCCAGCCTTACTGATTCTATGGCAAATTAAACACATTCTTTTTCTTGAAGCTTAGAACAGGAAATAACAGATGAGTTAATGTCAAATTTGAAATGAGAGGCAGAGATCTGAGTCAGAACACTTGCACACACCTCAGACTGAAAGAAATCTGTTCATCACTGTAAAAACTTTCAGATTTTAGGTCTAGGTTTATGCACAAATAATTACTAAAGAAAAATAGGGAACCAACAAATTTCACTCTATAATTCTAGAAGCCTTTTCATAAGGAAATTACAGCTATGTTAGGCCATCATGAAATAAGCACTCAGAACAACAAAGAGTTGTTGTGAATATTTCCTTCGTGACTTAAAATGTCTTCTGCACTGCTCCAAGAATACTGCTTAGTGCACTGGCTAAAGCTTGAATGCAGCTTATATTGATAGTTTCAAAGAAAGATGTGCAAATATTTCTCATTTGTTCTGTCTGGAATGAAAACTAGGAAAAAAAACAAAACAAAACAAAACAAAACAAAAACATGGTTTATAAACAGATCACTGATGCAGAAACAGTAAGCCCAATGGAAATTCAAAATTATGACATGATGAACTGAGTGTCAGAGTAGAGGTAGCATAAAATTAATCCGAGTTAGACTGACTCTTAATTTTGCTTATGCTGTCTTAAAACTGTTTACATTAACTTCTGTGTTAAGAAGATATAGTTGGAAAGTGAAGGTGAGAGGGTGTTTTTAATTAATCTATTCCTCTGCATGAAAAAATAAATAAATAAATAACTGCAAAGGAATATGGAAAGAAGAAATTTTATCAGTGAGATACTTTAATCAGATGATCAACAATCCTGAGGAAAGATAATTTAATCCAATCATTTTTTAAATCATTAACTCTTCCCTGAATGTTATATGCATCACAGCTTCTATAGAGATTGATTTTAAAAGGCATTATAATTACTATTATTACTATTACACAGAATGTAATAATAATTTCTACTTGACAAGAGCTTCACAGAAATTGAACAAAATCAGCCTCTTCCCTGAGAAACTGCAAACTGCATGTAACTGCTGGTGCTCAACTGAAGAGATAAGCAGATTGTGTGGATGCTGTAGAAACATGAGAACCAGTGGGCGATGGTATAGACAAAGTAACAGCTTAGGAAAACAGTCTCTAAAGGAGATTTCTTAATGAATATATCAAAGAAAAACTGCAGCTAATGAGACCAGAGTAATTAAAAAGAAGATAACAAAGTGGAGGTTTTAAGGTCTATATGCAGCTATGAAAAGTCTTCAGAAAGAATTGTGAAGATTACCAAAATCGGATTTCTTTATGTTTCTTCCAGTATAGCTTTGTATTATTTTATACATGCTTACCCAGGCTATAAAAAAATCAAGGAGTTGATGATTCTTAATACATAGTTTGGGTAGTGATAATCTTCACAGTGGCTGAAAAAAGGAATTACTAGAAAGAGCTTATCTAAGCAGGACTTTCATTTCACTACCCTATTTCACTACACACAGAAAGTTTCAAGACATCATGATACAAATAGGCTTTGGAAAGTAAACAGTGATGGTTACGACTAGCAATCTAAAACTCTAGTCCATACATTTGCCTGCAAAAATCATTAATTTATTCATGATTTCAGTTGTCCATGCGAAGATCTAAGAGTGGTTTAGGCAAATAGTAAATTCTAGTAAATAATCCTTTACATCCATAATAATTATGATTTATATACGTCTGTGTTTATAAATATAGTTCTCCTACAAAGAGAAATAAATAATAAATAAAGTAATAAAAAAAAAAAGGTAGGATCCAAAAACAAAGAACTGCTTTCAAAAAATGAACTCTGAGTTAAAGTTGGAGACTCATTCTTCAAAATTTTGTTCCAAAAAACATTGCTCAGCCCTGGCTAAACTGAGTAAAAGTGAGCAACCAACCTTTCTCTGGGGAGAAAGGAAAAAATCCAGAAAAATGAAGTCGAGTGCTGACGGAAGGTAGCCATTGTCTTGCACATTTGCAGTCAAGCCATTTCATTAAAATTTGTTCCTTATTCCTGGTGTTCTAACTCAACAGGGAAATTTGCTGCAGTTTATTAGACTCCTGCTTCTCCTGAGAGACATAGCATATCAGAGGGCTTGTCTGTTTAATGCTGTCTCAGTGTTTCCTCTTGGGAGAATATACCATTTTCACTCCCTCAAGTGAACAGCATTTGAAATCAGTTCTGATTACTGCTCTCCCTATTTCATCCAGGTTCAATTAGTGGAGGATATTGAAGCTGTGAATTACCTGCCATCCAAAGATTCCTGGTATGTTTACAAAAGCAAATGGACTACATTATAAGGATATTGTATATGAAACTTGAGCTATTTATTAATACTTCTTACAGCACCCTAGTGCAAACATTAGCTAGGAAATGAACCCTATGGTTATTTCCCTCAGTATGATTTGATTTCCATTCCAGCAACATGACCAACCTATAAAAAAAGTTGGAAACACTACAAGAATATAGAGTATTTCCACTAAAGATTCAGGAATACTCCATTGAACAAACAAACAAACAAACAATAGTAATAACAACAACAAATTCAAGCTCATTGAAGAAGAGGAATTTTAAGATGTCTAGTGGATTTCTTGTATGGCAGTCTGATTCGCTTTGAATTTCCATGCAATAGCTCACTCTTTATGTAAGAAATGAATCTATATCATCTTTTCAAAGATACTGCACTATGAATAGTAGTTTAAGGTTAGATTTTGCCTACAGGCAAGGAGCAGTGAAATAAAACTACTTCTAAAGCCCAATTTACCTGACTGTATGAGGTTTGATTTGAGCATTGTCTAACAAATATCTGTGATCAGACAGGGTACAAAAAATGTGACAAATCAGTAGAGCAATTTGATCATGAAGAAGCTTTGGAAAGTATATTTGTTTTGATTTTTCTGTTTACCTTTCTGTCTCAATAGAAAAAATATGACTATCTTTAATGTTGAGTTATTTATGGGACATAACCACCATTAATTTGAGTTAAACTGTTCTTTACACCTGAGAAAAAGACTACTGTATTTGATAGTATCTCTTAATCAATGAGTCAAAATTTGGTATTAAGATAATATCAATTAGCACACAAATAACTACCCACTACAGTTCTCAGCATCTACTCATATACATGAAGAGTGTAGAGTTTTATGACTTTCTCTGTAGCAAAAGACATAAGATATATCATTACTGACCGTGAATAAGAACTTACACATTGGTGTTTGCCATAATATAGTCACAACACCACTTATAGACATCTTCATTAACTTTATAATGGCTATTTTTCTTGACCTATGATCAGAATGTTATGCTGCTCAAGTAGGGAATGATAAGCCAATAGATTTTTAAAGCATTTAGGTATCAAAAGATGCAAATTATTTCAAAACCAGGTAGAAATCTAATTTTAGTGGGGCTCTTCTACATCCTTAAGCACCTAAATATCTTTCAGCATCTAGCTTAGGCTGACTAATATTACATTGTCAGTTAATGCTGTTGTAGTGTTATGAATAATTATAAAGTCATAGAATCCAGATGCATATGACTTTTTGATAGCATTTGACAACTTTTTATACATTCTCCTGTTTCCAAACAGAAAATAGAAACAGAAAAATGAAGTCTTCTGTGAGTTGTAGTTCATTCTTCTCTTCTGAGTCCAAGAAACTGGAACTCAGGAAGTTTATCAACAATCCATGGAACTGTAGCTTTAACTCCTTAACTCCCGGTGCACTACATGACATTGTGATGTGGAATACCAATGAAAAATGTGAAACCATGACAATATGCTAGTTGAACATGCAGTGTTTTGTTAGTCACAATGTATTTATGATATATTAATCTTTAGTGATGGAGTTTTCTGAATAAATTCATTTGATTACTTAAATTATTGGTTTATTTTTTAATAAGTATTTTCAAGTAAAGGATGAAAGATACTGTAACATTCGAGTAACTAACTATAGCAATTACTGATTTTGAGAATATTATTGTTATTATGAACCATAATCTGTGATTTATAGCAGCAATAATGTTTGGGGATTTTTTAATTATTATTATTTTTTTTTTATTTAAGTTAAAAGATGCAATACATTTAGCACCTACACTGGTGAAATCAATTGCTTCCAATGTCGAATGAAAACTCCTACCAATCAGAACTCAGAAGTCACACAGGAAGGTAATAACGACAGGAGTTTGCTAGCTCATTCAGTACCTCTAAGACAAAGTTGAAGCAGAATTTTGACATCTTCCTGCTTTTTTCCTTAAATTAGATCTAAAATAAAATTCATGCAACAGCATTAGCTCCAAAGTATTCATGATTAACTCTTTCCTTGTTCATATGGTATTACATATGGTACACTTAGTAAATTGCTGAAATATTCTGTCATAACACTGAACATACATCACCAAGAATACATACATTACATTTGATTATTTTGCTACTTCTAATTTGAGACATTACTACAAATAGTATCACTGATCACTGATCTGGAGTTTAATATTAATTTGATATTTCAATATTTTTATTATTGTTATGTATTTATTTATTTATTTTGTGGGAAGGGCAGATAGTAAAAATCATTTTGCAATGATATTTGGCAATATGGAACTCTCAGAGAAGTATTTTCCTAAAATATTGCTCAAAGTACACTTTCTCTTAAAAACTACAGTAAGCTAAATAAGTACATTATTTTATATTCTCCTAATTTTAATGGTAAAAAGAAACTTATACTTCTCTGTGTTTGTGTGCATTAATGTAGATTCTGTAGTAATTAAGAAAACTCTTAAAGATTACAAACATAGTTCATAATATTTTCAATCTTTAATTACATTAAAGTAATTGACCTGCACTCTTCAGTTAAAGCTGAAGTCATACATTCCTTATATGTCAGAAAAACAGATGGAAAGTTGAACTTCTGTTTCACGTACATCCTTTGGGTTGTTTAAATTGGTATTATTTGAGTCGTAGCAATGTGATATGGAAATGTTATACTGGTAGTATGAATATTTGCAGATAACTTTATGTAGTGTCATGATGAACATTAGTTTCGTATTGTCTGAGTAAATTTGAATTGCAGTATTTATCAAGATTCTTATAGAACATGGAAGAGTTTGCTGAATTTTTGGAAAAATCTTAAATTTGCTTTATGATTTACTCTAAATTAAAATAGAAACTTTATAAAATGGAAATTTGAATGTTCTTTTCACTTGAACAGTTACTAGCAATGATTACATTTGTTAATTGAGATAAAAATGACACAAAATATTGAGTGTAAGTTTCTTGAAAGAAGCTGAAAAAAAAAAAAACAAGTTATTTAAAACTGTAATGCTTTGTAAAACACAGAGTTTTGACAGATAATTATTACTTTTGTTTTTGAAGAAACAAGTTATTCTTCATAGATATCACCCTTTCCCATGAATCTCTTTTGTTTTTTAAAATAACTTCTATTTCTCTGGAATTCAAATTCCACATGAGAAAAAGCTATTGCAGGGCAGGAATTTTGTAGTTGCTTTTAGATCTTTTGTTGTTCACAGCAAATCACTTTGTGGATTTGCTGAAGTTCAAACACAAACTTTGCCATTTGGCTGCTCAACTGTCTCAATGTGAACTACTGTTCACATTGTCTTGGCTGCAGAAGCATGCAAAAGTTCTAAATGGTTTACTTTTTCTCTTTGCTCTTAAAAACTTCCAATTTCTAGTAATTAGTTCTGTGTACAGTGAAAGGTTTGGTAACAGAAGAGAATGTGCGCCAACTGTTCTTGTTGCCTGTACTCTTAGAATGTCATTCTATTTTGTCTTAATGAAAAACTCATCTTCTTTTCCTGAAATCCTTTGACTGGAGGAATAAATTCTACTTTGATATCCTAACAGTACAAGTGCATAAAAATAGTACTGTGCATAAAAATCTTGTGCTATTTGCAATCTACTTGACGTGAAGCAACTGATGCCTATTTGATTCAATTTGATTATTAGTCTGTCCACATGTCTATGTACATAATACTTGTATTTAAACACTTCCTCATTCTAAAGAATTAAAATTTCTGGCTGCTGTATTCCTATACAATACATTCCTCTGAAATTACTAAAGATTATACATCTAATAATAATTATATACATATGTGTGTATGAGACTTGCTCCAAAAGTAATGCTTCTTATTTTATTATGTTGGCTCACAATTTCAGAGGTGGATGTTGGTGGTATGACAGTAGAGGCTGAGTCATCCTGCAGTATACAATTACATTTTGTTGCCATATGACAGATTGCAGCAGAGGGGCAGTCTGACAAAATGGGATCTGGTATAGAAATGCACATGAAGCAAAGGTGTGGAACTGAATTCCTCCATGTGGAAAATGCACCCATTGACATTCATTCATGTTTGCTGAAGGCTTATGGATACCAAAAAATGGATATGAGCACAGTGAGGCAGTGGGTGGTGTGTTTCAGTAGTAGAGGCAGTGACCTGAAAGATAAACCATGTTCTGGATGAAATTGCAAATTTTCATTAGTGCAACATACGAGTTCTTGCTCATCACTGATGAAAATGCATAGCTAATGGTGGTGACTATATTGAAAAATAATGTTTTGTAGCTGAGAATTTACTCTATCAAATTGTGTAATTGTGCTCTTTGTGTCTGTTGTAGTTTCCATGGAAATAAATAGGAGGCATTAATGTCAGAGCAATCTACATTTTATTTGTCAATAATATTTTTAACATCAAAGATATCACAAAAATATGATTATTGATGATAACAAGGAAGTTCACAATGAAGAAAGATTTTTCTTGTGGAAAACAGAATTAACTTAAGATTGCAGCTATTCTGTTAAATATGTGTGAAAGAAATGTATTTACCGTAGAAATGTATAATTTTTCTTACTGTTAGCACAGTAATTAGCAAAAGTACTCTTATTGCACAGCTATTCTTGTGGCTTGAAGCTCTTTGTCATTCAAAGTTGTGCTACAAATACCTTTTTGAAGCAAGAAGAACAGGATAACATTACTAACTTACATTTTACATAAGAAGATAAATAAGATAAACAAATGGTTTTTTGTCTGCTACAGAATAATGTCTACTCGATGTCTTCTAAAACGCGAGGTTTAATAAATTAATTAATTAAAAAAAGACTACTTTCATTTTTAAAACAAAAGGAAAAGATAAATTTACAAAAAAAAAGCACACAAACATTTTGTATAAAAATTAATTTTACTGTTTAGGAAAAATACTGAATATTCAGTGGGAACTGTAAATCTAGAACCATATGCAAACTGGAAGTTCTTACAGAACTAAGGAATTTATGCCTAATGGTATGAGGAAACACTTTTAAATAAAATAAGTATAGTGTTACATTGGATAATAGTAACATTTGCCAAGAAAAAAATTGACACAATTGGTTTTAAGAACGCACTAATTTGTCCATTATTATATTGTTCAAGGTTATAATCTCATAAGGAACAATTATCATATTACCTCTATACTATAAAACTAATTTCCTATTTCGACACTGATGTGAACATACTTAAATGATTGAAAGGGATGGAGGAAATCCATGCATAATTTTCCTTAATGGGTTACGTCTAGGGAAAGCCCACCTTTCATAAAAAATAATAATCATTGAAATGAAGGCATATTTAAGACTTTCAGTTCAAATCTATGATGTAACTAGCACAATACAACTATGTAGAAGAGATCAGTCATAGTTTACATCACACATTTTAAGTATTTCAGCATAATCAATTGATATATTAATTTTTGTTGTATGTTACTTAATACCCTTCTTCTGGTGTCCCTCCCTCCCCCCTAAAAAAACTGCAGTGATTTGCAGACACTGACTCTTCATTGTGTTTCTCCTGCAGAGAATAGTATCAGAAATAAATAAATAAATAAATAAATAAAAGGGTTGAGAAGATCCACAGGAAAGCATTTATTATAGTAAATTTTGTAGAGATTGTATAGAATTTAGTCATTTCAGTGAAATCACAATTAAACAGAATGAATGTATAAAAGAATTGTGAAATTTTGGAGAGTTAACAGGACGAGCATTATCATGCTCACCAACTCATCTGACACCTGTTTGGTGCTTACATGCCTGGAGGAAACAAGATCCCCAGGTAAACCAAGGGTGTTCCTTAGAGAGTAAATGGGGAGAGTCAGGTATACTGCAGAGAGGGATCAAAAAAATATAACACATCAAACTGGAATCTAGTGAAAAGCCCAAAAATTTTTTGTTGTTTTCTTTTTGTTTGCAGTGAGCAACAGGATGCCATCCAGATGTATGGAGGTGTGATCAGGAAAGCCAAGCCAGAAATTGAACTGAACCTGGAAAGGTATGTGAAAAATAACAAGGGATTATACAGATACATTGTGCAGAAGAGAAAGGCCAAGGAGACTGCACCTCCTCTGATAAACAAGAAGGGAGAAATGATAACAAAAGTCATAGAGGACGCTGAAGTATTCAATACGTTATTTGCCTGATTGGAAAAAAAAGGAAACATTGCTCCTATTTTGATGAAAGGTTGAAAGGAAGATCTGGAGATCTACAGACTGGTGAGCCTCATGTCTGTACCTGGGTAGATCATGGAATAAATCCTCCTGGAAGCTATGCAAAGATGAGAAGTTGATCTGTGAAGGCCAGCGTGGCTGCACCCTGTGCCTAATTAATCTAGTGGCCTTCTACTGTGGACTGACAGCATCAGTGGACAAAAGAAGAGCAATTGATGTTGTCTGCATAGACTTTTTGAAGGTCTTTGATATGGTCACACAAGACATCCTTATCTCTATTTTGGAGAGATACAGATTTGATGGGAGAAATGAAGAGTGAGAACAGGACCCTGCAGTTATAGAGAGAAGGGCCTCACAGCAAGAAAAGGGAAAGTAGCTTCACAGAGTAGAAATAAGGGGCAAATAGAGAGAGTTTATGTAGAAAGTGTTAGAAAACAAGGGATTCCAAGCACTTTCACAGACACTAGGTCTGGAATAACAAGGAGGATGAAGGCCATAAAGATAAGGACTGGAGAGCAGCTCGAAAACATTTGGCAGGGAGGTGATTAGATGTCTACAGGGCAAGCTGAAACCAGTTCAGGGGATGCTCTCCCTTCAGGGTCAGAAGTTTGCAGTGAGGAAGACTATGAGCCTTTGCGAGGAAGACTACGAGCCTTCATCATCACGACCTACTACGCACGCGCAAGGGGGGAAGGAACTGCATACTAATGGGCTCTCAGGAATGTAATGAATAGGGATCCGAATTCCTGTCAACTATTGATTATGTATTAGTTCGACCTATATCTATAGCACAATTTCTCCTGACAGTATGCAAGTTAGGTGGAACGATCCCCCTTGCACCAGGATGTATGCGTGTTACCTATAAACACATGCCTGCTCTATATCCTTACTGGCTATAGGGTCTGATTTCCGCATGTCAGAACTACTCAGTAGATAAGAGATTGGTTGGTCACTCGCAACCAGACAGTTGTGGTCAAAGATTCTATGTTCAGCTAGAAGCTGGTGATGAATGGTGTCTTCCAGGAGTCTGGCCTCAGTCCTGTCATCTTTAGCATCTTTATCAATGACCTGTGTAGTGAGATTGCACCCTCAGCAAGTTTGCAGACAGCACTAAGCTAAGCAGTGTAGCTGATACCACAGAAGGAAGGAATGCCATATAAGGGCACATGAACAAATTTGAAAAGTGGGACCTCATCAACCTAAATGAGGTTCAAATAGGAGAAACACTGAATTTTTACATGCAGAGATAGTGACAGGACAAGGGGGAATGATTTTAAACTAAGTGAGGAGATTTAATTTAGATATTTTGAAGAAATTTTTTACTCAGGGGATGGTGAGGTGCCCAGAGAAGCTGTGGTGCTCCATCCCTGGAGGTGCTCAAGGCCACGTTGGATAGTTGGATGGGGCCCTGGGCAGCCTGATCTGGTGGTTGTAAACCAGCCCATGGCAGGGGGGTTGGAACTGAATGGGCTTCAGTGCTGCTTCCAACCCAAGCCATTCTATCATTCTATGATTCTACAATTCTGTGATTCATTGTGTCTCTGAGCAACCTGTTCCACTATCTCACCACGTTTAGTAAAGTTTCTTTCTAATTTCTAATCTAAATCTACCCTCCTTTATTATAAAACCATTATCCCTTGTCCTGTCATTACACTCCTTGGTAAATAATTCCTCCTCAACTTTCCTGCAAGCTCTTTTATGTACTGGTAGGACACAATGAGACCCTCCTCAAGTATTCTCTTCTTCAGGCTGAACAATCACAAATCTCTCATCGTGTCCTTATAAGGTGAGGTACTCCAGCTCTCCAATCATCTTCTTGTCCCTCCTCTGACTGTACTCTAACTAAAGTCCATGTCTTATTAGCACGGGAAGGCCCAGAGCTGAATGTGGTGCTGAAAGTGGAGTCTCACAAGAGCAGAATAGACTGGGAGAATCACCTCTCTCTATTTGTTAGATATCATTGTTTTCATGCTAAGATTTTGATGAAATACTCCCTTTTTCCTCTACACCTTAGAAACATATTTCAGGAAAATTTGCAAAGGAAATTATAAAAACAGAAAATTGGAAAAATTACTCATTTTTCAACTTCATTTTTAATTTTCCAAATTAAATTCTGGAATTTTTATGTAGTCTTCTATTTTAAAATTAAGATAAGTAATTTCAGTTGACCTGAGGCTGTATTCTTCAACAAATAAGCTACTCTCCAGAAATATCTTGCTCATCTCTCTGCCAGCTGCACCATCTCAAAGATTCAAGTTGATCCTTGTTTTCTGTCATTGTGAAGTAAAAAAAAAAAAAAAAAAAGAGGGAAACAAAAGAAAAGGACATGGCAGATTTATTTTCTTTTTTGTTTTATTTTGTTTTGTCTTGTTTATTATTGATCATTGTCAAAAATATTCTCTTAATAGGCCTGAAAAAGCAAAGAGTTTAATCAGGTGCCTACTTAAATCTCTTCTGTTGCTTTACTCATGACTTGTTTCCTCACTCTCCCAGGTGCCATTCGGCTGTAATGGCCACCATCTGGTGGTCACGGTCATGCCAGAGGATGAAGAATAAGTTTTGGCATGAAATGAACTGATATTAGGAGAAATTGTAGTGTCAAGGAGAAATGGTGAAAGATAACAATAAAAGTAGCCCTTTTGTGGAGCTTCTACTTGGGAAAAGAAGGCTTAATCCTAAAAATATTCCTTTGCCATTATATTTCATTTATCTTAGCTTTGGTTTAGTAAACTATTAAGACTGTTTTTTTAATAGCAATTACTAGGAACAGTTAGTAGGAAAATGCTGGACTACACTCTTCGTCTGAATGCAGTCTAACCCACACATCTTCTGAATGTTTTTATTCTAAACGGCTGGTGCTATTTGGTCTGACAAATGAAACATTTCAGACAGTTTCTCAATTCTTGTTTCTCAATTAAAAACAGGAAACAGCAAGGTAAATGAAGTAATCATGGGGTCAATAAAGTATTATTATTTTAATGAAGATCTCAAAAGCCCTAATTGTAACGTGGCAGGCTTCAAAGTGTAGGATGTCTTAGCAAGCACACAATGGTCTTTGATGGAGCTCTTGAACAAATACAGCTGGACATTTAGCTCTTTCTCTCTGAAAATAATGAAAGTGATTTATTATGAATTGTCATAAGTGAATATGCTGCGATTAGGTGGGAGACGTGGGAATGCAGGCTTGTATTATGGCTGAAAGGGAATATAGAGGATAAAAACTTCTGTTAACATAGGAATAAATATCTCCAGTGACAGAAAATATCAATGACCAAAGCATTCTAGATGAGATCTATGGAACTGGTGCTTGTGATAGGAGGTAGAAGGCTTGAGATACCTTCAGTCACATGATACCATCCTAAAGAAAGAAAGCATGACAGAATGAGAGAGGATCTCCTATTGTTAGATTCAATAAATGAGTATCTCAGTGAAATGATAAAGGACTGTGATGGACAGCAGGATAAGAACACTGAGTACACCACACAGGCCAGTGAAATATTATGGCTGTAAAACTATTTCATTGCAGAGTATTCTCTTCCATGGATCTTGCACTGCTGGATATGCCACTAATTTAGGTTCCACAACTTTCTCTCCAATAGCTATCTTTTGGTGTACTGAGTACTGTGAATATTTGTGCATTTGTTGAGATTAGTGTGTACCTTTCTGTCATCAATTAAAGTTCTGGTAGAAATTGTCTAATTGTGTCAACTCTTATGTGTTCTCTGGACATTAGTTCTTAAGAGTTGAAGACTTAATTCTCTGATCATAATGAGATCTACGTATCTGGCAATCTTTAAAGGGCATGACTTGAAACTGATTGCCAAAGCATTTACCTTGTGAGGGTCAATAATTAGATGGTGTGTTGCAAAATTACCTTGACAACTTAGAGATTTATAAGAGCTGTGAAGCATTTGCTTTTCTGATATCAATGACCTTTAGACAAACTAATGGCAGGACTGTAATTTTACAACAAGTCCACAGTGGTAAATGCATTCTGCAGTGTGTGATAAATGTTGAATAATTTTCTTTTATGGATTAGTATTTCCTTTTAATTTCTTCAGTAACAGTCAAATGAGGTCAGATTCTTTAACAACTACATTAATAACCCCTGCAGGATTATGCAAGAACATTAAGAGCTGTGACAGAAATGTATTGTGAAATAAGCTAATAGAAATTCTATCGTTACTGTTATCAGAATGTCTGGAATTAACTCCTAAGTTTTCAGTTTGTGGGTTTGAAATACAAATGCTTATCATAGAAATTAACTTTTTCAAAACAGAAAGGCCATCCAATGTTGTTATGGTTATGCATAACAGAGAAGAAGCAGGACTTGCAAACAATGTTGAGGAATTAAAAGAAAAAAAAAAAAAGAAAAAAGTTGAAATGAAAGGATAGGAGTAAAGGTTCCCTAGTACAAGAAGCAGTAGCAAATAAGCAGATCATTTAAATGAAATAATCAGTCTGCAAAAACAGAAACTAGATAGGGAGTGAAAGAGGTGCGCCAAAAGGTCTGAAGCTCTTAATAATGACAGGATGACATGAAGGATGACAGAGTAAAGCTACCAGAGGAATGGATGCTGATTATGAATGGACTGTGCGGGTGCTTCAAAATCAGATTCTACGGATGAGTGAGAACCTCCTAGGAAATGTGCATTCTGGCAAGCTTAGTAAAACCATACAAAAAAAAAAAAAAAAAAAAAAAAAAAAAAAAGGTATTTCTTTGATGATGTGTAAGAGGAGGGATTAATAACAATGAAGTGTAGGTCAATTGTTCATTCACTGTCTGCATTACTGCTGTGATTTAACCTGGCAGATAGCTTGGCACCCCATAGCTGTTTGCTCAGTCCCTACCCAGGAGGGAATGTGAAAAAGAACTGGAAAAAAGGTAAAATGTGTGGGTTGACATAAAAACAGTTCAATAGTTTAATAGGAAAGTAAAAGGAGGGAAAAATAAATAAATAAATAAATAAATAAATAAGCTTCAGTTTTCAAAATAAATGATGCAGGACACAATTGCTCAGCACCAGCCAAACAATGCCCAGACAGTCCCCAAGCAGATGCAACAGCCTCCTTGGCTAGCTTACCTCAGTTTTATCGTTGAGCACAACCTCACATGGTTCAGGATATCTCTTTCATGTGTTTGAGTCAACTGTACTTGTCCTGCCCCCTCCAAACTCCTTCTGTACACCCAGCCATCACTGGCAGGACAGCATGAGAAACAGAAATGTTCTTAGATCTTTGCAGCACAGCTCAGCAGCAACTAAATCACCGGTGTGTTTATCACTACCATTCTCATCCAAATCCAAGAAAACTGACTCTAACTCTGCCAAAACTGAGACAATTATTCACATATGTCTTCAAATCATACTATTGCTAGTTTGTAATCAGAACTTTGAACTAAGAAATGCCATCTAGTAGAGGTTCTGATCCCTTCTAACAGTAAAAGATTTGCTCTTACACATTGTCAGTGAAAAAGGATGTTGTTCTTGCTCTCCTGATAATATCTTAAATTCTTTCAGCTTCATCATTCAGAGGAAGTGTTGGAAACTGCATTTTCTGTTGGAAACTGTCATATAAATGTTGTTGAGTCACTAACATCTTTTGCTGTCCTGCTAGATGTGGCAGTAATGCTTGTAACAAAAGCCCTTTGAATAACTTTTATTTCCTTGAGTGTGATGTGAGATTTATAAAGCTATTTATCAGACAAGTGTGATCATTGACTAAAAGTGCCATTGCAGCACTTGAAACAATATTCAACACATTTTTAGGTGACTCTCTGAAATACAATGAAATAAATAGCTGTCATCAAATTTCTGCAAGGAATTTAATTGAATTTTTAACAATATAAACATTCTGCACACATTTTGTTCAAATCCTTCCCTCTCTTACATAGCTGAACAGACAATTGCCTTGCCTTTTTATTATTAAATAATAAGTGTGTTTTTATGTACACACTATATTATTCGTACTCCATGCAAATTTGTGTACTGACCATACTTATATTTCCTTTACCATCAAGTGCATCAAGGGATGTGAAAGATAACAAGAAGGGGTTCTATAGGTACACACAGGTACGAGGAGATGGGCCAAGGAGAGTGTTCCCCCTCTGATGAAAGGCATTGGGGAGCTGGCTTGCTCAGACATAGGAAAAGCTGAGGTACTCAGTGAGTGCTTTGCCTCAGTCTTCACGGGTGGTCAGGATTCCCATGTTGGTCAGGACCATGAGCCTCTAGGTGAGGGTGTGGGGAGTGGTTTCTGTCCCACTGTAATGGTGGAACAAGTCCAAGTCCTCCTCATGACATTGAATATGTACAAGTTCATGGGACCAGATGATATCCATCCTAGGGTTCTGAAAGAGATGGCTGATGTGGTTGCCAAGCCGCTCTCCATCATATTTGTAAATCATGGCTGTCTGGTGAAGTCTCTGGTGACTGGAAAAAAAGGAAACATTACTCCCATTTTTGAGAACGGAAGAAAATAAGTCCCGGGGAACTAAAGGCCCATGAGCCTCGCCTCTGTGCCTGGGAAGATAACGGAGCAGATCCTCCTAGAAGCTATGTTAAGGCACATACGAGATAAAGAGGTGATCCGAGACAGCCAGCATGGCTTCACCAAGGGCAGATCATGCCTGACCAATCTGGTGGCCTTCTACGATAGAGTGATGGCTTCGGTGGATGGAAGTAGGGTGGTGTATGTCATCTACCTGGACTTCTGCAAGGCCTTTGACATGGTCCCTCACCACATCCTTCTCTCTAAATTGGAGAAGTGTGGATTTGAAGGGTGGACTGTTCAGTGGACTAGGAATTGGTTGGCTGGACGGAGCCAAAGGGTTGTGATGAATGGCTCTGTGTCAGGGTGGAGGCTAGTCACAAGCGGTGTCCCTCAGGGGTCGGTCCTGGGACTGCTGCTCTTCAACATCTTTATCGATGACATAGACGATGGCATCGAGTGCACCCTTAGCAAGTTTGCGAATAACACCAAGCTGAGTGGTGCAGTTGATACATTGGAAGGAAGGGAAGCCATCCAGAGGGACCTGGGCAGGCTGGAGAAGTGGGCCCATGAGAACCTAATGAGGTTCAATAAGGCCAAGTGCAGGGTGCTGCACATGGGTCAGAACAATCCCAGGTATTTATACAAACCGGGGAAAGATCTCCTTGAAAGCAGCCCTGTGGAGAGGGACTTGGGGGTCCTGGTGGACAAGAAGCTAGACATGAGCCAGCAGTGTGCACTTGCAGCCTGGAAGGTCAACTATGTTCAGGGTTGCATTAAAAAAGGGGTGGCCAGCAGGGAGAGGGAGGTGTTCATCCCTCTCTACTCAGCTCTTGTGAGGCCCCATCTGGAGTACTGCGTCCAGGCCTGGGGCAACCAGTACAGGAAGGATGTGAAGCTCTTGGAGCGGGTCCAGAGGTGGGCCACTAAGATGATCAGAGGGCTGGAGCACCTCTCCTATGAGGAAAGATTGAGGGAACTGGGCTTGTTTAGCTTGGAAAAGAGAAGGCCTTGGGAGACCTCATTGTGGCCTTCCATTACTTGAAGGGAGCCTATAAACAGGAAGGGGAGCAGCTGTTTACGAGGGTGGATAGTGATAGGACAAGGGGGAATGGTTTTAAACTGGGACAGGGGAGGTTTAGGTTGGATATTAGGAGGAAGTTTTTCACGCAGAGGGTGGTGACACAGTGGAACAGGTTGCCCAAGGAGGTTTTGGATGCCCTGGAGGCATTCAAGGCCAGGCCGGATGTGGCTCTGAGCAGCCTGGTCTAGTGGTTGGCAACCCTGCACATAGCAGGGGGGTTGAAACTCGATGATCATTGTGACTCGATGATCATTCAACTCAAGCCATTCTATGATTCTATGGTTCCCTCTGGATAACACCTCTTCCACCTCTGTAGCAACTACAATTCTCAGCTTTGTTTTGTAAGCAAGCTTACTGAGGATGTACTGAATCTCATCATCTATGTCAATGATAAGGATGTTAAAGGGTAGTGGACCCAAGACAGACCCACTCATCACTGGCCTCCACCTGGGCATAGAGCCAAGGACCACAGTCTTCTGGGTATGACCTTCCAATTAATTCCTTATCCAATAAATACTCCAAATCCATATCTCTGCAATCCAGAGATAAGAATGTGGTGGGAGACTATGTCAAGGCCAGGCAGAAATCCAGGTAGACGGCATCATTAGCTTTCCCTTGTCAACCAGTGCTATCGCTCTCTCAGAGAAGACCACCAGATTGGTGTGGCATGACCTTACCTTGGTGAAACCATGCTGGCTCACCCATCATGTGCCTTAACAAGTCTTCCAGAAGGATCTGTTCCATGATCTTCTGAGGCACAGAGGTGTGGCTCACCAACCTGTAGGTTCCTGGGTCCTTCTTCCTTCCTTTCTTATAAATGGTAGTGATGGTATCTCAGCAACCGCAGCAGCCAGCTCCCTTAGGGGCTGAGACACAGGACATCTGGCCCCATAGACTTGTACACATTCAGTCTCATGAGAATGTCTTGGACTTCTTCTGCTCTTACAGTGGTGGGCAATCTTCTCCCCCTGTTCCCACCAAGAGATTCAGGGATGTGAGGTTCGAGGATGTGAGAAATATGAGAACCCTGGCTGCCAGTGAAGAATGAGGCAAAGAACTCACTGAGTACTTCAGCCTTATCCATATCTGTTGTAGCCAGTTCTCCTTTCTCATTCATCAGAGGAGGTATGCTCTCTTCAGCCTGTCTCTTCTGACCAATGAACTAAAAAATAATGAAAAAAAAAAAAAATCAAATAATAACCTGCCAATTCATTGCTGAAAAATTAACATGAAAGATGGTGTGAGCACATAATACTTTGTTCTATGAACTCTCAATGAACATTTTAGCTACTAAGAATTAGACAGCATTATAATTAATGAACTTCTTTTTTTTTCCCTTAATCTGTCTTCTTTCCTGCTTAAAAAAAAAAAAAAAAAAAAAAAGGTTGACTGGGATGTGTCTTTTATACAATATGTGTCCAACAATAATCTCCTTTAATCTCCTTACACAGTTAGGTGGGTATACTACATTCTGAAGTCTACAGGATGTTGTCCTTATTAAGCACAGCAAACATGTGAGTGTTCTAATCTAATCTTTATACTGTATACATTTAGTTTGGACTTTCTGCATGAATTGCAAGGGCAGGACTGAGGAAATAACCAATTTCCCTGTAGATTGTGCTTGCCTATAGTGAACTCTGTGAGCACAGTCATCCTGGAGATCAAAAGAGACCCATAAGGTGAATTTTTTAAAAGGCTTATACAAATTAAAGCCATCACATTTGAAACCAAAGAGTATTCTGTTACTCAATTAGTTAAGATCAAAACTTTCTGGATGTCACCTACAGTTAATAATTTTTTAAGTTCTGCTCCAAAAGAGATCTTAGTAGCACTATTTTTTTTTACTTTTTTTATTATTATTATTTATTTTACTTTATTTTATTTTATTTTATTTTATTTTATGAAGTTTTAAGGAAAGGGAGGGAATCCACAGCTGGTCAGAGAATATTATCCTTTTTGTGGTCCAGACCTTCTCCCCAGAGACTGAGACTTATCCTCGGGATACAAATCATTGTGTTATTTTGCTCACTCTGTTTTTGCGGACAACATTTGACCCATTGCTCCTCAGTAGTCTGTTCTATTTCCAGATTTGATGACTCAACTCTTTTTTTCTGGTTATTGTGTGAGCTACAACAATGTCTTATTTCTTCTTCCTTTATTGTTTACAGGTTACCAAGAGGTGGACATTACCAGTTTGTGACAGTCTTTTGTCTTTTGCATTTATATGCTTATCCATAAACTGATTTAGAGCTCCATATACCTTATGTGACATTCTAGAATGTATTTACTTACTTTTTAATAAGGCTATTGTACGCATGCTTTTTGCATGAACAGTGACATACACAGATAGTCAACAATCTACTTTGCCTACTGGGCAACACTTTTTTGTTTGTTTGTTTGTTTGTTTGTTTGTTAAAACAAAAACTACTCATAGAATGGCTTGTTTAGGAAGGGATCTTGAAGATCATCTAGCTCCAAACCCAGTACATCAGATTGCCAATGGCCCCATCCTAGTGTGTAGGTTGTTGCCAAATACTGGCCCAGAATTAAGATCTTAGCTAACTGTGCACCAATTTTATAATCTTGACACCTAAAGCACAGTTGGACTGCAAATAAACATGACTCAAAAAAATGAGAATAATAGTCCTGACATACAATTAAACTTTTTGATTATTATAATGGAGTTACTTATTTACCATGACCATATTTGCTATACAAGTATTTTGTACATAACTATCCATGCTTTTCTGCTGTATTGACAATAATCTTTTTTCAAATATTTAATTTTTAATATCACCCTTTTTTAAACCAGAATTTTTCAGTATAAACACAACCATATTCCCAGGTGAGAAATCCTATTGGGAATCAGTATGATCCACCACAAATCAAAATTTCAGGAGCAAATATTGTTAATAGTGAGTCTTGTGCTCCATCAAAACCCTACTGTCAGATGTAACTCCTGCACAGATTTAAATATAGTACAACAAAAGGAAGCAGATACTTGTCACAGAGTATTCATTAAGGAAGTGAGTTTATTCACATCCACGATACTGAGTGAATTTCTGCTGTTCTACAAATTTCCAAAGTGCTGGCTAAGGAGATAAGATTAGTATAATGTCAGTCAATACCCTCAAAACATTACACAGACATAGTTTTGAAGTATAATGCAATTTATTGTAGAGGTTCATCTGGTTGGAGAATAGAATTTTTCAGCACTTTATTTCTTCTAAGCTCCCACGTCTATGAAGTCACTTTGTAGTGAATTAGGGAAGTGCATCAGTGTTGTAGATACGACCCTGGAGCCTTTGTTACCTTACTGCTCTTGGATACTTAGTGTTCCAAGAATTTTTAACTTTACCATCATTGTATTTCATTACTTGCCTCTCAGATACCTAATGATATTTGGACAGGAATGAAAGGCAGAAAGTCAGTTTTCCCTGAAAAAATAGGTACTGTCTAGTGAACAGAGCTGACCATCCAATCTCTGTTTTGTTTGTGATGTTGTGCTGCCATCTCAGAAGTTATTCACCACCTCCTCTGTTTCTCCAGCTTTTCAACTGGAGAAAGGCAGAAAGCCAAACCATTTCCTGAAGATAAGAAAGAGTCTTCCATAAGCATAGGTGGTAGGAAAGATCACATTCACTTTCTCTGATTTATTTATTTATTTATTTTCCACATATAATTGTATCCCTACAGCATTATATATATATATTTTTTATTTCTTTAAATTTTGCATGCAGCACATTCTGCATATTTGCCTTGAAGTCAGAGTAGCTGAGGTAGATTTTTGTATGAAGCCACAGTTCTCCTCCCTTTTCAATCACACAGAGCTGCATGAGTTTAATAGATGCTAAACCGGGACCTACTGAGTGAGCCAGATTTAAGTCATGTAGTCCCAAACATGACCAGCCTGCTAACCTGCTAACCTTCTGTGTTGGCATTTCCCTTATTAACAACCAAAATGAAACTGCAATTTTGCTATGTGCTTGGATGGAGATGCATTGTTTTGCACATGGATCATAACTGCAAATTTTGAGTTTTAAATAGTTTTAACTATATGTGAGAGTTCTGTTGCATTTGGACTCTCCCTCCCCCCAAATAAAAATAGAAGAAAAGAAAATCTGTGTTTAATTTCTCAGACTGGTGCACCATATTTTTGATCTGACACATCCAATTGTACTAGTAATATTACGCTCTGCTACACCAGAAAAATAATGAAACATAACTGAAATAACCAGTCTAGGACTATATGAATTGTACTTATGTACTCTCTATAAACAGAGATCTCCAAATTCCTTGTGACAGATTATCTGATATTTATGAGCTCAGACCTTATAATCCTGCTATCTTTTCTTCAGCACAGAGTGGAGGTGGAAGATGTTTATGTACAATTAGAATATGAATACAGTATGAACTTCCCATGTCACATACTAAACCTTTTAAATAAAGAATAATTCTTTACAACTGTTTGTGCCTGACCCAGTGAGTGATAAACTCTGAAATCTTGCACCTTGTCATAAGAAGGCATGAAAAACATTTAAACATCTGTCTCTCAAAAGTAGTGGTAGAGATTAATAAGTAATTAAGTATCCAGAGGAATATTAAATAATATTGGGGAAAAATAAAAAATCTGTGCTCAATATAGTAGAGGCAAATTAGGGACTAGCTGAATAATGTCTCTGTATGAATACAGTGAAAGAACTGTCAGAAAAAAAAAAAATATATATATATATATTGATCCTTTCTTTAATTTCTTCTTGAAGCAGCACTACAGCCTGGTCAGTATGTCATGGTCACACGTGTGGAACACAGTACAGCTTGGAAAAAGAAAGATATTGCAATACCTGTCAAGGCTTGACACTGGGGCTGATGTTGTTTAATGTTTTTGCTGCTGGCTTGAACAATGGGATGAATTGCATGATGTTGAACAGGAGGAAATTGGCAGAAAATTTTTGAAATGGAACAAGACAGAATAGAGTCATAGAAGCATAGAATCATTAAGGCTGGAAAAGACCACAGAGATCATCTAGTCCGACCATCAGCCAACCATGTCTACTAAACCAAGTGGCACATCCAACCCTTTTCATAAACACCTTCAGGGATGGTGACTAAATCTCCTTTCTGGGCAGACCATTCCAGTACAACTTGAGACCATTCCCTCTTGTCCTATCACTGTTATCTGGGAGAAGATATCAACCCCATCTCACCACAACTTCCATTCAGGGAGTTGTAGAGAGTGATAAGGTTTCCCCTGAGCCTTCTCTTCTCCAGACTGAACAATCACAGTTCCCACAGTGCTCCTATAAGGACAAACATCTGAGCTGATAAGGGCTTGTGTGTCTCACTGAGAAGCTGGATGTTATTCAGTGATGTGTCCTCACATAAATGAGCAACTGCATATTAGTAAGAGAAAGAGTGTAGCCAGCAAGACAAAGAAGGTGGCTATTTTCTTTATTGCACATCCAAAGTGTTGTGCCCAGTTTGGAGCTTCTGTGTACAAGGAAAAAAAGAATAAATAATCCAGTTCAGGGCCACCAAGATGTTCAGGGGTCTGGTGGGGTCTGGTGTACAAATGTATTCATCAACACACACACACGCACACGTGCACACACACACACAGAGATAGGGAGCTAGTTGAAATATCTAGCAGGAGAGTATAGTGAATATGGAGCTAGATTCTTCTTGGAGGTGTACATTAAATGTACTAGAGACAACAGACATATATTACAACAGTAGAAATTCTGAACAGTTGTTAGAAGAAAAAGTGTTCACAATGTGAGAGCACAGACATCGCAAGAAGTAGGTCAGAGAGGCTGGGAAATCTCCACCCTTAGAGATATTCAGGGCCCAACTGTGACTTAAAGCTGAAACAAAATATAGTTCAAAGGTTGGCCATGGTCTGAGTGGGAGGTTGGATCTGATGACTTTCAGAAATGTCTTGCAAGCTAAGTTACTACTACTACTACTACTACTACTACTACTACTAATAATAATAATAATAATAATAATCTATAATTTTCATAATTAATGAGCCAAACAAATCCTTCTTTCTTACATTTACCTGCCTATGAGAACATTCTGCCAGTTGCATCTCTCAGAGCACTGGATACAATTATACACAAAGAAAAGCAGGAAATAGAAATACTATTGAGCAAGTTTGTTCTGAATACTCTTTTCTTTTATCCGCTTCTTTGTAGTTCTCTCTTGGGCTAAAAGAATTAAGAGAGATACAGTATCATTAGCTTATTCCCATTTTAGAGAGTAATTTTTCTAGGGACCTTTCAATTTTATTTTAAAACACTTTTATACCTGACAGGATCAAAAAACATTTGCACAGGAGAAATCATCCCCTGGGTATTTTCTCTAATCTTTGGATGTTTATATGTCTGTAAAACACTTTATGGAAGTAAGATATTCACAAATAAATTTTATTCCCTAATATAGATGTTCTCTGGTGTAAAAATGGTGAAAGATTTCAACTCCTTTACTGAATTTAAGTGATAATGATTTTTTTCCTTTTTTAAAATTTATCAGAGTAGAACGTGGATTGGTGAATTCAACTCATAAAAAGTCATAACTAAATGTACTGTTATCAATAGTTTATCTATTAGATTGTAAGTTCTATTTAGTGATTATTTTCACATATTCTGTTTTTAAACAACATCAATTTACCTCTAAAAAAAAAGCTTGAAAAATTAATATTAAATCTGGAGTCTTCAGTATTGATATGGTAATTGCTTTTCTATTTGTGATTGTTTTTTTTTTTTTCAGTGTTGTTATTAGCATTATTGTTATATTTTTCTCTTAAGGACTTCTAGCATCCTCTACCTGCTCAAATTTTCTGTTTCTATGTTATGAATCAAGTGAAATTGCCCTACAATGACCTCAAATATTTTATGACCTAAATACTATTGGTCTTAGGCTGTTATGGTCAACAGGAAATACAGGTATTGGTAAGCTGGAAACTCCACTTTAGGTGTTCTGGATGTTCTGTGATTTCTTCTTAGATTTTTCCAGACCCATGGATTGACCATACTCTGGAAATCAAAGCTATATTTTATGTTTCTTATGTTAGGGTTTTCTATCTTTTTATTTGATGAAATCATCAATTTCTGCAACAAAAAGAAAAGCAGTAGGGTACTAATTACTCTTCAAGTCTATTAATCAAAAATACAAAAGGATATAATTCACATTTATAACTCACACAGATTTTTAAGACCTTTTCGGACTTTAAGCAAGGCTCTAGAGGAAAGTTCCTTCCTCCTGGTAAAATTCCCACATGAATCATTACTTTCTGCTTATCCAAATTTCCAATTCATTTCAAATGTGTGAGTCACTGTTGAGTTGAATACATATTTCATTTTATGTCCTGGTATTCTATGAAAGTTGTATCAACAGAACTGCATTCCTCATTTTCTGTCTTATATTTCTGTGCACTGTTGTGCCCTAATGAATAATGTACAGTACAGTGCAGTATGGAGTGTAGATTTCTCTCTATTGAACAGTGTTTGCGTTTCATTCCTGAGATGCAAATCTGTGAACAGGTGAACAGACAAAAACAATTTTGTAATATGAAAGCATCTAAAGATTGCTAATTGTTTTTTGAAGGACAGGAACATACCATTTAAATTGGATATGCCTCATAAATAAATAAATAAATAAAATTGCAGTGTGAAGAACTATATAAAGAAATTTGTTTGGTGGTTTTGTTACTGAACTTTAATTGAAGTTGTTCTGGGACTCGTGTGAAAGTGTTTATGACATAAACCTATCCCATGTTAGGATTTTGTCACAGGCTGAGCAGATACAAAGTCTCTGGACACTTTGCAACCAGATTCTATATTTTTATAGGTACCATGAACTCCAAATAATTTTTTTTTCATGTTGTTGTGTTACGGTCTTATGATTTTTGTTATCAGTATTCCACTTCATAACATCATGTAACTCACTGGGAGATAAAGATTTCACACTGTAGTTCTGAGGACTGTTGATAGTTCTGGGTGCCTGGTCCCAGAAGAAAAGTATGACCCAGAAGAGAAGAATGAACTACAGCTCCCAGAAGTCTTCATTATTCTGTTTCCATTTTCCATTCAGAGGGAAAGATAAAACTGTGTGGGAAACACAAGACTAGCTCTCTTTCTGCTCGTCTCTGTTGTGTGTGCTCCCTAGCCATCTCACCTACAACATTAGATTAAGTCCTTCAGTTTCAGACACTCTCTTGCTCATTTATTTGATTTATTAACTTCAATTCCATTTATATTGCATTATATTGCGCTATTTCAAATTCCACTATCATATTTAGAAAACTAGTTTTCTCCCTTAGATCAGTGCTACTGTATTTTTTCTCATCTAGGTCCCATCTCCCTACTTTTCCCCTCCTCCCTTTCCCTTTTCCCGGGGCATGGGACCATTCGTCCCTTCATCTCTTGTCACAGAACTAGGCTGAACCAGGACAAACTGTGTCATTTTGTATATTTTTTAATTCACTTAATAATATATTAATTTTGTTACAATTAGTAACAAGTAACTCAAAAAAGTTGTTTGATGGATAAACCTAATCCTGGACCCAGAGTGATTATCAAAACAGTAAGTGTTTTGGCTTTAGAAATGTGTAAAAGCTGATTCTGATCCTTATGTATATTTATAGGACACATAAAACACAATAAAAATAAAAATTGAAAATAATGTTATTTTTAAAGTTTAAGCATTTTGGGGGCTGTCTGCAGAGAACTGGTTTTGAGCCATCTTATCAATATAGTAAGCCACAAAGACAGGCAGAATCAAATATGTGCATATTCCTCATGTACATAAATTGCTATCATTTGTAAGGGACCTCACATTTCATTCTCTTGATGTGTCATGGACACTAATGCAGTCATCTATCATGTATAATACATCAAATACCATATTCCAGAAATACTGTATGGATATTGGTACTGTGTAGCTGTAGGGGGAATGCAATGAGCAGTGAGACCCTTTGAGATTCTGGTCTTACCATATACGAGCCCTACCAAACCGTTAATGACTAATAGACTGTGACCTAGAAAACTCCAACTCATGTGTCCCTGTTTATCATCCTTATGAGTAGCCAATTATTATGAAACATGTGGGTTACTGCAAGTCAAGTGCACATGTGAAAGTGAGCAAGGGAATATGAAATCATGCTGAGCTCACCTCCATGGACAAACGGTGTCACAGAGGGAAATGTGACAGACAAGCAGACTGTATTTCTGATGTGATTATGATAGTTAGCTATTACTTAATTGGCTTCCTGTGGTGTACTTAATCAACCAATTTATGTGAAGATGCATAGCAATAATACTCAGTTTTGGCATCATGTATGGAGATTCAGTACGTTGTCTTTGAAAATATTATCATCTGGTAATAATGTCTAACCTGTATTTAGTATTTTGCTATATTATAATAAGATATTCTGTGAGAAAAATATATTCTTTGCTATGCTTATTTTTAAATGTTTTTTTTTCCTTGTCTTTTAGAGAAGACTGGCATCATATATATTTTCTTTTAAATAATCAAATCTAGACAAATGTTTTTTGCAAAGTCAATAAGTATTACCAGATGGAGACTATGTGGATGAAATAAAATTTTTAAGTAATTGGAATGATGATGGTTAAAATATTCTTCATGCTAAAAAGCAAATCTAAAAATCACTCCCCCTCAATACCTGATAACAGATAACCAAACAGATTTCTGCTCAGGTATGTATTTTAATCCTCTAGATGTTTATGAAAAGGACGGAAGAGAATGTAATTCTGTTTAAGTGATTATTTGGCAGGATGGAATCTGTCATTTTTTTATATAATTTTTTTTTATATAATTTTTTGAATTCTCTTACTGCATTGACAGCATGTACATAACATGCTTGATCGCTTTTGCGCACAGCGATGCATATTGAATAGGTGGGGTAGTGGATGAAGTGAGATATATTCAGACATCATAGACATATTTATCTATTTTAAAGAGGACATACAAGTACTACTACTACTACTTGCATTATTGTTTCTCATCAAAAATCAAAACAAATTATTTAACATAAAATTATGAATTTGTCACGTTGCATCAGGTGAAAAAGCAGAAGATAATTAAAGTGTACACTTCAATAAAATTTGCTTTCATTATTTTATTTATTTTGAGTAGCTTTGTAGCTGATTTGACAGTTTGATTCTGTTTTGTTTTCCTCATGAAATAGCTATTATTTTTTTTTTTATGTAATCTATATTCCTTAAACCCTAACTTTTTATGTATCATTTAGGTTTCTTTACACAAGATAATGAAAAAAAGTAATAATAAAAAAACCTAGTAGTCACACTCTTATGTTGATGGATGACAGTGATTTAAGACCTGGCTTCACCTTTTTACACAATTTATCATTGTTTATTCTCATATGCAATGACTTCAAGATCAGGAATAAAGCAAACTTCTGTCACAATCACCATAGCTCTCAAAACAATAGGTTTACTCTCTCAAAAACAAAGCAACACCAGCCAACCTAATCAGCAGGAAAAACATAGTTCATTTAAATGTTCTCATTGTACTCATTGGAGTAAAAACTGAAGTCTCAAAGTATCAAAGCTGGTATTCAGTTTGCTTACAACAACAACATTGATGTTAGAATCCACTTTGCATGATAGTGTTTCTACGTAATAATCCTTCTGAACAATATGTGTGAAATCCACTGTTGATCTCCCACAAGTAGCAGAAAAAGTACAAGTGCCCACATTGTTGTAATAGCTGTAGGAAGAAAAGAGTAACATTAGCTAGAGCAGGCCATATGCAGGGCAATTCATTTTTTAAATAATCTACTGTCTATTTTAAATGTTGACAAGTACTTGCCTCCAATTACCCTTATGTCTCATGAAGAAGGACACCTAACTATAGAATAATAAGGAGGTGACGAGCTGTGGTGACCTCTATAAGAAAGTGCACAATTTCAATTATGTCTAGATGTATGTCAAATTCAGCAGTCATAGCCTCTATACGACATTGATTATGTAGTAAGGGGGCTGAGACAAGAAAAATTGATCTTGAAGAGATTCTCCTTCCATTGTAAACATCTTTTGACCACCCAATGATCCTGAAATATATGGAATTGTGCCATGATTCTAGATTTCTAGATATTTTGCCAAGGGAACAGGCAGATGTCATTGAAAGGCTACTCTTGGTAATGAAAAACAAGAGGGAGGATCCATAGAACTACTGATCAGTCAGCCTCACCTCAGTCCCTGAAAGGCTAATTCTGGAAACCATTTATATGCACACAAAGAAGAAGAAAATTATCTGCAGTAATCAGCATGGATTCGCCAAGGGGAATTAATTCCTGACACCTGATAAACTTCTATAACTAAATGATCAAACTGATAAAAGAGCAGTAGATACTGAATAGTCTATTCTTAATAGACAGAATACTGTCTTCCTGGACTTCATTAAGATCTTTGACTATGTTGTCCATGAGATCTTCACAGAGAAACTGTTGAAATATGATTGGGATTAGTAGACAACGAGGTGAAATGAAAACTGGCAGAACAGCCAGGCCCAGTGAGTAATGGTCAATGGTGCAAAGCCTAGTTGAAGGCCAGTATACAGTAGAATCACCAGGTCAGTGCTGGGTATTTTCATTAGCAGTCTGGATGATGGAGTAATTTACCCTTAGTAAATTTGAAGATGACATGAAATTCAGTGGAGTGGCTGATTTATCAGAGCGCTACCATCCAGAGGGACTTCCACAACCTGGAGGTGTGGGCTGATAATAATCTCACAAAGTTCTATGAGAGGTCATGACTCCTGCACCAGGTGAGGAACAACCTCAGGCACCAGGAAATATTGAGGGACACCCAATCTGACGGTAGTCCTGGTGGACATCAAGTTGAGAATGAGCCAGCAATGTGCTCCTACTGCTAAGAAGGCTGGTGTGATTCTTGGCTGCATGAAACAAAATACTGACAGCAGGTCAAATGAAGTGATCCTCCCCCTCTACCCACCTACACCTGGAGCTATGTATCCAGTTCTGGGCCTCTCAGTACAAGAGAGATGCAGATGTACTGGAAAGAGTTCAACAGAGGGTCACCAAGATGCTGAAGGGCCTGAAGCACCTCTCCTATGAGGAGAGCCTGAAAGTGTTGGGACTGCTCAGCCTGGAAAACCAGAGGCTCAAGGAGACCTCATCAGTGCCCGTAAATACCTGAAGTGAGGGTACAAAGAGAATGGAGACAAGCTTTTGTCAGTGCAATGGCAATGAATACAAACTGAAACTCAGAAGGTGCTCTGTGAACATCAAGAAGCACTTCTGTGCTGTACAGATAGTGTAGCACTGACATAGGTTGCTGAGGAGCTTCTCACCTCCAAGAGTCACCTGGATGTGGTCCTGGGCATCCTGCTCTGGTGTCCCTGATGGAGCAGAGGTTGGAGCAAACCACATCTGGCGATCTTTTCCAACCATAACCTTTCAGTGATTCTTTGATTCTGTAATACATCAGTGCTTAAACACAAAGCTTCATCTGAATTGGTCACTCTTTATAATGACTCCAAAGACTTGTTTTTTTCCTACTTCATCCCCCCCCCCCCCCCAAATTACATCAAATTACATTAAATTACATTAAAATATATAGATATTTAGGTTGTTTTAAAATTATATTAAGTGCTACTAATAAAACCAAGCATTCAGATAGTGGCACATTATTCTTTTCCCACTACAATCAAAAGAGATGACAACTATAAGTGCCTAAATCATATACCTGCATTAGAAGTCAGTCAGTCAGTTGACACAATCAATGGAGAGAAGCTAGGCACATCTGATCAGATTAAATCACTTTTTTAAGATGACTGTATGTGCCTTAGCTATATAGAGGAATGCACTTAGATATATATAGCTAGGTAAAATGCTACATTCACTGTAAATTATACAAGGAACATGGGATGATATTAGGATACTTACAACACCTGTTAAACCTATCATATTCTCCTACTTTTCTTCCCACTGCCTCCATATTTTATGTGCATAGATAATAAAAGGGATATCTTATCCAGAACAATTGTATTAAAAATATGCCTTTCATTTATTTTTCTTCTCTCGTGGAGTTTTATTTGTGTAGATCTAATCTCTTCTGAAAGCTGTTGTGATACATTTTGTTTCATCATTGGTTGTTTTTCTCAGTTTCATGTTATTTTCCTTCTTGCAGCATCCTTCCTTCTTTTCCCTGGGCACTCTCCCTTTCCTTTCTCCAGGGTTACCATAGAAATATGCAGTCACAAATTTCAGCAAAGAATCTCAGGCTGAAGCAATAAAATGAAACACTAGAAAGAATCACTTTGCATAAGTCATGAAACAAATTGCATATTTGGAAAATTATTAATTATGTAATATTTTTACAGTATTTGGGAATAGCAGTAGGAGCTCGCTTTTAATGTACTGCTGTTAATTTGTATTTCACTACTTGCATTAATAGCACTGGCAATAAATACACAGTTTTGAAGTGTATCAGTTTGGTAAGCCCTTTTATCTTCTGCCTACAGTGTTCTTTTTAAAGAGCTACAAAAATAAATAAATAAATAAATAAAACTTCACACTTTCCAAAACAAGACTACAAACAAAGCTAAATATACTATGCATGGCACAAATTGAATTATGACACAAGCAAATCACTGATTACAATTTGGCCATTGTAAATAGGCAAGTCAGAAGAGTTCCTCACAAATAAGAAGCCATACAAGATTAACTAGCTGTCCTTGCCCTAGATATTAGGAAATAAAACTCACCAGGAAAAAGAATAACACATAAATTTGCTTCTTGTGAAAATGTTGTTTACTGCTAGAGGACATTGTGAATATATTTCATCACATATATATATATATCTAGTTAAACTATCTATTGCAAAAACATTTCTAAATCTGGTTTCATTTCTAAATCCTGATTCTTCACATATTGTATACTGAATTGACCTCTGTTAATATAATATATATTTTCTACACAAAAGTTTTATGGTTGCAATTTGAAGTGATAATTTTCAAGTCTACAATTGCTGTCTATTCAGTTAGAGCATACATTTCTCATTCATCATGCTGTCTCACTAGTTACTTGTTGCTTTTGCTTCTAGATTAGCTGTTTGAAACTACTGAAGTAGTAGGATTATTAATATGATCCCTAAAGTATCAATAACTAAAATATTATTAATTTATTAAGAATATATATTTATAATAATTAACAGGAAAAAAAAAAGCTGTTATCTTTGAAGATCCTTAGTGGATGTTATCTTTGAAGATCCTTAGTGTAGATTTCTGCATCTTGAATGTTGTACTGGAAAATGCTCAAAACTTTAGAAAATAATAGTTTCAGGCACATTTTGACTTCTGCAGAATTGACTATGAAAATAAGTTTACTGTTTCTTACAGTGTAGATAATAATAGAATGAGTTAATATTATCCACATTTTAACATTATAAGAAATATTGGATGAATGGAAAAAAGTGGAATTGCTCAGAACTTGTATAAGGCTTGAATAGACTACTTTATGTCTTCAGAAGTCAATAACAACAATAAAAGCCTTTGCATTTGGAACTAGGAGTAAAGGAAAGAAGGTGATCTATTAAAAAAATAAAGAAAAAAACATATTAGTTACTTTTGTATCATTTGTTTTCCTTCATAACATTAATTGCTCCAAATTTAGCAAAACTCAAAACAAAAGGTTGCTTTTGTACAAAGAATTCCAAAACTGCCAATAAAAGTTGGAAATAATTCTTCAAATATTTCAAGATTATAAAGGATATTTTAACTTAAGAAATGCTTCTTTTTCAGTAAGATAGTATATTTAAATAAGCATTTAAAAAAATAATAACAGTCTTGATGTTCTCAGTAGTTCTGAGTGCTTCACTGGTGTGTTCAGTGTGTCTCAAAACCATCATTTCAAAGCTCTTCAGTTCTTCAAAAAAGAACAAAAAAGAAATTAGAATTGAAGGTCCTGCTCAATTCCATATCCTACAGGAAATGCCCTTCCTCTCTTTATTCTTGGCTATGAAATACATTGCAGGAGTGGAACACTTGACTTAAATATGAATATAATGTATACCAAATATTCATGTTTATCTTCTTATACTGAACATTTCTCATGGAGCATTTTTAAATAATAAGTTAGAAGCCCTCAAGTTTGAAAGGTGATTTATAAAACAAAATTGAAGTTCAGGAGAGAGTCCAAGCCTTTGATGAAACAGTCAGATTATATTTTTGGGGTCTGCATGTCACCAAGTACTTACAGACTTCTTTGATGGCTCAGATGATACTTTGTCAAAATGAAACATTTAGTTTACAAAATCACAGCAAGCAGAAGGGAAAGGGATTCACTAGGAAAAGCCCTGTCTTTCCCTGCCCATCAAACATTCCTGATCAATGTTTGCCTAAAGTGTTTCTTACAGATTATTTATGACAAATTTTCTGCAAATATCTTTGGGAAATGATTGTGAAGTTTGGCTTTACTTACCATTCAGATGCTTAACTTAAATGATTAATGTAAGGACTGTGAGAGACATGCATTAGCAGACAAAATCAGATAGATGAAGCTGCTACAGCTCTGAAGCACTTGTCTCTTTCCCTGCCCCTCAGTAGAGGGATGCCTGATAACTAGAGCTCATCAGACTGACATATCACAGCGTTCAGACCAGTGTATTAAGGTAAATGAAAACTAAATGTTTTATTTTAATCAAGCCTGCAAGCCTGTCGAAGTCCTAAACATCTTTTGCTGCAATTTAAGACTACTGCTTCTTTTCTATCTTTAGTGAACATGAGAAGCAATTTATTTATTTGTGTTATGACACTTCTCATATATTGGAAGACTAAGAAAGATGCAGATTTTGAAGTATGTGTTACTCTGACTGACTACAACAAGATGTTTGTTGCTAAGTCCAGAAAAACCTGAGAAGAGGAAAATGGGGGATCAAGTCAAGCTGTGAGAAAGTGAGCTCCCCAAGTTTGGATCGTCCTTCCAACAAAAATGGGAAGCTTCGTGTCTCATGTCATTTGTGAAGTGCACTGTGAGGCAGATGACATAGGTAGATGGCATTTTTTTTTTTAAATCTGTCATAAGGTGAGACAATTTTAGTATAGCTGGTGGACTTCTCCTCACACAATTATTACGATCCCCTTTAATACAGTGATAGATTGTGTGATTTGACTAAGGGATACAGAACATTTTGAATGAGCCGTCCTAGTGTCAAGTGTTTGAATGCTCTGGAGATTCAGAGATATTTTTATTGAGTGCTTATGTTACGTCTAACTAGGATACAAGGCAGGATGGAGCAGTGAAGAGTGTACACAGAAAAAAAAAAAAAAGACAAGTTTGAGAATCAGGAATGCAGCAATGACTGTTTAGTTATTCATTAAGAATAAAACATGTAGAAAGCAAGAAGAGAATGATAACAATATATCAGTAACATATAGATTAGTGGGAATAACTCATTATGAATGCATTGACATTAACTCACTTCTCCCCAGCACTGCTCCAATATAGGTCCACTGAAGTAAAGGGCCAGGAGGACCTCTTTCTCCATTAAACAACTTTTGCCATCTCATCATTTTAGTATCTCTGAAGAGATCTTGTCTCATTGTTAAACAAAATGTACTGTTCGCTCATCTATCTCAAATTTCCAGAGTGTTAAAAAAAAGGTTTGTTCCATGTTTGTTTCAAAAGCATACAAATTATTGAAAGAGGTTCATTTGGGAATATCAGACAGAACAATCAATGTTATTTAATTATATTTCACAGGGGGCCTGTGCAAGCAGAAGCAATGAGTGGGCAGTGTGTGGTGATTTATAAATTCAGAAAAACATATCTTTTAGTAATTGTGCAGGTATCAGTTGTAAATACATACATTGTGAATTCAGGTATTCCTGTAATGTAGGAAAAGAACAAAAACAATTGCATTTTATAGTTGTTTGTGTTTTGTTCACTTTGCAAGCAGATGTGATAGTTTGCAATGTTACAAAGGATCATCATAAATGTGTGGAAGACGTATCTGATCCTTCTGACTAGAAGATATGTATGGCTGTAATGAAGAAAAAAAAATCAGAGCATCAAACACAAGGAGACAAATGGCAGATGAAGGAGCCCAATTTTTGGGCAAAATAAAGGCTATAGATTCGTCACAAACAAGTATTGGAGAAGTCAGAATTGTTAAGACTGTTGATGTCAAAAATTGCATCTACTGCATTTAACTGAGGACATCATTATAATGGTTTCCAATGGTTAAACCATTTGCAAGGACACATCCTTGCCATCACAGATCATCACAACACATCCTCTTCAAGCAGTGGGAAACAAACTGAATCCAAAGACCCCAGGTCAGTCACAGTGGACATACTGTTAAGGCTGTGGGTAAATACACAGGCTGCTAAGGATGCCATAGGTCCAGGGTAAGTGACAGCAGGATGTGGAAATCTGCTGGACAGGACACCAGAAACTGTTGAACGTAACAAATACCAGCATGGGAATCCACTAAAAGTTAGCATTGTGAGGGATGGCTGAATGTCACAAGTGTTATAGTGGGAGATAGGTGAGAAGCTAACAGATTCCACAGACAGTTGAGGGGGGATTACTAGGGGCCTTTGGGGTGAGTACAATCTTTTAAGGCCAAAAGCATTCGTGTAACCATCAGTATTACCATAGAGAGCTGAGATTGCCTAGATAACAGTATCAGAAATAACACATTTGGGTACACCTGTTGCAAAAGTGTGTGCAGTTGGGAAAAAGAAGTCATGGGTTGAGTTGTTTACCAGGGAAAATGCTGGGTGTAGAAAGGGGATTACCAGGCTGGTGAAGTGAAAGGTCAAGAAATGGGAAAAGGATGCCAAGGTGTGCAAATCCAGTGGAGATGGTGTCTGGGGGTGCCTGCCAAGAGCCCAGCACTTGATGAAGTAGGCCAAGGATCCAAACCTGCTGGTCTGTCCCAGCTGCAAGGGTCATGTCATACACATGCTGATATGTATGAATGAATGCAAGGCATGAACTCTCTCTCTTCACTAGAACACCTGTGAAAGAGCAATGCATTAAAATTAAAACAAGGTTTTTTTTACTACCACACCTCCTTATCTCTACCTCATTCTACTGAAACACAAAAGAGGAAAGGGAAAGGAAAATGTATCACAGAGGGCTGCTATGTTATACACATTATTATCTCACCTGAACTTCTGATTGTACTTGTAAGTTCATTCAGAAACACTACAGTCTGAGTTCGATCTTTCCAGGTGACAGGGTGGAAAAGAAACTACTACCAAAGCTGTGCCTTAATTTGCCTAACTGTCACTGACATTGCTATATCTCTGCTGAAGTTCACTGATAGTCATTTTATCCTCCTCAGATTCAGAAATCCCTGCCCCCCTAGAAAGCCTAAACCTGTCTCTCTTCCCCATTTTTTCAGGAGTCTTCCAAAAACACTTTTATTGTATTGCCCACTAATATTTGGTAGCAGAATTATGGTCTTGGCCTGGTTTCTATATTAGCATGTCAGGCTCTAGAACAATTAAAACTCTGACATTCCATGTAACGAACTATATTACACTCTTCAAGCTAGCAGATTTTTATACACTATTGATAAAAAATAATATGATCAATAATATGATCTTTGAAGACTCCAGACTGAAATTCAAGAAAAGAAATCTAATTCTCTTTCCTCAGAAAAAGATAGCTTACTTCAGATCAGATCAGATGAATTTTATCTATAAAGACATGAAAGCTTTGCATGGCAAAGAAAATTATACAGTGATAGGGAGAGAATGATTGGAATTAAAAAATCCTCTATGCAGACACTGAAACAGACCTTACAGAATTATTGCATTTATATCACAGCCCTGTTATACCACCCCCTTTGTTTTGCTAAACATTCCCGTGGTTCTTATGTTTGAGTCTTGTTGCTCTATATGCACGTGGTCCCATTCTTCCTTTGGTTTGAGAGGTTTCCTGGCATATTCACAGCACATATGCTCTTGTTATATCACCATAGAAATATGATTTTGTTGATCACGTGGCATCATCCCACAAAACAAGTGCTCCGTTCCCTTCCCTTCCCTTCCCTTCCCTTCCCTTCCCAGAGTGGTCCCAAACTGGAATTCATATTATGTATATAGATAACTGTCTACATTTTTCTCAGGAACCAAAGTATTTTTTTTCTTTAGCAGACACAAAATAGCATAAAAAATTGAAAATTTGTATGATTTTTGGCTTGGAACCCTCTAGGGGTTCTCTAGGTTATCCTTTGTAACATCTTCTATCAGAGGTCTGGATTAAACGATGAAGGATGCATGACTGGAAAGAAATTTGGAGAATCTACTACAAGCATTAAAGAAACATGATGAGTGGAAAAACTGGCTATGAAATGAACGGCTATGAAATTCACAAGTTAGGCTGAAGTATTTTTTTTCCGTGTAGGTTTTCAATGTGCTTTACTAACATAATGCTGACAAAGATAAGAGAATTTCAGAAATCACCTGCTTTTTCTGTTGTCCATCTCCCCTAGAGTCCCTCATCTTACCATTCTAACAGGCATAGAAAGATTTGTTCAGCACTTTTTTTTTAATAGAGCTTTATTTGGTTAACTATCTGGCAAGCTACAGAGTCCATAGCTTCATTAAAAAAAAAAAAAAAAGACATTTTTAAAATGTAAAGATAAAATGCACACTTGTTTTCTGTTAGTATACCACAAATGGCAATTTCAGTAAGAGTTAAAATAGACAGGTAGAAGAAAAGCAAATAAGTTTTTGGAGAGGGTAAGAAAGGAAGAGACAAGTTGCACTGAAAATTTCATCCTACTATACTCCAGATTTTATAGTTTGTTTTTTTTTTTAAATCACTACTGTAGTGAAATAAAGATTTAAAAGCATCACTGAAATGGTTAATTTCTGCACAAAATGTGATCTGAAAGAAAGTGAATTCCTCTTATGTTTATTTGAAGATTCCAAAAGTGGAAATAAATATTTTTCTTAACAGATAAAAATATTGTTTATTTTCTTTTTCTATCAGAAATTTACACAATACTGTTCAGCAAAGGTCTGATTCTTCTCGTAATTATGGAAACAACTTAATTTTTATTTTCAGACCACAGCAGATTCATTTATTTTGGTTTTTCTTCCCTAGTGGAATAACAGATGTGTAGAGACACTAAAAAACACACTTTTTTTTTCCTGTTAAAGACAAACTTTTAACTCTGTTCAGAAATATACATGTTCACTCCTCCAAAAGATAAATGGTATATCACACACACAAATTTGAGTTTAAGCACTTATTTATCAGCATCAAGATATGAGAGTTCAAATCTTTGTCAGAAAAGTCTCCTCTGTTTTTTTTTTTGTTTTTTTTTTTTTTTGTTTTCTTTCGTCAAAAGTTAATTTCAACTGCAACACCAGCAGGGATAACAAAACCATTTCCTCATGTCAAAGCCACCAAGCTTCTATTCCGACTGGCAGCATTCAGCTTCAGGGGTGGCATGAACATTGGCTCTTTGTAGTCTCACTTAGCAGGTGCTAACAAAGGCAGCTATAAGAAAGATAAATCCTTGTGGTGTGTTTGTTTCTTTCTTTCTCTTGATTGCCCATGTTCATTCCTGCCCATCAGAACTTTATTTTATGATTTTATGATTTTATGATTTTTTATTTTATTTTATTTTAAAGTGTCTGTTCTAAATCTCAAAGGAAGAAAATTCATAATGCTGTGATTTATATTAATTAATCTTAATTGACTTGTGCAGCACAACAATTTTACCGTGCGTTTCTAGGTGCAATTAGGTAGGGTTAGTGTCTGAAATGCTTTCAAACACATTAGATACCATATATTTTAAGGAGTTTAAATCTGTCTGTATTGTCAGATTGTAACTAATTAAGAAAAAATAAATAAATAAAGGTGAATATTTCTGATATTTTTTCTTTGTACTTGCCCAATGTAAATGTTGATTTTCATATGGAAAGACCAAGAGTTCAATGTAGGAAAAGAAAAGATTAGGCAGGGAAATGATCTTAAAACACCAAGCATTCAGAAACCAAGAGGTTAAACAGGGAAGCTTTGTTTTAGGCAGATGCTTCTTCATCTCATTTTTTATGGTATAGAGGATTGGGGAAAGTGTAGGTATGTATACTAATAGTGCTGAGGAAAAGGGAATTTTAATCCAATACAGAGCCAGAAATTTTTACAGCATACTAAACCAGCCTTGAGGTGAAGTTTGAATGCAGTTAACAGCAGTGTGCTGGGGAGGCTTCTTCATTTGCCTAACCAGATGTGATCTGTCATTCATAAGATAGTTTGACAATCTTATCTTAAGACTACTTATTGACAGATGCTCAGTCAAAGTCTAATAGATGGTATTGTATAAATAGCAGAATATGTTAAATGGATTTGCTATTTAGCAAATACATGGGCAGTAACATCATTATATAACTATCCTGATTTTTAATAACAGTGCAGGTTCTCACATTCCCAGGAATTAATATCATTGGTCTTAATCACATTTATCTTATTATTTAGGATTAAAATACCATTTTTTTACTGGAATATAAATACCAGGTGGAGGTTAACTAAATACCAGATGGAGATTAGCTATCTGAGAGATGCACATATAGACACTGACAAAGAGAAGAACAAATATATATAATAAAAGAAAAGATAATGAATAGGGGAAAATGAGATGCTTCTTGATTCTCTATAAGTGAGCTTTCCAGATAAAGAATGTGTTTCATGTGAGTCACTGCTTCTTTGGTATTAATAAGACTGTTTCTGTGACTGTTGGGCAGTCTAAGCCACATGGACAGGCAGCAATGTGCCACATGGCCCAGCACACAAATTTGCCAGCCTCAGGTTTGCAGGTGTGGCATGCAAGTAAGTTATCCATCCCATATAGATAACAATCATTACATAAACATTTACATAGAATGATAGAATGGCCTGGGTTGAAAAGGACCATAATGATCATCTAATTTCAACCCTTACCAAGGAAAGCAGAAAAACTTGAGGAAAAGTTGCACAGCACATTCCTGGCCAAAGACTACAAACAAGACTACAAAAGACTACTTTTTCTTCATTTTCCTCTGGAAATGTTGTAGTTACTTCCCTAGTAATTAATGCAATGCAAATAATGCTGTAGTTCACTTTGAATTCTCAGAGTTTTCACAGAGGCAGTTCATTGGTGTAAGCATCGATTTCCATAGCTCCAGTGATACTGGTGTATGGACTGATTATTTCGCAGTCAAAAAAAACCTTAATGTTTACTCCATCAACATAGAAAATCCTGATTATCAGAAAATTCAGAGTGTGCTTAAACTACAGAATTTTTTAACAGATATTCTATTTCTTTAAATAGAAAGTTGATGTTTCCGTGCTTGTTATTTTAAGCATATTTTTTTTCCAAAACTGCAGCTATGCATATTCCATATATATTCCTCCTGTGATGCAGGATATAGGAAACTAAGTCTTAATGGGACAGTAAAAAGTAGTATTTACAGCCTCTTTATTGTGTGTGACATTAACTAAAATTTCCAAGAAAGTTGAATCAACCTTCATGTCTTAAAAATAAATAAATAAATAAATAAATAAATAAATAAATAAATAAATAAATAACAGTTCAATATATACAATAAATGCTTTATGTATTAACAAAATATAACTTCTGGATTGCAAAAATGATGGTAGAATTCAACAGTATTATTCAGTCACATTAATCTCCTTGGTATGGAAATTGGTGAAAATTGCTCAAAGGCGTTACAGGGTTGTATGAGTTAGGGAGGACTTTCTAGTGGACATGACAAAAAAACAGAACTAACAATAATTCCACAGTGGTTGATTTAAAGCAGAGACTAAACCTGAAAATAACCTTATGTATGAGTGCAATTAGTTACCTTAGAGTCAAGCAATTTTAAGATTTGAAAAGTCCCTTAATTACTACATTTGTTTTAGCTCTATTAAAATTATTCAGTGATGAATAATGTTTTGATTACAGGCTTATAGGCCATTGTTTTGATTAAAAATGATTCTTCTGGATCTCAGTTACGTAACATTTCATCTATTTACTATTCTATTCATTTTTTTCTAGTACAGTTTATGTGAACTAAAGTGACCATCACACAATTTTTATTTCTATTTTTTACTATATTTATTATGTTTATTTCATATTTATTATGTGTTTACCTATTATGTTTATCATGTTTAATATTTAAATGCTTATTTTTATTTTATGCTTATTGATTTATATTTATTTTATTTCATTTCTTCCAAACACTTTCCTCAGTACTTTGGCAAAATAAATATGCATTTAACAGTGTCTACTCATGTTATCAATAAAATAAAAACTGTCTGTTGGAAGCCCGTGCAGGATCAGTTCAGGAAGGACAGCATCCCGGGGAAAGGGCCCAACAGTGGTGCAGAGGAGTGACCATGAATGAGTGGCAGAGATGAAGCATTATGGATTGACAGCAGTCCCCATTCCCCATTTCCATGTGCTGATTGGTGTCCAAGACTCAGGAGTGAAGGTGAGTCTAAGAAGAATGGGAATGGAGGGAAGGTGTCCTTAGTTTTGCTTTTAGTACTCCAAGTTGTGGATGACACCAAGCTGAGTGGTACAGTCGATAGATATATCAGAAGGAAGAGAAGCCATCCAGAGGGACCTGGACAGGCTGGAGAAGTGGGCCCATGAGAACCTAATGAGGTTCAATAAGGCCAAGTGCAGAGTGCTGCACTTGGGTTGGGGCAATCCCAGGTACTTATACAAACTGGGGGAAGATCTCCTTGAGAGCAGCCCTGCAGAGAAGGACTTGGGGGTCCTGGGGCCACCAGTACAGGAAGGATGTGAAGCTCTTGGAGCAGGTCCAGAGGTGGGCCACTAAGATGATCAGAGGGCTGGAGCACCTCTTCTATGAGGAAAGGTTGAGGGAACTGGGCTTGTTTAGCTTGGAGAAGAGAAGGCCTTGGGGAGACCTCATTGTGGCTTTCCAGTACTTGAAGGAAGCGTATAAACAGGAGGGGGAGCGGCTGTTTACAAGGGATAGTGATAAGACAAGGGGGAATGGTTTTAAACTGGGACAGGGAAGGTTTAGGTTGGATATTAGGAAGAAGTTTTTCACGCAGAGGGTGGTGACACACTGGAATGGGTTGCCCAAGGAGGTTGTGGATGTCCCATCCCTGGGGGCATTCAAGGCCAGGCTGGTCTAGTGGTTGGTGACCCTGCACATAGCAGGGGGGTTGAAACTCAATGATCAATTGTGGTCTTTTTCAACCCTGGCCATTTTATGATATGATTCTATAATATAATTGTTGTCCAACTCTGTTATGGATTGGTAATAAAAAATAATTGGTAATAAAATTTATCCCATTTTGAGTCAGTTTTGCCCATGATGATAATTGGTGAATGGTATTCCTGTCCTTAACACACAATTTTTTTCCATCCTATTTTTCTCCACCTGTTATGGTGAGGAGTAGAGAGGTGAGAGTGCCGCTCGGACAACAACTGGAGACAAACCAAGACTACCCTACCACAGAAACATGCTTGGCAGTAAGAGATGCATGTATTTTCTACATTTTCAGTACTGTGTACTGGGGAACACTACTGTTGTGGATGAGTTAGAATAGAAATGAGCAGAATTAAGTTAACCTGTCTTGGCTAATTTACTTTTCTTTCCAAATATGCAACTTGCTCATTTCTAACCTGATAAAAAACAAAAGGATTTTGATATAGAGTCTTAATATATGTTTGGAACTATCCTACTGAATTGTATATAACAAAAACTAGCAAGTAGTTAATCAGAAAACCATGTACTAGCTAAATAGTTTTGATAAATATTGTTTCATCTCTGTCACTACGCCAGGAATATTCTAGAGTAAACCAAACTCTTGATGACAGTTTATGCAGACCAACATTCATGTTAGTTTATGCAGTTTAGAATACTGCACTTCTCAGTGTAGTATCCAAGCAACTTCTAGTCAAGTACTCTCTGTGGCATGACTAATATCTGCTTGATGAATAGAATTTTTTTCCTCAAGATCAAATAGTTAAATACAGTAGGGATACACAAGTTGCTAAAAGTGAATACATTAAATGTGGACTTCAAAGGGAAAAAATTCCTTTGCTAGGGCCTTTTACTGATCCTGTGTGTTATGTAAAGACGGACCAGTAGCTTATTTATTTATGTATTCTTTATATATAAGATGTTGCTGCTGATTCCATGCTATTTAACCTTAGCCTTTTTTTTTTTCCTTTTTTTTCTTTTTTCTTTTTTGTTACAGTTGGAAAAAAACAAAAGGAAATATTTTTCAGCTCCAGTATGAACCTTAGCGATATGTGTTTTTGTTTTTTTGTTTTTTCTTTTGGAGTTTTCTCTACAGTCAGTAAGTAGATTTAGTGGCATTTAGCAAAATGGTAATACAATGTTTTGGTTTTATTTTGTTTTGTTTTTATACACACATTAAGATAATAAATCCGACTTAAAAAAAAAAAAAACTGTTTACTAATTTCAGATTGCTGTAAGATCATAGTCTCAGTGATTCCCATCTAAATTCATTAGAATGAAAGAATACAGAACATTCACCCACCTTGCCATTTTTACTCTTCATAAGCAATGTCAGGTGTTTTTTTCAGACTGCCTAAACAAATGGGAGAAACTACATCTGGAGCCATCACAGTCATTCTTCACAACTTAATCATACAAAGTGAAAAGCACTGAGTTATCACTGGGGATTCGTCTCTTGTGAAAGAGCTTGAAAGTTAATTGTTTTTTTTGTATGTGCATTTTTGTTTGGTTGTTTTTTTTTTGGGGGGGGGGTGAAAGAAAAAAAAGGAAAAGTAAAAAATGAGCTGATGCAAAACAAACACTGCATTCTGTTGTCACTGTCAAAGAGTTGTTCTGTGTTTACTAATTTTGCAGGTCATAAATAATCACTTTGGTGCTGTTTCTCAATATTCAAAAGCTAAACTGCAGGCAAAGAAAGGGAACAAATTGTGGTGTTGTTTGTTTTGTACTATTTCAGAGGTTTTTGAGCAAAATTTGGGGATCAGCATCTGCTAGTATATATTTCTAATTTCTCCAAAATTTTACCAGTAATCTCTGAGTAAACAAAAATCTTTGTAAGATTCTCTCTATTCAAGCTAAGGCTGAACAGAATGATAACGAATTTACGTGACACTGCAAAACAAATTACAATATCATTCTCACATATGAATTTCCACTTCTTCAGACAACTGATCTGCTGTCGTATGAAGTCATAAAGTAGAGTGTCTCTGTTGCCCTATCAGCTAACAATGTGATATCTGATGATACTGCAAAAGGGCAAGAAAGCCCCTTAATACAATCTTCTCATGTTCTATTTCAGATACTTACTGAGCACATTTTGAAACCTTCTAATAGTCTCAATTTAATTAGCTTCCTATTGGCTTAATTTTTCTTTGCCCATTTAAATATTGTATTATAAGCACATTTGTAAATCACATTGTTCTAAAGCCAAAACATTTCATTCAATGAGTGATTGCCTATATAATGTAACAATTACCACAGCAAATTAACGTCTTTGAATAAAGATGGCACTTAGTGATGCTTTATTTCTTTAAATTCTTTCATTTATACTGCAGTTAAACAGGATATGTCACTGCATTGTACTAATAACAAATTAACTCCAACACTATGGAGAAATAACAACCTAACAATGTTATTCTTCCTTTATAAATTAGCTTCAAAACAAATTATCTTCTTGGATGACTTGTTAGTGCAAGAGTTATTTTGTTAAGATTTTGGGGAAAAAAAATGTAGAAATAAAAGGGAAATTATAACACTGAAGCAGTGATCATAATACTACAGTGCTGTAGCTTTCTGAGGAAAGCAAGAGTTGCTCCAAAAGTAACGCTTCCTATTTTATTATGTTTATTATGTTGGCCCTGACATCAGAGGTGGATGTTGGTGATATGCCAGTTGAGTTTGAACCTTCCCACCAATATTCCATCACATTTTGTTGCTACATGACAGATATCAGTAGAGAGGAAGTCTGACCAAGTGGTGTCTGACATGGAAGTATGTATGAAGCAAAGGTGTGGAATTGAATTCTTCCATGTGGAAAAAAATTGCACCCACTGACATCCATTGATGCTCAATATTTATGGAGACCAAACACTGAATGTGAGGAAAATGAGGCAAGGGGTGGTACACTCACCAAAGACAAACCATGTTCCAGATTGCCATGCACATCTGTCACACCACAAAATGATGAGCATCTGCACAGATCAGCTAATGATGGTGACTAGGTTGAAAAATAGTGTTTTGTAGCTGAGACTATGCTCTATCAAATAGTGTTATTGTGCTCATTTTGTCTGTTGTAGATTCCATGGAAATAAATAGAAGGCACTAGTTTTGGAGCAAGCTATATATATAAAGTCAGAAGCATTTTGCTTTAGTACTTTCAAAAGCTGCGTTTCATTCATGCTTGCACAATTAATGCAGAAATGAATTACATAAGAATTCCATTTGAGCATAACAGGATTACCAGAGTGAGCATATAACCTGTTCTAAGTCTGATTTACATTGAATAACTTTGTATTTTCCATAAGGGTAGTCATGGGAACTGTGTTATCAGAGAAAATCCTGTGAGAATTACATCTGGAAGACTTTGATAGCTCCATGGTAGATGGCAAGTCATGCTTTTAAGAAACATGGCACGCGTCAGTGAAAAGTGGTTGAAGTGCCTCTCATTCTTTGTATTCTTAAAAAGTAGAGATGCTTGAATAAACAATTCAGCATTATTAATTAGCACAGCTGGACCAGTAGATACAAACTTGGGCTGAAATCCACATTTTTCCATATTCCAAAATCTCCTGTGATGTTTCTATCACATTCTGAAACTTACTGAAACAAGAGTTAACTGAAAGAATGAAAGGGAAATGTAATATTAAATTTGACCACTAACAGTATAAAGTTATTTATCTGGAAATATTTGCCTACTCTGTGGCAATGACTTGTGAGAACAACAGCAGCTTAGGATCAGTACCAAAAAAAAGCAGGGCATAAGAACCAAAGACAGACATGACATTATTATTTAGTGTGCTTAATCACTGGTTCGAAGGATAGATTTCTGCTAGGCATTACAGATATTTGCTTTCTGTGCTTTAGTACATCACAGATATCCCCTTTCTTAAAATGCTGATACAGTTTGCATATTAACAGCCCAGGATTGTATTTAAGTGGGCTGAATGCCTATGCTGCCACATTTGTCTACTGTGCTTATAAATTTAAAACAAAATTACAAAATTCAGATTACATTATCCTTATTTTTGTACAATACTAACAGAAATGATTTTTATAATTTTTTGTCTATACATACTGCTATTCTACGTTTTGTTGAAATGACTGTACTGTAATACAAATGATAAAAGAGAGAAAATGTAATGTTTCCTTGTTTATACAAAGAATAACAAATTAAGCATGAAAAAGAATATGATTTCCAGACTTCTATGGTTATTACCCCCGTGATTTTTGTATCTACATCTTAATTGAAGTAATTATATTTTTCTAGAAGTCAAAAAGCTGTTTTTGACACTTGTAAAAGATAATTTTGGAAGCACTTAATTCTGCACACTTTTTCACATAATCTGTCAGTGCACAAGCCTGAGCTCTGATGTGGGCATAAAGGTAGGTGAAATACCCTGAAGTTATTGAATGATAAAGAGTATTCTTAGATTTCCAAGGTTAATAAAAGGATGAACAGTATGAGCTCTATATGGGCTGAGTTCGTTGACTGAATTATAGTGAATATAAACCAGCCACATTGCAAAGGCATGTGTAATCTAATGGATATAACTGATGGATGTAGTTCCTTGCAAAGGTAATTGTTGGATCAGAATCTCAAAGTCCAGGAAAGTGTTGCTTCTCTATACAATACTAGGAAATTGAATTCTGTTCCAGTGCTTTCATTTATTTGGGGAAAAACTATCAGGGCTTGGAGAAAGACTGAAACAGCTCATTGTCAGGGCTGTAAACTAGGTTTGAAGTGGGAAGGACGTAGTGCACCTAACCATGATAAGGTGTGCAGTGGCTTAGCTAGGCTAGAGGGACAGGGTGCTAGCGCGGGATTATGCCCTGAGATCTGCTGACAACACTGCAGCAAATTTGAAGTTCTATGTCAGTGAGCCAGAGAACACTGAGATAATGTGAGAAAGTAACAGGGAAACTCCAGTACTTAGCCTTCCAGTAATAGAAGAGAACTTATAAGGAGGAGGGGGACCACTATTACATGGTCTAAAAGTGATAGAACAAGAAGGAATGGCTTTAAACTAAAAGCGGGGTGATTTAGTTTTGATGCTAGGAAGACATTTTTTTTTTTACTCAGAAGGCGGTGAGGCATCGGCAGAGGCTTCCCAGAGGAGCTGTGGCTGCCCCATCCCTGGAGGTGTTCAACTCCACATTGTATGGGGCCCTGGTCACCCTCATCTGGTGGGGAGAAACCATACCCACAGCAGAAGGTTGGAATTACATGATCTTTAAGGTCCTTTCCAACCTATGCCATTCTAAGATTCTATGAAAGTCAAGTTAAATACTTCAAAGGAATTAGGAGTTATTACCCAAGAAGATGACAAGTACAGTAGAGCCTCTTGGTAAAGCCTTCTTCCTCCAGATACATGAGATGTGATCACAGACTCTCAAAGAGTAAAATTAGGATGTGAATACTAAATTTTCAGAAATCCAACTTTCAGTCATTCCGGGAGTTAGTCAACAAAACTGCAGATCACTAAAGAAGCTTTCCTTAGGGCACAAGAGCTCTCTATCCCCGGGAAGTCAGGAAAGAAAGGCAAGAGACTGGCATGTCTGAACTGGAGCCTGCTGGTCAAACTGTAGAGCCAGAAGAAAATGCACAGACAGCAAAAGCAGGTGCAGGTGACCTGGGAGGAGTATAGGGATGCTGCTAGGCTGTGTAGGCATGGGGTCAGGAAGGTCAAGGTCCAGCTGGAACTGGACTTGGATAGGTGTGCAAAGAAGTACAATAAAGGCTTCAATTGGTACGTAAACTAGAAAAGGACAGTCCAGTAGTCATACTCCCATAGTGAGCAATACAGGCAGGCTGGTAACAATGGACATTTGTCCATGATTGATATCAAACTGCTGTTTATTAGCGTTAGGAACATTTATTAACATATGTTAAACACTTAGTTACTGTCATAGGTAGTATCCTGTATGGTCACAAGCACTTTATGAGAAGTAGCTAAAGGAAATGTTATGCTTTTGTTATAAGCCACCTATTGATCAGTTAAAGAGCAAGGTAATGTCACTGTTCTGAAAAACACAAAGACCATTAATAATTGGCAAGTCAACAGTTTCCACTACTGAAATATTAATGATCCTGTTGCTATGTATTTGGCAAGGTTCACTTCTTCTCATGCTACCCGATTTTAAATGTCTCTTGTGTTATTGACAACCTCTTCATATTTCTCTTACTGCCCTTCATGTGAGCGTGTAATTAGAAGTATTATAGATTTAGTAGTTAAATTTTTAAAAAAATGGAAGAAGAAGAAAACATTACTTGTCTGTGAAAGTAGCTTATGGGAAACCCAGTAGTATTATGAAACTTGCTCAAGATAACTAAAAGCTCAGGTAAAAAAGAAATGGTTTCATAAGACTTCACTTTCTGGACGCATACAGGTAATATTCCTAAAATCAGCCAAAGATATCTGTTGTAGTAGGCGCTTGACAGGGATACGTGCTGTACGAGATAGGCTTCTCCCTAAGCATAGTGAAAGGGTGCTGTTGTGCTCAGACAGACTGTCCTTGCTAACGAAGTAAACAAGATAAGAAGGTGAAAGAATGAGGAGACAATAGGAGCCAAATAAGGAATTGTGGTAAGGGGCTAAGATCCAGTACGCACGAATCAGGACAGGGCATGATAGCTCAAGTAAGGTATATAAGCTGTGTGTATTAGTGAATAAACACCATTTTGCAACATCCCCATTTTGGTGTCTGTGTTGCTATGGTCCTAGCGAGCTCTGATTGCTAGCCCCTGACGGTGTGGCTTGGGACTATGGTGGTTGCCGGCGGTAACAGATATCTGACGTAGGAATCCAGACGATGAAAGGCTCTGAGCAGAACATGAAGCATTCTTGGTTGTGACCATCGGTATCCAATGGGTCTTCATTTTTATATTTGTATGCAAAGGGGATTAGTATTCAAATACTGTTAAGGCTCGTACTGTGTTCTAAAACATTGCCAAATTAGATATATAGTACATTTTACCAGTATTGTCTGGAAACTGTGGTGGGTTTTCATCTTCTTGAAATACTGGTTTTTCATAATTTTATAATTATGTAAATTAGTCTTGAGCATAGAATATACAATCTGGAAAAGTAGAACTTAAAAACAGGAAGATACAAATTCTATGAGAAGGTGCGTCTGAATTTAGCCACATTTTATTAATATTATCCTCTGTGAATACTTAGCACATTAAAAAGCTAGGCTGGCATCTTAATATACAGTGTGGCAAGACAATTCACTTTCTTTATTGCCCCAGATTCTGGGTTATCTTATCAGCGCTTACTTTGCACTTATATTTCTTTTGATAAAAACTTCAGGGTATTACATCCAGGCTTCATGTATTATTGCCATTTTCTTGCGGAATAGGTGTTCAACATTCTTCGCCCTTTTACTATTCCACTCTTTTTTGGTGGAAAATATATGCTTAGTGTCTCAGCTATATTTTTAATTCTGGGGAAAAGTCATCTGTATGGTTTTAGAGCTCTGCAGTAAGGCTTCAAAAGCTTTTTAAACAAGAGTTTCACCTAAGAGAGAACTTGCTCTGAAGGCAAGGTAACGGTTTGAATTTCTTGAGGGCTTGACTTCGGTGCCAATCAGACATGGCGAAATCTTAGAAATGAGTCATGTCTAAAAGGAGAAGCATGTTAAAAATCCAAATACATAGAAAGTTAAAAAAAAACAAAAAACAAACAAACAAAAAAAAACACCTGAATTGAGAGACTGTGAGAAAGTGATATCATTAACTGGGGAGGTAGAGAAGGCTACCTTCAGCTATTCAGTAGAGTAACAACAGAACTGTCCCATGAATGAGGGTGAGCTGGGAGTCAAGGGAGATCTCACTAGTGTGACACAATCCCACAGGAGCAAAGAAATGCTGGAGTGGTGACAGATTTGTTGGCTGCCCTGTGATAATCAGGGATCATAGATGAGGCCACCTAGAACACAGATTTAGATGCCTGCACTGAGATAGTGCTCCTGGGCCAATGGGCAGAAGAAAAGCAAGTGTTCCAGGTGAGACTAGCTCAATCCATCAAGGTCTATAAGAGTCCTCAATACCCTCCCAAAAGCAGTGCCAGAATTTCCTGGGCAAGTACATGAAAGAAAGAGGATTTTCTTTCTTTCTTTCTTTCTTTCTTTCTTTCTTTCTTTCTTTCTTTCTTTCTTTCTTTCTTTCTTTCTTTCTTTCTTTCTTTCTTTCTTTCTTTCTTTCTTTCTTTCTTTCTTTCTTTCTTTCTTTCTTTCTTTCTTTCTTTCTTTCTTTCTTTCTTTCTTTCTTTTTATTATGTCTGCATCCTCTAAAGGATGAGAAAATATTTCTAGTGAGGTTCTTTTTCTTTTGACATGAAAGGGCATTTTAACACATTGAACAGAATTAGAAGGAGATACATTAGGCAGCCTCCAGAAACTCTTCATAGATGCCATCTCAATTTAAGCTTGCAGGTCAAATCTCTCTATGATTGCAATAAAGGTGTTATTAACGGAGCAGTCTAATTATATCACACAAGAACACATACAGAATTCTTGACATTGGAAGAGACCTCTAGAGATCATTTTGTCCAGTCTTTCTACTCTAGTAGGTCCAATTAGAGCATGTTGTCCAGGACCATGTCCAGAAGGTTTATGATTATCTCCAAGGGTGAGGACTTCACAACCAGGTCAATTCCTCAGTCATGCTCTCAGAGGGGAAAAGAATAAAAATAAAAAGGTACTTCCTGATGCTCAAATGGAAGTGAAAATATGGACTAGACTGTGTTTCAGCTTCTGACCATTGCCTCTTATGGCACTGGACACCACAGAAAAGAGCCTGGCTCCATCCTCTTTACAATCTCCCAAGGGTAGCCATGAATAGTAACCAGCTTTATTGCATCCACCTTCCCTCTAGGGCTGTATCTCAAGGGATTCTTTGTAGACCCTTGAAGTGGCCAAAGGCTGCTCTCCTGAAATCCAGTGCTGAAATTCTGCTTATCATTCTGTTAACTCCTCTGGAGATTCTCAAGTTCATGGTACAATGGTAACTGTATCTGAGTCACAGAAGGTATATAGTCATAATGAGGCTTTAGAGACTAGGCAAAGTATTTCATTGACCAAAGTACATGACAGAGAAAGGAAGTAAGCAAGATTTTGGATTCATATGATGAAAAAGTTCTGTATTCTATAAGAGGTAGAATTTAAATTTAAATTAATCAACAGTTTTGGCCTATAATTAACAAGGAAAGAAATGTACTGACTTCTAATTACAATTTGGCTCTATAATCTTCTTTTATGTACAAGTTGTTTGGTGTTTTTTTGTTTTTTTTTTTTTCCTTTACTGTTTTTTCAGATAGGAGAATAAAATTTGCTTTACAGAGGTATTTCATAGATGAACTCAGTAACATTTCTAAAGTTCTTTGATCATCTGTGATCAAAGATCCTCTCCTAGAGCAAAGTATCAATTATTGAAAAGAAATTTAGGAACCGATAAGTATTGAAGTATTTCTTCTCTCTCTCTTTCTCTCTCTCTCTCTCTCTCTTTTTCTTCTTCTTCTTCTTCTTTTTTTTTTTTTTTAAGCAGCTGTAAGATAATGAACTTTATGATTCTTAAAAGACTACAATTTCTTCTCAAAATTCACTCCGAGTTTATAGCATACACTACAGGGCATGCCTGTTGCTGATGGAAGCTCTGATAGATCTTTAGCTTTACGCTTCACCTTGTTAGTTTTTTCACTTTTTCAACATATGTTCTCACAGGGAGTAATCTGTACTACTTGCTTAACCAGAAACAAACAGTTTGAATATCTCACAAGTTACTGTAACAAGTATAGACTTTTGTCTTTAATTTGGTCCTGATATACACAAGATTACTGTGCAGTAAATGGCCAGTTTAGTGTGCAGATAACTTTAGGTAGCAGAGTTTTGTCTCAGAATTAGGTAAATAGAAATAAGAAAGCACACTATTCATAATGCAAAGCCATCTAATTGGCATTTTCATGCCCTTTTTTCACCCATTCAGTTTTTACACAGTTGTGCCTTTATTTTTGTCTTAGCAGTTAGGAAACACAAGGGACAGATGATAAGAAATTACATCAAAGACAAGTATTTTGATACTATGTTATCTACATTTAAAAAAAAAAAAAAGAGAGAGAGAGAGAGAGAGAGAGAGCTCTTCCTCTGAGCATTGTGGATGTGTGGGGAGATTCAGAAGTATTTCCCATCTCCCATATTTGAAACTTGCTTGTGGCCTTGTTGAGTACACTTAGTCCATTTTAGAAAAAAATTTGATTTGCAGAAAGGAATTGCAAAGAGCCAGAATTAGTCTCCAGTCTGTGTGAACAGGAAATCTTAGGAGCAGTAGCAAAGAAGCTACTGGTATAGACTTCAAGTTAGTTAGACTCTTCTGGTTCATACATCTCAAATCATCTTTTTATTCAGAACATTTTACAGTAGTCTCTTAATAGTAGCATGTGGATCAAAGGCTCCTCCAGAAGAATGTTTGTAGGTAGAATTCAGAACTCTTACTGTTCCCAGAAATACCAGGATTAACCATTTATCTGTTTTTCTTTCATTATGTGCATGTATGTGTACAGACATTCATATACAACTTTTCACAAAACCCCTACTGACACCAACATACATATTAAAGATCATTTACTTCAACAAAAAGATCACGTGTTTATCAAAGATCATTCAAATATCAAACTTAGTTTGATTTGCACTTCTTAGGTTTAAACTTTCCTAAGTACCAAAGTATTTACATACTTGGCACTTCTAGAATATAGTGGAATGTGCATATTCTCAAGACATTGCAATTACTGTGTGATTTCTTCATAATGCGAAGTGATACAAATTCTGAATCAGAGAATGAACTAGTGCAAATTTTAAATGCAAATTTCATTTTGTTACGTTGTGGTGAAAATGGCTGAATTTATCCTTGTAACGGTGTGATATAACATTTTTTTCCATAATTAAAGCAATCACCACAAAGGAAGAATGTGAAGTTTAACAGCCAAATGCTTTGTATCCCATTCAATTTTAATGAGAGGCAGGCAATTCACTAGCTGCTGTATTACAAGTTCGAAGCTTGACTTTTTGAGATTTTTTGACATTGGACACTGGAGTACAGCAAAAGTGTCTCATTCAACTTTCTGTATCAGGTGCAAAAAACACTGTGGAAACTGTATAACTGGATCTTGATTTTCATCTGAACAAATCCCCGAACATGCAGAATTTTTCAAGTATGCATGAATAAATCAGTAAGCAAGTACTTAAGTCATCAAAAAGAATTTTTTTTTTTCATTGTTTCGTTTTACATCTCAGAATGTCTGGCTACCCTGAAAAATGCACCTGCATAATAACTGTAAGGAATAGATAAAATACATAAGCAGGGGTGAGAAAGGACAAGAGAGCTCTGTACTCCTAGTACACCTTTTAGCATCTATCAGTTTCACTTCTCTTGTGATTCATTCACCCTTTCAGTATGTAAAAGGCTGAAGAGAAGCTGCAGGTATAGTAGCATTTAGGATGAATATCAAGGAGGTATTATGAATTTCTAAGGAGAGCAATATTCAAAAATCCCATGGGAAGAAAGGTCACAGAAAAAGGAGGAGAGATTAAATAGGAGTAGCACAGAGCAATCAGTCAGACAAGTTCCTGCATCACAGAGATCTTTGAATAATAAATGACAGGAAAGGAGCCATAAAAACAAGAGTACTAAGACAGCATTTTGAGAAAATGCTACATACCTGTATTGCATTTGCCCTACAAATCCAAACAAAACAAAATATTGTTTTGCAATAATGCCAAACAGGTTTCTGTTTAGTATTGGTTAAAAAGTAAAGGTAAAGGAAGTTGTTTTATGCCTTCAAGGTCAATATGTGTTAACTCAAGATCACTGCCAGGTTTATATAAGTATAGATCTTCAGTTGTGTCTTCAGCCAGAAGACTTCAGCTCAAAATAGAGCCAGTGCATGAAACTTACCACAGAATTATTCTTTTGTTTCTTGCCTTGTGTTTTGTGTTTCCAATTGTGACACAGAAACTTCTGCTGCTCAACAGCAGAACTTCTGCCACAGCTCTCTCAGCCGGTCCTCACAGTAGAGTTGTTTCATCTGTTGGACCATTTTTTGTGGCCCTCCTCTGGACACGCAGTCTCTCCTGTACTGAGGACACCAGATCTGGATGTCGTACTCCGGGTGAGGCCACACCAGCACAGAGCAGAGAGGCAGGATCACTCCCTCAACCTGCTAACCATGCTTCCTTTGATGGAGTCAGGATACAGTTGGTTTTCTGAGCTGTGAGGGCACATTTCTGGCTCATGTCCAGCTTCCCATTCACCAGCACTACCAAGTATTTTTGGTAGGGCTGCACTCAATCTTTTCATTCCCCAACTTGTATTGGTAATGAAAGTTGTCACTACTTAGGTGCAAGACCTTGCATTTGGATATGTTGAACCTCATGGCGTTGACCTGTGCATACTGCTCAAATCTGTCTAGGTCCCTCTGAGTAGTATCTCATCCTTCTGCTGCGTCAACTGCACCCCACAGCTTGGTGTCATCAACAAACTTGCTGAGGGTTCACTTGACCCCACTCTCAGTGTTATTGATGATGATATTGAAGAGTATCAGTCACAACACTGACCCCCGGGCAACACCACTTGTCACTAATCTCCATCCAGACACTGAGCCATTGACTACCACTCTCTGGACTCAATCCTGCAGCCATTTCTTCTTCCACTGAACAGTGCACTCATCAAATCCATATCTTTCCAATTTGGAGTGAAGGATGTTGTTGTTGACTATCTGAAAGGCCTTGCTGAAGTCCAGATAGATGACACCCATGACTCCTCCCTTGTCCATTGATGCAGTTGCACTATCATTAATTAAGAAAATATATTAACCAAGAAAAAAAGAAAATAAATAAGGTCTTCTTCCACATGTGATATCTGGGAAACTCAACAGAATGATAAGAAGCATGAGGCCTAGAGTTTGGTGGCTGATCAAGGGACTGCAACTGGTCACTTAGTCACTTTAATTATCCCTTTTTCCACATTTGTTTTATTTATTTATTGTCATTCCAATTCTCAAACCTTGAGCAGAATGTTTAAGTGTTTTCTTTTCGATGCTCCAAGTTGGTTTATTGAAAGCACAAAGACACTATCTTCAGAAAACTAGACCTTATTTAAATGCTTCTCTCTCAGAGAGTATTGACATTAATGTACGTGCTGCTATTTGTTATATGTGATACTGTTGTAGGTAAAAAAAGAAAAGAGGCTACAGATAATTGGGTATATATTTGTATGCAGGACAAAAATGTCCAAAACTTAACTTCTGAACTCTCAAGCAGAAAACTGAGACTTTCTAGCTGCAATGGATATGGGTTTATTGTACCTTTTATTAACACTTTCAGCAAACACAAATGGTGTATTGTGAGTATTCCAGCTGACAAAGTCATGAGAAGGAGCCAGATGTTAGAAGACTGATCACTCGTTGTGTTTCCACAGAATAGCTAGATAATGGGATATCCACTATAGGATATCCACTATAGGATAATGGTGGAAAATGAGGTTCCCCAAAAAGTGTTCTTGGAAGAAGTGGACCAGGAATGAACAAGTTGACTGAAGAAAGAATTCTGGAAGAGGGGGTATTCTGGAGATGCATGGAGAGAAGTGACAGGTGATGCCTGGGATACCAGGGAATCTTTGGACTGGTAACTGTAAACGTGGACCAGCAGCATCTTTTCATGCAGCCTTCTTGGACCAATAGTTATTTCTCTGCCAGGAAAAAAATTGAAATCTAGGTTCTAGTTAGTGAAGGAGTATATGAGATAAACAAGAAGGATAAAAGATCTCATCTCATTGACTCCTAAATAAATCTCTGTATCCATCACTACTATGAGTTTAAAATGTCAAAATATCTGAAATCTCCACTTTGAAATATAACAAACTGGAAATGTTGGTATTTCACAATATAAAACTGTTGATTTTTAATATAACTTTAAATTTTTAATAAATATATTTTTTTCTAAAGATGTACATATAATAGATGTTTTTCACACAGTTTTTTACAATTACTTCCTTTTTTTTAAACGTTTGCATTCTCTTATCCCATGTGAAACCCTGCAGACTACTTTTGGAAGCCGAATTTCCGTACATGTTTCCCAGCAGGCAGACAGCTCCTAAAATCTGCAAGTGAGAGCTCTCCTCCTCAGCTAATGGCTTCATGCTGACTACCTATATTTTTCTGACCCTGTTTCCACAGAAACCACCAGAACATGGTAACTTTAAGCAGTCTTATTTGAATAATGGAATGTGTTCAACTTAAACAATATCATTTTTGGTAAAGTAACTGCTGTTCTTTTGTTTTTAGTTCTGCATTATATGCCTCCCAGCTATCTCATGATTCTTCTTTGCCCTACTTCCTTCTTTTCTCAAATTATAACATTTGCATCAAGCATCTTAAGCAAATTGGGTAACGCAGTATGGAGTCTGCCCCCTTGTAATGCAAATATCTGAAGTCTCAAAACAACTAAAATTTAAAAATAGTCACCTATCATGATGGACTGAAAGATAAATGACTAATAACCTGAGCAGTTGCTTACTGGGGAGAAGAAAAGAAAGGAACCCAAATCTGAGTCTCCTCCTGTGGTACTATGGGCAAATTCACATACTCTTGGTTAAAATAACATCTAAAGTCCATACTTATTTTTCCATACCTGCGTGAGGAGACTGCTTGAAATTATATTTCTGGCATGGCCACATACATTCTTCAGATTTGCAGCCTAAATTAATGGGTATGTTCATACTTTTGAGAACTGCATTTTTTAAGTTTTCAACCACTTTGGCAGTTGCTAAAGTGAATTCTAAGTAACATCTTTAACATAGACTATGAGTCTGTATTAGAAGAAGTAGGTTAGTTAAACAAAATGAAAGAGCTGTAATGGTAAAGATCTGTATGTCTTAGATTAGAATTACCTTCATATTGGTGTAAGAGGTCAGCAGTTATTTTGCTGTTCATACTCCAAGTCAGTACCGAGTTCAATATAAGATAGAACTCAATGGAAATTACATAATTTTTTTCTCAGATGATTTGAAATATTTCATATTGAATAAATTCATTAAAATACTATATGTTACTTTTCATCAATGCTCTCTTGCGTTATAGTATGGATAGCTGGTACCTTCAAAAAAACTGTAATATCAGCTTCACAGAGATTACTTTCCCCATGATGCAATGCAAATTTGCAAATCACTAATCCACCTGTGATTTTCTGAGCAATCATATATTTCAGAAATTACGCCTATGACAGTAAACTGGTCAGGATTTTTTGGCCATTGAGGACAACGAGAAGAGAAAGATTCAAATTGTTGTATTATGATAACAGCTCTGAAAATAATGACTCTTATTTTATTATGTTGGACAACAACATCTGAGGCAGATGTTGATGGTATGACAGTAGAGGTTGAACCTTCCTGCCAGTATTCTGTTACATTCTAAAGAAGCTGAAGGTGCACAAATCCATGAGACCTGATTACATCTGCCTATAGGTTCTGAGGGAACTTACGTATGATGTTGCCAAGCCACTCTCCATCATATTCAGAAGGTCATGGCTGTCTGGCGAAGTCCCCACTGAATGAGAAAGGGGAAATAAAACCTCCATTTTCAAGAAGGGAAAAAAAGAAGATCCACAGAACTATGGGCCAATCAATGTCAGCTCTGCGCCTGGCAAGATCATGGAGTAGATCCTCCTGAAGGCCCTACTAAGGTACATGGAACACAAAGACAAGGTGATTGGTGTTAATCAATATGGCTTCACAAAGGACAAGTCATGCCTTTTCTGATGGAGTTACAATGTCAGTGGACAAAGGAAGAGCAACTGATGTCATCTACTTGGACTTGTGCAAAATATTTGATACTGTCCTGCATGACATCCTGGTCACCAAACTGGAGAAAAAAAGGATTTGATGAATAGATCACTAGCTGGATAAGGAGTTGGCTGGATGGTTGCACTCAGAGAGTTGTGGTTGACAGCTCAACATCCAAGTGGGGACAGACTGATGAGTGGTGTTTCTCAGGGATTGGTGCTGGGACTGGGGTTATTTAACATCTTTGTAGGTAACATGGACTGGGATCAAGTGCACCCTCAGCATGTTTGCAGACAACACCAAGCTGAGCGGTACAGTTGAATTGCTAGAGGGAAGGGATGCTATTCAGAGGGATCTGGATAGGCTTGAGAGGTGGGCCCATGTCAACCTCATGAAATTCAACAAGACCAACTGCAAGGTTCTGCATCTGGTCTGGGGCAATCTCAAACTCAGATACAGGCCTGATGGGAAAAGACTTGAGGAAATGAGAGCAGGCATGAGGAGGAGGATTTAAGTGTGTTGGTTGATGAAAGATTCAACATGAGCCAGCAATATGCACCTTCAGGTTAGAAGGCCAACTATATCCTGGTGTCAACGATTTAAGGGCTGGTCCGGCCCAGTTCCGTGACTAGTGGGGCGGAGGGATTTCGCAAAATCTGCGCAAAATTCCTTTCCAGGAAGGGAAACAGGGGACCCCAAAATAATTAAAAACAGTGGCAACGATCTGAGGATAAACTAATTTACTAAATATAGTATCAGAATGTAAGATAACACACAATAATACAATATAAATCAACAATAATTGAGAGAAAGATTGTCTGAGAGCCAAAGGCCTTACACTAATACTGAAGCCTTGCATGCAGTCAGAAGCAGCAGTAGCGAGCTGATCCGACAGGGAACACAGCGAGATGAGAAGAGGGCCGAGTCAGATGACCTGCACCCTTATATCTGTTCCCTTGAGCAGGAATGATAACAGTACTCAAAAAGGCTCTTGGGGAACGTAGTTCTTCTTTTCCAGACAGGTACCCGGAACTAAAACATTTGCTCTTTAACTCCTAGTACACTGCACGATGTTGTGATGTGGAATACTGATAACCAAAAATCACAAAACCATGACACCTGGGTTGCATCAAGAGAAGTGCAATAGGCAGGTCAAGGGAAGTGGTTCTGTCCCTCTACTTTGCTCTCGTGAAACTCCACCTAGAGTAGTCCATCCAGTTCTGGGGGCTCGAACACAAGAAGGACATGGAGATGCTGGAGCAGGTCAAGAGGAGGGCCGTGAAGATGATCAGATGGCTGGAGTACCTCTTAAAGAACAGGCAGAGAGAGATGGGGATTTTCAGCCTAGAGAAGACTCCAGGAGGACGTAATTGAGGCCTTCCAGTACCCGAAGGGGGACTACAGTAAAGTTGGTGAGGGGCTTTTTATCTTTATCCTGTTGCATGTAGCAACAGGATGAGGGGAAATGGTTTTAAACCAGAAGAGGGTGGGATTAGTCTAGATATTAAGAAGAAATCCTTTACTGTGAGTGTGGTGAGAAGCTGGAAGAGTTTGCCCAGAAAGACAGTGGATGTTCCCTCCCTGTAAGCATTCAAGGCCAGGCTGGATGAGCAACCTTGTCCAGAGGGAGGTGGCTCTGCCTATAGCAAAGGGGTTGGAACTGGATGATCTTAAAGGTCCCATCCAGCCCAAATGATTCTATGATTGTATGATTTTGTTGCTGTGTGACAGAGGGGCAGTCTGACAAAACAGTGTCTGATATGGAAGTGCATATGAAGTAAAGATATGTCACTGAATTCCTCCATATAGGAAAAAAAATTGTACCCATTAACATTCATTGATGTTTGGAGACAAAACAGTGGATGTGAACAGTTTCCTAAGAAATAATATATTAATGCAAAGAGTCTAAGAGCTTACAAGTCAAGTATTTTGATCAATACATTATCCATTTTTTCAATTGTTTTCACTTTACAACGTTTGTTTCTTAGTCAGTATGTCCTCCTAGAGGCTTCAGAGAACAAGTCTATTAAAAATGCTTTACGCACACAGTAAATGTAAAGGAGCAGAGTGAATTATTTTATATAACATACACATTTGAATGAGCAAGGGAAGGTACTTACTATTTCAGTTTCTGGAGCAGATTGCTATTTGTTAGAATTATTCTGTGTTCTAAATTATGAGCTACACTGAGTATTTAAGCAGTCCCATACTAACCACAAAATTCAAGCCATGACAGAACTCTAAGGAAAAAGGAAGACTCATGAAGAGATACCGATGTCCAACAGGAGGTCAGCATCCCTGTGAAAAGAGAGATTGCAAAAAGAAATGCTATGATTCTCTTCAGATGAAATCCAAGATGTAAGAATCCAAGAGACTGCCTGAAAGATGTGCATACTGAAGTAGAGGATAGTATATGGAAAATCCCTTACCTGTGCACAGTACAAATATTATCCTGCAGTTCAAATCTTACTGTTCTTCAGATTTCACTTAATGTGACAAGGTATAAGTAAATGATCTCTGAAGAAATACCACCTGAAAGTATTTAAGACTTTCTAGACAGTAGGATCTTGAACAGAAACCAGAGTGGAACACTTATATAAAGTGGTCTCTCCATTTTGTTGAAAATCTGATTAACATCCAATTTAATTCCTGATTGCATTAGACTTCATATGTGTTTTCTTTGGCTACAATCTGAATGGCAAGTGCTACTACACTAAATTTGAGTTTCTTATTGCTTTTACACTGAAAGCATCAGTGGGGCTGGCAAGGTTAGTGCAGATCTCCAGCAGTATGAGATTAACAGGAGCATGTGAGCCTCATGAAAAAAAGTTGTATAAGCTCTGTCCTCCTAGAAAGCAAGATATGGAGCTGAAGATATGGCAGAGAAAAGAGTAGGACAGCCTTCAGGATCCCAATTGGCACTGGGCAAAAACTGGATTGAAACAAGTTGGACAGAAGACCATGAGGCACTTAACAGTTGTGTGACACTGGCACTAAGGGATATGAGTTAGTGATGGGACTCCATAAGTGAGATTGATGGTTGAACTTGATCTTGAATATCTTTTCAAACACAGATGATTCTATGAGTCTATAGAGAGTAGCAATTAATTGTCTTGCATAGATTTTCACTTTGAAAAAATGGAAAGGAAGGGAAGCATCTTGAAAGAAACAGACCTTCAATCTGAAAAGGTTTTTATATTTTGTCTAAGTGTAACTTTATTTCTTATTTAAGGTTCAGTGGTGTTTTCTTTTCCCTACTAAATTCATTTGGATTGAAAAGAAATTGAGAATCAGAAACCACAAGAGGAAGGAAATAAAGAACTGAAAGCAATTGAGATGGGGAGAGGCCTGAGGAAAATTTTTAAAGTGCAAGGTGAAATCTTTAATCTTGCAGTGATCTGGAGATCTCCCTCACCTCTGCTCTTGAAGGCCCCATTCATTAATAGCTTGCATTCAAATCCAACAGAAAGCATTTCAATTTTTCTTCCCAAGTGAAGAAAAGAAAAAAAAAGGATAGAAAAAAGGTGCAATTTTGGACATAAATTGTTCTACCCAATTCAAAGCATTTCAGTTTCCACATTTTGTAAGGCAGTCAGGAGAGATGAAATTGTATATTCACAGATACTGACGCAGTTGCCTCACCCACTGACTGCATGATTATAGGTACACATGGACCTTGCAGTTCACAATGCTTGAAAATATTACAGGTCAGAATCCTACATCCAGGTTTAGCCCATGGCTAGAAAACAAGCATGCATGCTCACAAATCTTGTAGGGAAAGAAGTACAAAAAAAATGCTGAGACTGATCTTATCAATTTACTCCAGGACTCATATAAGCAATCTGGATGAAACTTAGCCAATCTATTCAATCTGTACTGAATTCATGAAGCAAATTCAGGACAAACAAATTTTAGAAAATCCACTCTTCACAAAGGTATTTCCTCTGACTCTTGATGAATACCTTGTAAACATCATTGGTAGCAGTGTCTAAATTTGTGATCTGTCATTTATTCTTATGTTTATTTTAATTCTATTTTATTTATTTATTTATTTCAGGTGATACAGCAAATGAAATTTCCTACAAAGCCAACAAAATTTCATTCACTCTATATACACAAGTTTTGGTAAAATGGTACTTTCTGGTAGAGGAAAGATAGAAAAAGAGTTAAAAAAAAAAATCAAAGCAGAGGCTAAAATATACAGTATCACTTCTACAGAAATGGAAAGCATTTGTCTGAGGTATCTAAGTGACAGCAGTTTAATCACTTCCCAGTCTGTTTTCTTCAGAGCCAAGTCTTTGCAACTGATATGTATTCATAGCCCATTATCAGCCCATCCTCCATGAGGATTTCTCATGGGTTTACTAATTTTCTGCACAGCCTACAGGTCTGCATGTTAGTTTCTAGAAATAACTATGGTTATAAGCGACAGTAAGAAATGTAAATATGTTATCTCCTGCTAAAAAAATGAATTTGGATGTCAAATATGCAGTAAAAAGATTAAAATAAGAATGAAAATAAAAGGAAATAATATATATATTTTCTTAAATGCATTCATAACAATTAATAGAAAATGTTTACAAGGTGAATCCAAAATTTCCCACAGTTACCACCCTGGGAAATAGAGGCCTATTTTGAATGACAGAGTGTAAAAAGCTTGTCACTCGAAAAGCTTTCTGGAAGCAGTTTTTGTGTTGCTTGCCTATAAAAATGTTCACTTTCCAAGAAGGATTATACCCTTCTTTTTTCCTTTTTCTCAAACATAGAGTTTGGAGTACTGCAAAAGAATTGTTCTCAGGTTTCTGCCAAGAAGATGCAAACAAAAATTCAAGGCCTCCCTATTACTAGGTTTTGCATACACATGTAGTAAAGATTTAAACTACAAGTCTCTGACCCTGCAAATACACAACTGCTGTTTAACTTCATGAATTTTAATAGATACTTTGAATTAGCTGGTAAAATCAAGCAGGTGTGTAAGAGTTTGAGATCAAGACCTGGTTTACAACACATAGTGAATCAAAAAGGAAAATGCAGACAAAAATATGTAACTTGATCTGTTGTTATTATCTAATCGAGTAACTAAGCCACTACTTTGATATTAAACTCTTTGAAACAGAGAATGGGTTCTTATCTTGTGTCTGTAGAGCAGTGACATTCTGGTCTGTAACAAAAACTCATATGTATAAAGAAACCTCATATACAAAGAAACCTTTATGTTTTCCTCAAAAGAAAGAAACATTAGATCAAACTGTTTTATTCTAGAGCTTTTCAAATATAGCATTTTGTCCTATTGCCAAACAATACACATATCTCACCAACTAAAAGAGTGTTTGCCATTTAAACAGTATGCCTATAAATGCATATAATGATCAGTATGCACAACGAAAGCAAAGATTCATTCAGTGAAGGATAAGTAAAAATAGAAAATAAAACTCATACTGTGGATTAGATTCTAAAATTCAAATGGGCAGAGGGGAAAGACTGGAACACAGGAAGTTCCACATAAACATGCAAAATAAATTCTTTACTGGGAAGGTGACAGAACACTGGAACAATCTGCCCTGAAAGGTTGTGGAGCCTCTTCTGGAAATATTTAAGACCCACCTGAATGCTTTCCTGCTCAACCTACTGTAAGGAACCTGCTTTAGCAAGGTGCTGGACTCAGTGATCCACTAGTGGAGTCCCCTCCAACCCCTATGATTCTATGATTGTATGGTCAAGATTGGAAACTTACAAGTTAAGAAACAATACATTATTGCAATGTAACACTTTCTAACTATCCACACAATTTATCCCATGACACCTTTCCCCCCCCCCCACCCACTGGAGTATGAAGGCCTTAGTAATATCCTTCTTACCATTTCGGTCAAGTTCAGGACCTGAGGAAATGGCCACAAGGGGAGATCAGATTAGACATAAGGAAAAACTTCCTCTCAGACAGTGGTCAGGCACTGGAATGGCCTGCCCAGGGAGATTGTGGAGTCACCATCCCTGGCAGTGATCAAGAGGCATCTGGACAAGGTGCTACGAGATCACAGAATCACACAGAATGGCCCAGGTTGGAAGGGACCTCAACGATCACGAATCTCCAAACCTCCTGCCACAGGCAGGGCCACCTGCCTGATTTAATACTAGATCAGGCTGCCCAGGGCCCAGTCCAACCTGGCCTTCAACACCTCCAGGGATGGGGCATCCACAACCTCTCTGGGCAGCCTGCTCCAGTACCTCATCACTCTTATAGTAAAGAAATTCCCCTGACATCCAACCTAAATTTTCCCTCCTTCAACTTAAAAACATTTCCCCTTGTCCTGCTGTTATCTACCCTTTCAAAGATTTGACTCTCCTCCTGTTTATAGGCTCCCTTTAGGTACTGAAAGGCTGCAATTAGGTCACCCTGCAGCCTTCATTCTCCAGGCTGAACAAGCCCAGCTCCCTCAGCCTGTCTTCGTAGGGGAGCTACGCCAGCCTTTTGACCATCTTTATGGCCCTCCTCTGAGTCCTCTCCAACAGCTCTCTGTCTTTCTTGTACTGGGGGCTCCAGAGCTGGACACAGTACTCCAGCTTGGGTCTCACAAGGGCAGAGTAGAGAGGGACAATCACCTCCCCGTCCCTGTTGGCCACCCCTCTTCTGATGGAGCCCAGGGTACCATTTGATTTTTTTGAGCTGCAAGAGCACACTGCTGGCTCACATTAAGTTTTTCCACCATGACTCCCAGGTCCTTCTCTGCAGGGTTACTCTCACGGACTGTTCCTTCCAGCCTGTATTCCAGTTTGGAATTCCTCTGACCCAAGTGCAAAACGTTGCACTTCGCTGTGTTGAACCTCATTAGATTCACCCAGGCCCACCTTTCAAGTCTGTTGAGGACTGTTGAGACATGGTTTAGTAGCTTGTGGTAGTAATGGTGATGGGAAGATGGTTGGACTAGATGATCTTGTAGGTCCTTTCCAACCTTGTGATTCTATGATACTATGATTCTACAATACTTAACTTGATCAGCATGGCTTCATATTTTTAAAAGACAAGCAGCTTCTATCAAGTCTTTTCAGCTTCAGTAAAGGAAAAAATAAGAGGTTATTCCATTGTTAGTGTCTGGTTGGCTGGCTTGGTCTGTTTTTACAGATGGGGGCCTTGCCAAAGGAGAAGTTGATTGGGTGGATTAAATTATCTGTAGCTCAGAACTGAATATTTTCTTGTGAGGTAGGAGATTATGCTTTCTGATCCTCTTCACTAAGGAAGATCTAAAATTCTTACCTTTTTCTACATCATGTACTCCAGCCAGCAGGAAATCATCAAGGAATGAGAGAGTCTGTTGCTCTTCTGATAAATGTGTTTAAAATTCAAAATGGTGATCTTGTTCTCTCCTCTCAAACATAGTTAATTGGAATAATAACAGTTGTCAATTACCTTCAGAAAAGCAATTGGTCTTTGAGAGAGCATAAATATATTTTTCTAGCCCTGAAACTCTATCCACTCAGTATCAAAAAGGAAGCTGAGAGACTATGTTCCTTTCCTACACTTAGAACTACCAAATGGCTTGCTCCACAACAGTCTCACTATGGGGATGGATCAGATTGTATTGAAACAGATAATTCTTATCACGTGCAAGAAGCTGTATGTCTATTTTCAAAGAGATTGCACTCAAAAGGTAGAGTGTTTTTCATCTTCTGTAGTTCATTATTTGCAATCACTTAAAATCCAAAAATAAATACTATAGGATATGTAAATAGATAACTATACAAATATTCACACAAGAGCTGACTGAATTTTAGTATTTATATTTGCTAGGAAACACAAACTTCTACCAAAAGTATTTCATCTTGTGAGAAAACATTTATATATTTTAAAATATCAATAAAGGATTTTTTTTTCAAAATTATTTTATGTAAAGTAAATCAAAATATTATACCATATCAGATATCAAATTCCAAGAACAGATGATTTGTTCAAAAGTAAACCAAGTCTAAGTCTTGACTACGAGCAAGACATTTCCTAGCAAAACTTTCAGCATTCTCTTCTGTATCTGTCAAGTCTCTGATTCATAACAGTATTCTTATTTGAATAAAACAAAATTTTCTGAAAAGAAATATTTCCAATTTTGTATAGCTCTAGTTCTAAGGATTTTATTCCTTAAATATTTTTCTGCTCTACTGAGTATCAAGTTGTTTGTTTTCAACAGGGAAGAATGACAAAAATCTGTTTATAACTTCAAACAACAACTTAAAATTTCATATTAATACATTCAAATCCTATATTTGTCTTTACTGTTGATGTATCAAGTTTTTTTTCTTGTTTCACACGAATGCCAGTTTACATCACCTACTAGTTAAAATGGAAACAAAATAAATTATATCACTAAACAAAATAAATTATATCACTAAAATTCACACACATTCACTTTAAGGTTCCTAAATGAAAATAAACTTATCTTAGGTGGGAATCAGATACTTATTATTTATATCACACCAAATGTCTTGGATCTATATATTTTAGGAAGAAATATTCCTTGAAGAAGGGAAAGAGTATTTCCTTCTAAATGTTATTTTGTATTGAACATCATAAAAATGGGAGCTGCCAGTAGATGTTCTACAGTATTTTAAAATAATTTACCTGATGGTACTGAAATAGATCAAGCATTTTACTAATGATACATCTTGGATATTTGCATAATTCAGTTCACACATGTAAATATGTGTACAGAGAAGAAAAATGAAAGAAATAATGTGAAGAAATGTTGTGAGCAATGTTCTGGTTTTTCCAGGAGCAGGACCTCAATCAGTGTGGCAGTGTTTTTCATTTTCACATAGTCAAGCAGCAGCTAGTTCGTAGATATGCATGACAACTGCCTGATAGTTGAAAAACAGAAAACCTTTGCTTTGCTTTATAATACTTTATTATTTTTTCTTGGAGGGATAACACAAGATAAAAACAGTTTGGTTAGAAAAAAACTTGTGTTGGAAAGCTAACTTCAGCCCCAACTACATTTTGTAGAGAGCAATAAAAGGTATTTTATCCAAAAGTAGCATTATCTCAGCAGTCAAGGATTTCTCTTAGCATGAAGTAGGGTGAGATTTAAATCCTTGTTCTTCTGACTTGGCTGTGGGATTTGAACGTGGAGATTTAATATGCAATGTGGTGCTTCATCCTGCTGTGTGAAAAGTCAGTTTCTTCCTAGCAAAACAAATCTTAAGCCATTTTTCTACTTCTGTGATTTCAGCACACGCAGATACTTCCTATGATTAGGGACAAGCAAGAACTTGAATATGAACTGTCCAAGGTCCATAGGAATCCCAATCATTTCCATTCTGGGGACAGAATATTCTGAATAATTTCCAATTAAATAAATTAAATGAAAATGAGTCTAAATACATTATAAAAACTCTCAAGTTTTACTGGATTTTTTTTTTCTTTTTTTCCTGGCACCCTCTCTAGCAGTGATCAGCTGCTACAAACTAGTATGTGGAAACCCTTTTTATTTATTTCTTCTGGGATTTACTGATTGAAACGACTGTTTAGAGGGATGACTTCTGCATTCTCCTACTGGGTGTCAAGTCACAACTTTAGACTTTGCCACTGCCCTGTAATATGCCTGCAAGTTCATTTTGCATTCAGGAGGCAGAGAAATAGTGATAGATAATTATGAATCATACAAAGACATAAATATTTAACACGTGAGGCTGAAAAAAGTGAGAATAAAACAAATAGAAAGTGTAAGGGTTGCAATCAGAGAGTGTCTGAAAATAGGATGAGTTTTAGGAGAAGGATGTAGAATAAAATAACATACACACAAGTTAAATAATAACATTAAATTGGGTTGGCAACAAAAGAGATGAAACAGTGGAAGACTTAGTTAATATGAAAATGTTTCATATTAACTTCATAATCTTCATAAAAGATTTCACTGTACTGCTCATTCTCTACCCAAAAGGCTTGAAATGTTAACAGAACAAAAAAAAAAAAAAAAAAAAAAAAAAAAAAAAAGCACACCTTAAAGAACTCAAAATATGCAGAGAAATAAAGTTCTGAAGGTGCATCATTTTTTTGACTTACAATGGATATGAGGAGAACATGAAGGTGCTCAGTCCTTCTCATGTAGATATATAGCATAGCTTGAGCTGTGCTTGAGATTAATGCTATGCATAGTGTAAGGAGCTCAACCAAAGAGATGTGATTTGTTGCTCTCTTATCATCCCGTTCCCCTAGATTCCCTAAATTGCTCCAAAACCTATTGCACCAGAGTTCTCCACTTTTCCCATAACTCAGTTCATCTTCTAACTTCATAACAAAGTTCCTCTCAGCTGTCTCTCTCTTCTTCAGCTTCACCTGTGCCTCTTTACTTACCCAAAATTCTCAAAATTTCCACCCAAAAGTTGCTTCTATTTGCTTTCACTAGCATAATGGGAAAGGCAATTCTTTAAACTGTCTCTCTCAAAGGTTTTAGAATATGATTCCCAAGTCCCAGATTTAAGCCTTCGTTCTCTTTTTACAATAGGTGGTCTGTCATTCCAAAACTTACTGTGTTACATCCTTCACCTCTTTAGATACCAAGATTTTTTGCAGCTCTCTGTTGATTGACTACTGGAGACAAATGTGTCCTAACTCATTCGGCAGCAAAAATCTTCCTACATTTTCTGAGGTTTTCAAAATCTATGATGCTGTAGTCAGCTACCAAAATTTACCTGAAATGGAGGACAGGGAAAGAATTAGCAACTATTTTTCAAAAGCAATTGATTTTTCTAGAAAAACAACAAAATACTTTAACCTTAGGCCACAGTGAAAAGACTAAAGCTTGATCAGCTTTGGCTTCTGTCTTGTGAAATGCCCAGAGCTGAGGATAGTTATTTTTGTTCTAGGCTGATTGTGCATTCACTGCAGTCAAGGAGAAATATCAATTGCAATGCTACAGTACAGAAATAGCAAGCAATGTGAGGAATGGACCCCCTACAGGGGTGGCCTCATCCTATCATTGATTCTCCTCCTCACTTTCTGGTATGTAAAAGTTAAATCTATTGTTCTCTCCTTCATTATGAACAAGCAAATAAACAACAACTTTGTGCAAAATTGAACTGTTTTGCAGGCAACTAAAATGAACAGGGTAGAACTGGGAAAACAAGACACCTGCATAGATAGTAAGGTAGAAAAGAATGTACACTACTGCTGTTTAAGCCTAAGAGAAAACCCAAACATTCCATCACTTGAAAATCAAGATTGAAGACTATCCAGATAGGGAAGATCATTCTGTTGAAGTCTGGTGGAGAGGATGAGAAATATAAAAGCTACAGATAAGCAGGTCCTAAAATATTTAATTACATGTAGAGAGATGTAATGACTGAGATGCAAAAAGAAGTTGCTTTACAATGAAGTTAAAGGTCTGTAAGATCAAACTGTATCAAGCAACTCTGAATTTGCCAATGGAGAACCCTCACACAGCCACTGGTTTTGCTCCCAAAACTGAAACACAAGAGCTGAAGGCTGGGAAAGAAGAAGTCAGAGGTCTAGATACAATGTTTTTGGGAGATAGAAGATGCTGTTTAAGATGTTTCTGCAAGCTAAAGAGGCTGTAAATAATCTGCAGAGCTGCAGTGGCTTCAAAAATAGTTTACTACTATCATTTTCATCTGTGGTATAAGAGTTTTCTTTACTTCTTTAATTAAAATGTTATGTTTTGGTTACTTGATTCACATTTCTAAGAGTGAAAAATTGGCTCCCAGAACACCAAGAAATTTACTATAGCTTTTTTGTAGTAATATTCTTAAATTTGACTCCGTCTTTGCCTCTGCTACTCAAAATATGCTTGAAGAGTTACAGTGGGAAACTAGAGCATATGGAATATGAGTTAGTAGTGCAAATAGAAACTAAGTCAATATCTCTTGACTCCCAGTCTTGCATTATCTGCAAGACTCCTGGGGGTCTTATAATTAGCAGATGTGGTTACTCTGGTTTATTTTACTTTGTATAGTGCATTTTCGTTGTAATGTCTTCTTCGCTGGCTGGGATGAGAGAGACCCAAAACAAAGAGGGAAGTATCAGCAGTAAAACTAATTATCAAATTAACTACTGAAAAATTTAACAGTTCAGTTTGTGTAATTCCTTACACTTAACAGAGGAACTTATTTTTGAGGTATATAACTAATATATGTTAGACATAGCATCTGATGAAATTTTAGCTCATGTACAGTTTTATGTTTGTATTTCTGCAGTAGTCATGTTACTCAGTCAGGACTGGCTCACAGTAGGGGGAAATGCATTGGGGTTTTAAAAGGTTACAGGTCCATTAATTAAATTGAGATCACTTATTTTTTCTCAAATCAGATTCATAAGACATACTGTCATAAATGGAAAAAAATAACAAAAGTACCACCGAGGCTTAATTATATTTTTGCAGTGTTTCCCTGCTGCAGCATGCAAAGAACTTTGATCATTTTTCATTTTTTAATGAAGAATAGCCATGTTTTCTTCCAGGGTCAGAGGGCTTGCTCCAGTTAATTAACTAATGATACCTGTGATGCTGCTTTTTCAGCTATGAAATATTGCTTTGCCAAGTTGCTTTCTTCTAACAACAAAAAAGCAGATAAAATGGGTATGAGTGAGTTAGACAACACTTAATTCTCTTAATCTTAAACAAAAAAGCTTGCTAGTCTTCTCCCCTTCTGGAAGAACTACTTACAAGCCGCTCTTTCTTCTTACAACCAGTGTCAGAGAGTAGTCCCAAAGCTGGAAAAACAGTAGTTTTGCCTGCCAGATGTGTTTAATTTAAAATAACTTGAGTTCAGCTAACTTCTGCTGAGCTAATGGCACTGTTTCACTGGAATTTGCCCAGATTTTTCACAAGTTTGGACCATGAAAAATGAGAGAACTCTCAGCCAAGGGCAGATATGTTTCAGGACTTCAGTAGCTGAAATGTCAAGAAAAAATAAATTCACTTGGCCAAAACTGAAATCAGGTGTATATATCATTTTGAGTGGGGAAACACAGTTTATTCACATGATACTGAAATGAAATAAACAAAAATAAACCACTACGGAATAAGTCATAAATGGTTGATCCATTCAACTCTAGAAGACTGAAAAACTGTTCTCTTTGCTTAAAAAAAAAAAAAAAAAAAAACATTTGAAAACAACAATAACAGAAATCAACCGCATATTACAGCTGTCAAAATGACATTTGAACACTTCTTTCTGCAAAAAAAAAAAAAAAAAAAAAAGAAGTAGATTTACAAGATTTAAAGTATGATACTACTAGTAATTTATATCCTTCTAAAATTCATTTTTTTGGGACCAAATTGCCATTGATAAAAAAAGGTGTCCAGTTGTATGGATAGAGCACAAGGAGCCTCCACAAACACAGGAGTCTATTAATCTATGTTGGGGGGGAGGGGGGGGGGGGGGGGGGAAGTTTTCAGTGATATTGTGAATGACTATTAATTTATGGTCCTCTTTTGATTTTTTTCCCATCTGTCTATTGCACTGAACTCACTCAGATGGTACTCTATTCTCTATTTAGGGAACCTTTATTCTTTTTCTCTCTTTCTTTCTTTTTCTTTGTTCTTTTCTTTCTTTCTTTCTTTCTTTCTTTCTTTCTTTCTTTCTTTCTTTCTTTCTTTCTTTCTTTCTTTCTTTCTTTCTTTCTTTCTTTCTTTCTTTCTTTCTTTCTTTCTTTCTTTTAATGTTTCCCTTAGTAACAGTGTTCTAGATGATATTTTCATTTTCTATCTTTTTCTTTCTAGTATTCTATCAAAAACTAAAACCAAAACCCAACCCCACAAAACAACAACAAAGAAATGTCCCCCAAAAATCTCAATCTCTGCTTATGTGGCAATTGTCACAAAGCTAATTCTTTCTCATGTTATTTGTTTTCATATTTATTATTTCCCCTTAAAAGTTAGTTACAATTATACTTACCCCTATGGGAACTGAATAGATGATTCTAAAGGAACCAGGGATAACACTATCCAAAATACAGGTTTTCTCTGAAGTGTGCTAGTGAGGCAAAGCTCCCAAAGGACTGTTCTCTTACCAAAACCCAGTTTGTAATTATAGCCTTCCTTGCAAGATATGCCTTCAATTGTATGAATTCTCAAGAATTCCATGCAAAAGCCAACAATTGTTGATTGAAAGGTTTTAACCACCCTTTCAACCCTGACATAATATTGCTAAAGTACTGTACTCTAAAGAGATTTAGCTGAGGGCATACTCTCCTTTCCTCCACTAACTCCAAAGAAAGAGTATGCAAGGAAAATTATAGTAGATAAAGACTGCCCTAATTGTCACGTAGGGTTGTGTCTTCAGTCTGAATTTTTCACTGTTATCATTTAGAACATTGAAACAATATATTTCTTTGCAGTTTTGCAGAACTATCCAAAATCCATAGGAGTATAAGGTGGTGAACGACACAAAAAAAATTTAGTTCAGAGAAATGGCAAATTGAATTATTGTTTGGGAGGTTTCCTGATCTTTTTCCAGATCCCAGAAAAAAAAATCGTTTCTCTGTTTTTAGAAACCTCTCAAACATTTGGAAGTCCCCTTTTGATTACATAAAGGAGCTGTTTAAATCACCTAAAATTCTCCTTTGCAATATAGAATGATAGGATCATGGGATCATGGAATCACAGAAACATAGAATGGCTTGGATTGGATCATCAAGTTCCAACTCCCCTATCACAGGCAGGGTTGCCAGCCACTAGATCAAGTATTAGATCAGATTGTCCATGGCCCCATCAAGCAACTCCAGGGACAGATCTTCCACAACTTCTCTAGGCAACTTGTACCAGCACCTCACCACTCCTTCAATAAAAAACTTTCCCCTGGCATCTAATCTAAATGTCTCTTCATTAAGACCATCCTCCCTTGTCCTATCACTATCTACTTGTGTAAAAAGTTGTTTTCCTTCATGTTTATAAACTCTCCTTAAATACTGGAGTCTGCGATGAGATCTCCCCACAACCTTCTCTTTTCCAGGTTGAACAAGACCAGTTCCTTCACCCTATCTTCATAGGAGAGTTGTTCCAGTCCTTGAATCATCTCTGTGGCCCTCCTCTAGACCCTCTCCAACAGCTCAACATCTTTCCTGCATTGGGGGCCCCAGACCTGGACACAGTACTCCAGCTTGGGCCCCACAAGGGTATAATAGAGGGGTACAATCACCTCCCTCACCCTGTTGCCCACCCCTCTTCTGATGGAACCCAGGATACCATTGGCCTTCCAGTCTACAAATACACATTTCTGGGTTGTTAAGATCTTCATCAATCAGAACTTCTAAGTCCTCCTCAGCAGGGCTACTCTCAAGGAGTTCTCCCAGTCTGTACACATATTTGGGATTATCTTTACCCAAATGCGAAACCATGCACTTTGATCTGTTGAACCTCATTAGACTCATATTGGCCCACCTTTTGAGTTTATCAAGATCCCTCTGGATGGCATCCCTTTATTCTGCTGTATCAACTGCATCACTTATCTTGGTATCATCAGCATACTTGCTGAGGGTGCACCCAATCCCATCATCTATGTCACTGATAAAGATGTTGAAGAGTACCAGACCCAAGACAGACCCTGGGAGACACCACTCATCACTGGCCTCCACCTGGACATAGAGCCATTGAACACAACACTCTGGATGCAACCTTCTAACCAGTTCCTCATGCATCTAATAGTCCACCCTTACAATCTGTATCTCTCCAATTTAGAGATAAGGATGTGGTGGAGGACCATGTGAAAGGCCTTGTAGAATTCCAGGTAGATGACATCAGTTGCCTTCCCTTTGTCCACTGATGCCATCACTTCATCATAGAAGGCCAGCAAATTGGTCAGGCATGGCCTTTCCATGGTGAAGACATGGTGGCTGTCTTGGATCACCCGTTTGTCCTTCATGTGCCTTAACAATATGGATTATATTCCAACAGAATTTCAAGCAAAAAGTAAAAATGACATGATACCTTGCACAGAAGGGGAGCTGTTGAACAAATGTATTCAGTTTCCTAATTTGTTTACTGTATCTCTAAATTTTCATGATATCAACTGAGAATTGAAGTCTACTTGGAAACTCCTCTCTTAATCTCTTGTAAAAACAGACGTCCTTCCTGGAACTGCAATGAGTATTGCTTGTGAAGTGCCATAATTGAGAAAAGCTGCAGTGAGGTGATAGTGCAGAAATACCTTCGAAAAGCAAACTTGTATGGCATGAAAATTTTCTTTCCATCTGTTTGTTAAGCAGAAAATTCTCCAGGAATTGTTCTCAGCCCTGGGCAAAGCAATAATGCAAAGAGAACATACTGAGGAAGCTCCCCAGCAGTCCATGCCACAGGGCTTAGACAAAGTGAGAGCAGGTTCCTCAGCACGGTCTTCTGCCTAGTACTGTCTATCCTTCCCCTCCTGAGTGTTCATGGACTCCTGAATATTCCATGAAAGATTAAATTTTAAAGCAAAACAAAACTACAGGATAGTCCTAAAATGTATAAAATAACAATTGTCTAGTCCAAGCTAGTCATCTAATCTAGACAAAGTTATCTGCAACATCAGAATGAAGGCTGTGGATACAGATTCATACCACAAAAATAAGAAACAACAAACCACAGTGCCTAACTTTACCAGATCTTGTGATGCATGTCTCTTCCCATCAGCTTCACATAGACCCTAGAAAGTGAGTTTTGAATGCTAGTCTACATCTGCTTTTTATGTAGGGAGAATATAGGGAGTAGATTGTTAATGAAGAATAAAAATCCTTTTGGATCACTATAATAGGACTGAATATTTTAAAGAAATCTCTTTCTAAACCAATCAACCTCACAAAAAATTTTCTATGTAGAAAAGCCTGACAAAGACAGAGCTGTGCCTGTAAATTCCAGGAATGCTGGATGGAGGCTGAAATGTAAGAATACTGATTACCCTACAGAAAACTCATGACAAGTGCAGCTGAATGAAAAACTGCTTGCCGCATTTTTCTTTTCTAGGGAATTTGGGTATTTCCTTGCTCTCCTGCAGAATACTGTTAGAAGTGAGCAACTAGACGTAGTGTTAAAGAAATGTGAAAGGGGAAAGCCTGCATCACTCTCTAGAAAAAACAGTCCTCTGTCTCAAAGAGCCATTACATGGGTAATTCTTACCTTTTGGCTTTCCTGGACCACACTGACAAAAGAATTGTCCTGGTACACATACATGTAGGTTGCTACAAAAGTAATGCCTCGTATTTATTTCCATGGAGATTACAACACATAAAATAAGCACAGTAACTGTACAATAAAGCAAATTCTCAACTACAAAACATTATTTCTCAACACAGTCACACCATTTGCTATGTACCTTCTTCAGCAAAGAACAAGAGTCTGTATGCCATGCACATAAAAATCTGCATCAGCAGAGGTGACACACTTTTGTTGTTTTATTTCCATAAACGTCCAGCAAACATTAATGAATGTCAAAGGGTACCATTTTTTTTCCTACATGGAAAAAATCAATGAAATACCTTTGCTTCATATGCACTTCCATGTCAGATGCCATTTTGTCAGACTGCTCCTCTGCTGCCATCTGTCACACAGCAACAAAATGTAATGGAATATTGATGGGTAGGTTCAAACTCTACTGTTATACCACCAACATGCAACTCGGGCGCTGTGGACCAGCATAATAAAATAGAGAGCATGACTTTCAGAGCACCTCTCATAAAACACACAATATAGTTAATGCATATAAGTAACAAAATTTATTTTAATTTTTAATATTTTATTAAAGCATTTAAAATATAGAGAGCAACAAAAAAATAAAGGTGGGATGTTTGACCTTGATTTTATGAAAATAATGCACCAGTGTCTGGTTCAGTGGAAGTGTTTGCAACTCTTTGTGAGCTCTCAAGGTGTTTGTTAGATATTTTTGATGAGATTTTATTTATTTTATACTTCATCCTTGACCCTAATTGTTCACTAGCATACATACTGCCAAAAATTGATGACATGAATGAGATCTGATTGTGAAAAGAGGAATATTCTCTCTGGTAAGACAGTACAAATAAAAATCTGGTAAAGAGACATGATCAGATTTTTTTAGTTCAATATCTGATTGGAACTCTATACATTCCATTTGGATATGTACGGGTAATGTACTTATGTCAACTGAAAATGGAGACAGAAATATAAATTGATGATTTTTTTTTTTTTTTTGCCATCTTGAAGTCTATTCCCAAACAGAAAGCAAGACTGCATATTTTTTTGCTGTTCACTAGACTATTTTAAGCCCATGTATCAAAATGCATACAATTATTTGCCATCACTTGAGTTAGCATTGCTCTGTCCACTCCCAATGTTCTGGTTTCAGCCCAGACAGTGCCAATCACACATCACTGTTTGGTTGTTGCTGTGGACTGGACTAGGATAGGCTGCTTGGTGAAGAATAGCAGCCATTATGATGACACAGGGCAGGGGTAGGCCGTATTATGAACTGTACTGGGCCATTCATCACTATTGTTCTGTTGCTCTTTCCGAAGCTTCGCTTCCCCTGAGAGCTGAGATTTGGATACAGCTGCAAGTCTTAAGATTTTCCACCTCTGACTTCTGTAGTGGATACCTGTACTGAATCTTCCTCTGAGCCTTCACTGCCAGCACACACTGCACAGAATACACAGATGCTTTCATGGACCACAGTGAGAGGGAAAGCCTGCAGCAGACTGACTGGAAGTGGGGAATCAGACATTTACAGACATTTACAAGCTCGGTGGCAAAAAAATCAGTTTATTGATAGAATCTGTTTTGCTCTCCCAAATATAACAGACTCAATGACAAATAGAGACAGCAGTACTGAAAATTCAGGCATGGTGTTCAGCATTAGTTGCCCCAAATCTGCTAAACTAGGAATAATATGCCAGCAATCTGTGCAGAGTTATGTGGAACTTCATAGTTCTTCAGTGAAGGCTTGCTCACTTAAAGCTCAGGAGATTTTCAGTGAAAAATTTTCGGACTCAACCAATCCATAATTTCCAATGAAACTCTATTTCATTGGAAAATGTTTCCACATGTCTTGTAGCATATAATATACTCATACTGCTGTCTCAGCATTATCTGGCAAGCAAACAGGCTGGGAGTTAAAAACATCTATGATGAGATACAACTTTCTTTCTTTTTTTCTTTTTTTTCTTTTTTTTTCTGTGACACTGAGAGTTATGCTGTGCTCAGTTGTGCCCTTGGGTTTGCAGTACCAACCCAAATGATTACTGCTTCCTGAATGTCAGTGCTGGTAATTTGAAAGGAACTAACTCCCCATCCTTTTTTTATTGAATATACACCCAAACACCATAACTTAACGTCTGTGGCAGCAGTCAGCCAACCACATCAATACGATATATGTATTCGAGTGAATGCGCTTGCAGAGCACAGGCAAGAGTAGTAGTTGTTTTCTTACCTCAGTGTGAATTTTTCTTTTCTGATGTTGGGAGTTGTTTCCAAATGTGGTATCTGGAGAATGAATACATTCTCCTGGTTTGAGGTTTTTTTGTTTGTTTGTTTGTTTGTTTTTGTTTTTTTTTTTTTCAGCACAGCTTCAAGTTGCAAAGTCTGACTTTTGTGGTCTGTGCATATCACATGCTGCTTTCAATTGCTTATGTTGCCATTTTTTCAGTCTTTTTCTTTTTCTTTTTCTTTTTTTTTATGACTACAGGGACTCTTCTAACAACACCTCATTATCCCTCGTTATTATGAGGAGAAGCCAACTGCAGAACTTTGTTGACAGTACCACAGAAAAGGAATGGGCTCCCTGTAACGTAGGGAGTATTATTAGTCTATTGTTAAACAGATAAGCAAATCTGATCCAGAATTCCAGTACAGAATTTCCTGTGGTTCATGTCCCAGTCAAAGTCGAAAGTCTAATTTTGTATGAAGAAATGAGTAAATTTTAAAGATCTAGTATAGTTCCTTTACAAATGTATCCTTATGGACAGGTATGTCCTTCACGTCTACTATGAGTAGTTATGCAGTTTATTATCTTGTCTTCTACAGCTTTACTGTATAACTAAATCCATCACAACTTGCCACATTACTGAGCAGCTGTAACATCCTGTGTGCACTCTCAGACCAAGACAAATAAGAGGTCCTTCAAGTTAGGTGAGCTAACAGTGAGAAAGGGTGAAGGTAAACCACATTACAATGCACACTGCATTTAGGTAGACGTATTTGCAACCTGATATATTATAAATTGTTAAGCTGTAGTAATATGACTGTGTGTGACTTTGTGCTGGAGTCCCCACAGATGAATACATTTCAGTACTGCTGATTTATGTTTGAAGATCTTTGGGTCCCTTAGCCTAAAGTGTGCACTTTAACAGTGTGATGCTAGATCAACTCTTACTTTACTTTTAAAGCAGTGTCTACAGACTCCATTGGTAATGGCAAAGGGAAATACCTGTTACTAATAATTTACTTGGCAAAATGAGTACTATTTGTAACACTGTTTTTTTTTTAATGTTCCCCCCCCACCCCCCCCCCTTGGCTTCACTTCTGATTGAAATGCATATTAACATCATTATTTTGATCTAATGAAAGACAGGTTGAATTGTAGGGTTTTCTTCAATCTCTTAGTAGAATCACAATGATTCATCAACGTGTGGAAAGTATAAATTTAAAAATTGATCAGAACAGACTAAATTTCAAGTACAAATCAGGAATGCTTGTGTCTAAACAGTAAAATTAATGCACATAGTATATTCACCCTTTATCTACTTCAAATAAGACTCATTTCTGAACTGTTACCGTATTGGATGAAATCACAAAATAGAGAAATGTGTCTACTGATGTGAGTTGCACATATTAAAATGGTTGAATGTAAATAGCTGAGAGCAATCCCCTATTGTCTTTGCAAAAAATCCATCAATTTTCCTGCAGACTGTGACATAGCGTCTCACTCAAAATGTAATTCCAAAAAATGGAAGTCTAGGAATTTCAAATAGCTTTGCAGATTGGATTCCATCACTTGTATTTCCTGGGCCACAGATAAATATTACTGGATTACCAAAATTTGCAGATTGTATAATCTTGATTTACTCCTCAAAACAAAATTAAAATAATGATAATAATAATAAAACCAATTGTTAGTATGTTTCTAGGAAAATATTGGTCAATCTTCCTCCTCATCTAAACAACTAAATAAATAGAAAGAACCTCATTCTTACTCCAAATTGTCTTATAATGTCCATTTAGATATTTCCTTGTGAAGTAAACACACCAGGATCACTCTTCTGCTCTATCCAGGTGTCCTAGATATGATTTGGCTTTTTACTCTCTTCATCAAAAAGTGTTAAAGAAAGCCATGTGCATTATTAAGATCCATGCTGTAGGAAGTAGATAAGTAAGAGCCAGAATGAGATCAGATACAGTTTTCATGAGGTGTATTGCTTCTGAAATTTAAAGAAAAACAGAAAATCTAGGTTTTAATAAATACATGTCACTTGAAAATGACAGGGAAAGAGTTGTCCCTGGTTCTGCCACATAGGTAACAGTGTAACTTCATTCATCTATGATTCACAGTGGGGGAATATAAATGAAAGGTACTTCTTGGGTCTTTACTCCGAATAAGATGTATTTTTAGCATGCAAATCATAGAATCATAGAATCACAAGGTTGGAAAGGATATACAAGATCATCTATTCCAACTGTCCTCCCATCCATTACTACCCAGTAAGCTACTAAATCATATCTCATAGTATCTCTTCCAGAAACCTCCTGAATACCACCAGAGATGGTGATATCATCACCTCCCAGGGCAGGCCATTCCAGTGTATCCAGTGTATCTATTTTTCTCCACAAGACTGTGCGTTAAGAAGTTGACTCTTTGCTATGCCTCAGTCAATACAGGCAATTGCAACTCAAATTGCCTTTGCATCACACAGCTTGGTAGCTTCTGCAAAAAAGTTCAGTTGCCGGAAAAAAACAAACAAACAAAACAAACAAACAAACAAACAAACAAACAAAACCTTGTGTTTCCTTTTCCCCTTATGTGTAGAAAATATACAATCCAAAGCTCCAAACAATCACAACAAACATAATCACTTTTTAACATTTTCCAAAATTAGTCATAGAAACTCACATGTAGAGCAGCTGTTTAGAGTAAGCTGCAGAGCTCTTATAGGAAAACAGGCTGAGGGAGCCTCACTTGTTCAGAGTGGAGAAGATAAGACTGCGGGGAGACCTCACAGCAGCCTTCCAATATCTATAAGGAAATTATAAACAGGAGTGAAATCAACTTTTTACATAGATAGATAGTGATAGAACAAGGGGAAACAGTTTTAAACTGAAGGAGAGCAGATTGAGATTAGGTGTTAGGGGGAAGTGTCATAGAATCACAGAATTTCTCAGGTTGGAAAAGACCCTCAGAATCATCAAGTCCAACCACAACCTAACCATACTACCCTAATTCTAACAGCCCACCTGAGCAACACATCCAGACGTTTTTTAAACACATTAATGGATGGTGACTCAACCACCCCCCTGGGGAGCCTATTCCACTGCTTAACTACCCTTTTTGTGAATAAGTTTTTCTTGATATCCAACCTAAACTTACCCTGGTAGAACTTGAGGCCATTTCCCCTTGTCCCGTCAGCTGTCACAAGTGAGAAGAGACCAACCCCACTCTCACAAAGTTTTTCACAGGGAAGACAGAGAAGCACTGGCGTAGGGTGCCCAGAAGAGGAAGACTGACTTTTTACATGTGAAGAGAGTGATAGAACAAGTGGGAATGGTTTTGAACAAAGAGTGGAGAATTAAATTAGAAATTAGGAACTGATAATAGGTTCTCCAAACTCCTTACTGTAGTAGTGAGCACCATAAGCCAAAGGTGCCTGCTCTCCTGCCCTGACTCCAGTAACTAGCATCAGTCATCAGTTACACACACATACATCCCACCAGCTGTGGAAAGTATGTACTCTGTGCACACATAGGATTGAAATAGTGAATATTCAGAGAGATAGTTAAAGAAAAGAGGACATGAGAAAAAACATGAAAGTTGCACAAACTGTAGTGATCAGTCACAGGGCTCAGTCATACTGACCAGCCCTTTTCTACTATTTTCTAACTATCTCCTCTATCTCCTCTTTGTTCCTCCTGGTCTCTACAAACCCCCTGTGGGTTGTAGAGACCTTCAGTTTCTGCCACTTCCCAGTCTAGGGCGTCTTAGTTCACAGTCTTATTAGTTGCAAGGTTCATCCTTCCTGGAAGTGGCTCAGTAGCTTGTTAACTCACCATTAGTGTGAGTGGAAGGCTTTCTTGTCGATGTCTTCCACCTTAAAAGTCCTCAATCAGATAACTCTGCTAAGGTAAACTTTCTAACATTCTCATATGCTCTCACATCAATGAGTGTGTCTGACCAGTCTTGGTTCAGATTACTCCCTTTCTTTTTATCTCTTGGGAAAAGTTCCTTAATCTTAAAAGAGCAAGCATGTTCCTATATTCCCTTACAGTTACCACCTGAGTTGGCAGATAAATTGAGGTTTTCTTTCTTGTTTCCAGTTCGTTCTAGAAAGTACAAGAAAGAATGGTACTTTCTTGGTTTGATCTTAAACCATTCTTTATTTTAATGTTTGCAAAGTGGTTATAGCACTGGAAAAGTTGGCACACAATTTTGTATATACAAAAAAATACCTAAAGTATGGCTGCAGCAGGCATGTGAAGAAACAGCTTTCTTCTGTTTCTAGACAAGCTGATGTAACATTCTCAGTTACAGTTCACAGTCTCAGTAAACAAAAAAAAAAAAAAAAAAAAAAAAAATACATTTTATAATTTATACAAGGAAGGACAGCTAGACCTGAAAGTAGAATTTCAGTGACAGCAGGTAGGTTGAATTTGCAGCTCCTCTTGGAGCACCTTGTTGGGAACTGGCAATCTTGTTGCATTTCAGTCATGCAGAAATTCTAGAAGACTTACTATAGCGCACTGCTAACATCTTAGCAGGGCCTATAATGACATTTTCTTCCCAATTTGAAAAAAACAAACAAACAAACAAACAAAAAACCTGTAGAACAACTGATGGGATTTTGAAGAAAAAGTTTTCAGGTTGAAAAAGTTGGTCAAATGAATGGAATAATTTTTGAGATAAATATTTGGTCATGATAATATCCCTAGCCCAAAAGTATGCTCAAGCGTCTCATTTAATTATCTTCTTAAATAAAGAAGTCTTGATTACAAAATACCACAATAATGCATAGAAGAAACTTTGTACAATTTATAGAAAATAATTTTAAGAAAATTGTTGTATGGAAATATCTGAACTAGAGTCTTCTTTTAATATCAGCTGGCAAATACACATGAATTTCTATGTATTTTTTTGAGAGTTCTAACTAGACAAAGATGGATAGAAATAGAAGCAGAGAAAGAAATAGAAGTGTAAGAAAATATGTTACTGATATTTTTTTTAAGTGGAAAAATCATCTCCCTTTCTGCACAGGTCTATGCTAATCTCCTTTATGCCCCAAAAGTAAGAGTATTTACTGATCTTGGAGGAGACATTTATGAATTTAAACATGAGCAGAAATTTTTCCACAACTATAAAGAAGATGGTATCACATGCAAAGTCCATTTACAATTCATTCCATATTTTGTTCCTGAAAATTTGGCAGTTTGGTGAGTGGATGCTGCAGATTGAGGGATAGAGACTGTCCACGATCATGACTTAGTATGGGAACCATTGCCAGGGATCTGGGAAAGGATATAACTGAGTAACTACATGGATACATGGCTTCCCATATCTATCATTTGTATATTTGTGTGTGTTGTAATTACAGTGAAAAATGTGTGACTTGTATCAACTGGAAGTAGCAAGGCATCTCAGGCTGGATGAAGCTTTGAGCAACCTAATCTAGTGAGAGGTGTCCCTGTCTATAGCAGGAGGGTTGGAACTAGATCTTAACAGTCTCTTCCAGCATGAAACATTCTATGACGGTTTTGCCCCAAAACTTGGACTGATAGGTAATTCCAGTCTACCACAGATGGCAGGAGTTCAGTTTTAGGATTATAGTGGGACTATGAAGAAAGCTGTATCAACAACCTGAACAGTTAACATTTACATTAGATAAATATGAAAAGGACTGGTGTGTTAACATGGGTGCGTATGAGTGTATGTGTAAGGGTGGAGAGAATTAGGGTCTAGTTTCTCACTGAAAACAGGGAAATAAGTCTCAGAATACCTTCCCAAGGGACCTATTTGTTAAGTACTTGACTTCTGAAGTAAGTGCATTCAATTGTAAGTGCATTCCAACTGCACTTCAGAAATATTCTGTGACAAGGACAATTTATCTGAAGAGCAGCAGTCTCTAACAGGAACAGAGAAGTCACAGTCTTCCTTACTGAACTCTGTGCTAAATTTTAACAAGTTATCTTGAGAGTACCTATGATGTATGTTCTGGATGTCACTCCCAGGACTTCTCAGTTAGAGACACTCTGACCCCCTTTTTGAACCCCTAGATATGGCCCTAGCGTAGGTAAACACATGGAGTCCTTGATGGGCACACTTTAAGAAAGCAGAGTATGCTAAAACTAACAGTAAATAATAATTAAAAAATCCCACACAATCAACAGCTGTTTTATCAGTGAACAAGTCTAGAATTAACATAAGAAAATTGTAAAAATAAGTCCAAATGAAAATAAAACTTATGTTTTTAACTTCTTTGCATACTAGCACTTAAACACATAGATTAATCTAAGGAAGATCAAATTTAGATATCTGTCTTCAGAGGCTTTCCCCTTAGGCATCTTTTATGGTCAACAGAAGGAGGTCTGCTGACCTCCACAGGGAGAGACAGTCTGCCAGATACACAACTTAAATTTCATTCACTCCACTGAAAAGACAGGGATTCCACTGCAATTGAGCTGCCCCAGTTGTATGGAACTAATCCAGGATGAGACTTTTTTTTTTTTTTTTTTTTTTTTTTTTTTTTTTCCATTAAAGATAGACTGCTTAGAGGATACAGTCTTTTTAGTTTGGGCACCAAATTTAGAAAGTAAAAATCAGCTAGAATGAATGTTCACAACAGGAAAAATCCCAAGCACAGCAATTAACTTCTGCAAAAGAGAAACACTTGACTGCATTTATTAAATTGCTTAGTGAGGCCTACATCCTAGAAATAGTTGTAAAAAGAACCTAGTGTCATAACTTCCATTCTGCTCTCACACTTGAATCTCACTTAGACCTTGATTAACACCAGTTATTTCAGTAAATATATTTGGCAACAGCACTTTGACATATGACTAGAACCTTTCATAATGTTAAATAATTAGTCACTGTGGGTATAGACCTGAGCTCTGATGCTTTTACCTCACACTGTGGTGTAAAGCAGCTGTGAATATCATAAAAAAAGCTATAAAAGAATTACTTAGTTGGTAGACAGCCAAGAACAGACAAAGTTATTTATTTCCAACAGGGGATGTTGCCTCTGAAACTCAACTCCTTTGCACTTGGTTGTACACAGTCTTTATACTTACCTATGACTCAGATATTGGTATGAACAGTATATAGAATCATAGAATCGCTAAGGTTGGAAAAGACCCACAGGATCATCCAGTCCAACCATTCACCCATCACCAATGGTTCTCGCTAAACCATGTCCCTCAACACAACATCCAAACGCTCTTTAAACACCACTAGGCTCGGTGACTCCACCACCTCTCTGGGAAGCCCATTCCAGTGCCTGACCACTCTCTCAGAGTAGTATTTCCTAATATCCAGCCTGAACCTTCCCTGGCGCAGCTTGAAGCCATTCCCTCTAATCCTATCACTAGTCACACGAGAGAAGAGGCTGACCCCCAGCTCACTACAACCTCCCTTCAGGTAGTTACAGAGAGCAATAAGGTCTCCCCTGAGCCTCCTCTTCTTTAGACGGAACAATCCCAGCTCCTTCAGGTGCTCCTCATAAGGCCTGTGCTCCAGACCCCTCACCAGCTTTGTTGCCCTTCTTTGAACAATCCAGGGCCTCAATGTCTTTCTTACAGTGAGGGGCCCAAAACTGGACACAGTACTCAAGGTGCGGCCTCACCAGCGCTGAGTACAGGGGGACAGTTACTTCCCTGTTCCTGCTGGCAACACTGTTTCTGATACAAGCCAGGATGCCATTGGCCTTCTTGGCCACCTGCGCACACTGCTGGCTCATGTTCAGTCTAGCGCCAATCAACACCCCCAGGTCCATTTCCTCTACACAGTCTTCCAGCCACTCTGCCCCAACGTCAGCCACTCTGCCCCAACGCCTGTAGCGTTGCCTGGGGTTATTGTGGCCAAAGTGCAGGACCCGGCATTTGGTCTTGTTGAATCCCATCCCAATGGCTTCAGCCCAGCTATCCAGCCCATCCAGATCCCTCTGTAGGGCCTCGCTACCCTCAGGCAGATCAACACTTCCAGCCAGCTTGGTGTCATCTGCAAACTTACTGAGGGTGCACTCAGTACCCTCATCCAGGTCGTCAATAAAGATATTAAACAGGACAGGCCCCAGCACTGACCCCTGGGGAACACCACTCGTGTCCCAAACAGTCCAAGTAGTTACATTCCTTGTCTAAAAAGATTACTGTTTTCTTTCTAAAGAAGCTGGCCCTCATAATATTTATGAGTAGTTTATGTATGTCACTTGTACACAAGTTCAGAGAACCAGCCTCAACCTCTCCAAGGCTAAAGTGAATTAAAATCCACATCTCCCAATTTCCAAGATAACTAGAACCCTAATCTCAAGAAATCAGGCCTCTCTAGAGGTCAAGATGTTCCTTTGCTGATGAAACAAAAGACTGCTGATCAAATGACCATTTGAAGGCAACAGAGAGAATAAGGGTAAATACTTCAGAAGTAAATAGTCCAAAGGAATTAAAAAGTAATTCTACAAGAAGATGACAAAACCTGCTTCCTAGCTAAAGAGTAGCTTGGGAAACAAACAGGAGAAGTCATAAGCCATTGTAATGCTTGAAAACATCAATGTAGTTGCTGTCACGTAAGCCTGATGGGATGATTCCCATTACTGGAATGTGGCTATTGATGTCTATAAGTTGTTCAGAAGTGACAGGCAAGGAAGGAGGAGGGGAGGAATTACCTCTTCATCCAAGAAGGAATAGTGTGAAGAGCTGACCCTGAAGAATGGCTACAAGCAGGTCAAAAGCTGAGAGTTAGACACTGAAGCAACAAAGGGAGCCTTGTGGTTGGTGTCTATTATGGGCTGCCTGGAGACTACCAAGAGAAGCTGGGTGATGTAAGGATTGAGCACAGCCTTGCTGAGAAGAACTTAGGGGTACTGGTGGATGGCATCTGAACATGCACCAGCACTGTGCCCTCGCTGCCCAGAATGCCAACCATATCCTGGGCTGCATCAAAAGAAGCGTGGCCAGCAGGGCAAGGGAGGTGATCCTGCCCCTCTACTCTGTGCTGATGAGGCTTCACCTGATATACTGTGTCCAGGTGTGGAGCCTTCAAAACAGGAGAGACATGAACCTGTTGGAATGTTTCCAGAGAAGGGCCACAAAAATGCTCTACGAGGTGGAACACCTCCCCTGTGAGGACAGACTGAGAGAGCTGGGGCCATTCAGCCTGGAGAAGAGAAGGCTGTGGGGAGAACTGAGAGTGTCCTGTCAGTATCTAAAGGGAGGATGTAAGAAAGAAGGAGTTAGACTCTTTATCAGGGTCTGTTGTGAAATAACAAGGGAAAAAGTTTTAGACTAATATAAGGGACATTTAGAACCGTAGAATCATAGAATTCTTAGAGTTGGATTTTTAGATTTGATATAAGGAAAGTTTTTTACAGTGAGGATGGTAACGTACTTGAATGCCTTGTCCAGAGAGGTAGTGGATGCGCCATCCCTAAAAACATTCTAGGCCAGGCTGAACCAGGTCTGAGCACTCTAATCTGCCTGTAGATGTTCCTGTTCATTTCAGGGGAGTTGAGAGTTAGAGTTTAAAGGTCCCTTTCAACTCAAATGATTCTATGATTCTATGATATGGTTTATGGTTTATCTTTGTCATTACATTAAGGATTTCTATGATCTTTTCTAGAAGGTTGATACACATTCTCATTATATAATTTAAAATGCATGAGTTTCTCAGGTTTCTTACTTATCTACTTTCAGTAACAGTTTAATCATTTATTTGAAAAATGTCTTTTGGTGCCTGGTATAGGAGGTGTCCCTGCCTATAGCAGGGGAATTGGAACTAGATGAGCTTAAAGGTCCCTTCCAACTCAAACCATTCTATGATTCTATGTCTCATAAGAAATGCAAAGTATATGTATTTTCAATTGTTCCAGATACATCTTTCTTTGACAGCTGCATCATATTTATACAGAATCTCTGGTTGCACCAACACAGTAAAAATCCAATTTATGCATATACATTTTCTCTCTCTCTTTTTTTCCCCCTCTTCTGTTTTCCCTTTCTTTTTCCCTTACCAGCTTTTTTTTTCTTTTACTTTTTCATTTTATTTTCTTTTTCTGTTTCTTTTCTTTTTTCTTTCTTTTCTATATAAAGTCTATGAGTAAAACTGATGGTAAATACTTAGCTATTTTCCAGGAGGCCAAATGTTGAAAAAAGTGCAACAAATACTGTTTGATTCTGTTTCACTTTAAAGGAAACAAAACAAAACAAAACAAAACACCTTGTTAAGCATTATTTATTATATTATCCTTGATCACTGAGGTTCTCTGCTTTGGAGCTGTCCTGTTCAGAACCGCATGACAAATCGTGAGGTACAGGGGGGTTTCGGTCAGTTCCCTCCATCCAGGAAACCTCAGATACAGAGTAGCTCAACAGCTCTGGAGAGAACAGCTGATGTGAAGTGGGTATTGCCAGGGCAACGGCTCCGTTTCCACACCCTCATCCTTGAAATAGCCTCAGGGAGCAGGGATGGAGAGGAGGAGTCAGGGTGTGTGAATCACATGGGCTGTTCAGACGAGGAGAAATGGTAAGCTACCTATTCGCGCAACTACACAGGGAGGAAGGCTGTTATCTCACCGTGAAGAGAGTGATTTTCAGGGCAAACCGAGAGTGGATCAGCCAGCAGGCAGGGCAGGGCACCTAGCCATGCTTCCATCAGAAACAGTGTTGCCAGAAGGAACAAGGAAGTAATTGTCCCCCTGTACTCAGCACTGTTGAGGCCGCACCTTGAGTACTGTGTCCAGTTTTGAGCCCCTCACTGCAAGAAAGACACTGAGGCACTGGATTGTTCAAAGAAGGGCAACAAAGCTGACGAGGGATCTGGAGCACAGGCCTTATGAGGAGCACCTGAAGGAGCTGGGATTGTTCAGTCTAGAGAATAGGAAGCTCAGGGGAGACCTTATTGCTCTCTGTAACTACCTGAAGGGAGGTTGTAGTGAGCTGGGGGTAGGCCTGTTCTCTCGTGTGACTAGTGATAGGACTAGAGGGAATGGCTTCACGCTGTGCCAGGGGATGTTCAGGCTGGATGTTAGGAAATGCTACTTCTCTGAAAGGGTGGTCAGGCACTGGAATGGGCTTCCCAGAGAGGTGGTGGAGACACTGACCCTGGAAGTGCTCAAAGAACATTTGGACATTGTGTTGAGGGACGTGGTTTAGTGAGAACTGTTGGTGATGGGTGGATGGTTGGACTGGGTAATCCTGTAGGTCTTTTCCAACCTTGGTGATTCTATGATTCTATGACAGGAAGAGGCTTAACAGCACTTAACAGGTCACTTAACAGATCTTTGCACTCTGGACACACTGAGGTGCAACAATGGTCACCACACCATGGTGAGCTGCTGCTAAAAGGGACGTAGAGACTCAGACTGAAATCATGAACGTGCATGCCACAGTTCAGGTCTCAGGCTGTGGAGAATGCCTGGCCCTGTCACTGCTACAGGAGGGCAGCAGGGATACCACCTGTGTGCAGTGTGAGCAGGTGGGTGCTCTGCTCAGTCTGGTGGTAGAGCTAAAGGAGGAAGTAGAAAGGCTCAGTAGCATCTGGGAGTGTGGGAAGGGGACTGATTGGTGGAGCTGCACTCTGCCGTCCATACAGGAAGGGTGTGGGGGAGATGCTCCTCAAGCAGCAGGGGATCATCTGCTATCCCACAGTCAGGTGGGAAGGGGCAACCTCAAGGACAGCGAGGGATGGAAACAGGTCCCTGTTCTGGGCAACAAGCGGGCTGTCCCTCAGCCTGTCCCACCTTCCCAGATGCCCGTACCTAACAGGTATGAGGCTCTGGAGCTGGAGGGACTGGGGAATGTGGATGTTGGTGAAAGTCCATCCATGCAGGAGAGATTGCCCAAGGCTAGTCAGTCTGCCCCCTGTATTGCTACAACATCAGTCAGGAAAAAAAGAAGGGCTGTTATCGTAGGGGACTCCCTTCTGAGGGGAACTGAGGGCCCGATATGCTGCTCGGACCCATCCCACAGGGAGGTGTGCTGCCTGCCCGGAGCCCAGGTGAGAGATGTTGCTAGGAACATCACTTGCCTGGTTAAGCCCTCCAGTTATTACCCATTACTGGTTTTCCACATTGGAAATGAAGAGGTAGGCAAAAGAAGTTCTCAGGTGATCAAAAGGGACTGCAGGGCTCCGGGAAGACTTCTGAAGGGATCAGGAGTGCAAGTTGTGTTCTCTCTGTCCTCTCAGTTGGTGATTGGGATCCGGACAAAAGGAGGAGGGTGGATATGCTGAATGAATGGATTTGTGAATGGTGTCACACTCAGGGCTTTGGGTACTATGGCTTGGGATGCAGCCTTGAGAAAGGGGGAATGCTGATGGTGGATGGGAGCCAACTGACTAGAAGGGCCACAAATATTCTTGGGAACAAGCTGGCTGGGCTGGTTAGCAGGACTTTAAACTAGATATGATGGGGGAAGGGGGTGTACTGAGTGACAGAGAAGAGCGTGAGAATGCTGTCACCTTGGGAGGAGGTAAAAGAAACCCCCAGACTTGTCCAGGAGGTATAAGTGAGGGCTCCTCCGAGAAGGCAATGAGGTCAATAGCTAAGCTGAAGTGCCTTTCTACCGATGTGCACAGCATGGGAAATAAACAGGAGGAGCTAGAAACTGTGTCACAATTGGGATAGTATGACCTAATTGCTATCATGAAAACATGGTGGGATGAATCCTGTGATTGGAATACCCTGATTGAGAGCTACAGGCTTTTCAGAAGGGATAGACAGAGTAGGAGAGGTGGCGGAGTTGCCCTCTATGTTAGGAAGTGGATAGATTGTGAAGAGCTGTGTCTGAGGAACAGCCAGGATCAGGTCGAGAGCTTGTAGGTAAAAATCAAGGATTGGTTCAGTGAAGGGCATCTAGTGGTTGGGGTCTGCTACAGGCCACCTGATCAGGGGAAGTCTGTTGATGAGGCCTTCTTGCTTCAGCTGCAGGAGTTGTCGTGCTTGCGGGCTCTTGTCCTGATGGGGGATTTCAACCACCCAGATACCTGCTGGGATGGTGGCATGGCGGGTGGCAGACAATCCCGGAAATTCCTGGATTCTGTAGAGGACAACTTCCTGGTCCAGGTAATACATGGACCAACCTGAGGTTGAAGTCTTACTGGATCTGGTGCTCACTAATGAAGAGGAGAGCATTAGGGAGGTTAAGATTGGAGGCAGCCTGGGCTGTAGTGACCATGCCTTGGTGGAATTTGTGATCTTGAAGAATGCAGGCCTAGCAAAAAGCAGAGCTAGGACCCTGTGCTTTAGGAGAGCAAACTTCCGGCTGCTGAAGGAACTGCTGAGTGGCATCCCCTAGAAAACTGTCCTTAAGGGCATGGGTACAGAACAGAACTGGCAACTCTTGAAGGACACCCTTCTGAGAGCACAACGACTCTCCAACCCCCAGCAGAAGAAGTCGAGCAGAGGAAGCAGGTGACCATCATGGCTATGCAAGGACCTGCAGCTTAAGCTGGGAGAAAAGAGGGGAATATACAGCAAGTGGAAGCAGGGTTGTGTATCTTGGGAGGAATGCAGGGCTGTTGTACATGTGTGTAGAGATAGGATTAGGAAAGCCAAAGTGCAGATGGAGCTGAACTTGGCGAGGGACATGAAAGATAACAAGAAGGGGTTCTACAGGTACATAAGCAGGAGGAGACAGGCCATGGAGAGTGTTCCCCCTCTGATGAAAGCCAATGGGGAGCTGGCTTGCTCACACGTAGTAAAAACTGAGGTACTCAATGAGTGCTTTGCCTCAGTCTTCACGGGTGGTCAGGATTCCCATGTCTGCTAGGACCAGGAGCCTCTAGGTGGGGGTGTGGGGAGTGGTTTCTATCCCACTGTAACAGTGGAACAAGTCTGAGAACTCCTCATGAAACTTAACATGTATAAGTCCATGGGACCAGATGATATCCATCTTAGGGTTCTGAAAGAGATGGCTGATGTGATTGCCAAGCCACTCTCCACCATATCTGAAAAATCATGGCTGTCCCCAGTGACTGGAAAAAAGGAAACATTACTCCCATTTTTGAGAAAGGGAGAAAAGAAGTCCCAGGGAACTAAAGGCCCGTGAGCCTCACCTCTGTGCTTGGGAAGATCATAAAGCAGATCCTCCTAGAAGCTATGTTAAGGCACATATGGGATAAAAAGGTGATCCGAGACAGCCATCATGACTTCACCAAGGGCAGATCATGCCTGACCAATCTGGTGGCCTTCTACGATGGAGTGATGGCTTCGGTGGGTGGGGAAGTCATCTACCTGGTCTTCTGCAAAGCCTTTGACATGGTCCCTCACCACATCCATCTCTCTAAATTGGAGAGGTCTGGATTTGAAGGATGGACTGTTTGATGGATTAGGAATTTGTTGACTGGACGCAGCCAAAGGGTTGTGATTAATAGTTCTGTGTCAGGGTGGAGGCCAGTCACAAGCGATGTCCCTCAGGAGTCAGTCTTGGGTCCGCTGCTCTTCAACATCTTTATCAATGACATAGATGATGGCATCAAGTGCACCCTCAGCATGTTGGAGGATGGCACCAAGCTGAGTGGTGCAGTTGATACACTGGAAGGAAGGGAAGCCATCCAGAGGGACCTGGACAGGCTGGAGAAGTGGGCCCATGAGAACCTAATGAGGTTCAATAAAGACAAGTGCAGGGTGCTGCACTTGGGTTGGAGCAATTCCAGGTATTTATACAAACAGGGGGAAGATCTCCTTGAGAGCAGCCCTGTGGAGAGGGACTTGGGGGTCCTGGTGGACAAGAAGCTAGACATGAGCCAGCAGTGTGCACTTGCAGCCCGGAAGGCAAACTATGTTCAGGGCTGCATTAAAAAAGGGGTGGCCATCAGGGAGAGGGAGGTGATTGTCCCTCTCTACTCAGCTCTTGTGAGGCCCCATGAAGACTGCATCCAGGCTTGTGGCCCTCAGTACAGGAAGGATGCAGAGCTCCTGGAATGGGTCCAGAGGAGGGCCACTAAGATGATCAGAGGGCTGCTGCACCTCTCCTATGAGAAAAAGTTGAGGGAACTGGGATTGTTTAGCTTGGAGAAGAGAAGGTTCCGGGGAGACCTCATTGCAACCTTCTTGAGGGGAGCCTATAAACAGGAAGGGGAACAGCTGTTTACAAGGGTGGGTAGTGACAGGACGAGGGAGAATGGTCTTAAGCTGAGACAGGAGGTTTAAGTTAGATATTAGGAGGAAGTTTTTCCTTTCCATGGAGGCTGGTGACACACTGGAACATGTTGCCCAAGGAGGTTGTGGATGCCCCATCCCTGGAGGCATTCAAGGCCAGGCTGAATGTGGCTCTGGGCAGCCTGGTCTGGTGGTTGGCGACCCTGCGCATAGCAGGGGGGTTGAAACTCGATGAACATTGTGGTCTTTTTCAACCCAGGCCATTCTATGATTCTATGATTTTTTCCCAGGGAGATATTACCAACTTGGGATTCCTGCAATAAAAATGTGATTTTATTTATTTATTTATCTATCTATCTCTCTGTCTATCTATTTATTTATTTGTTTATTTATTTTTCACTCAGTTCTGCTAAGATAACTGTGGAATTCCCAGCCCCTCAGCATATTTTTCAGTAACTTGGAAATGAAAGCAAGACTGTCTTGACTTGGCAGAGATAGGAGAATAAGATATTAGCAATTAATCACACCATGAATGGATTTATGTTCATTAAGCATCTGGTCTAATATATAGAAAATGTAGCAAAAAAAATAATGAAATAAACATGTTTAGGAGCAATGGATAGACAAAGTTCATCTGTTATAGCAAGAGATGGTATTAACAGTGGAATGGGATTTGACAGGCTCAGAATGCTCCCCAAAGACTTCAACTTCAAAAGGAAGTAAACATTGTTAGGAGGGAAATTACCAGAGGGATACAAGAAATCAGTAGAGCATATCACTACTATGCAGAACTGCATTCCTAACTTCTAAGACTAAAATCCCTTTGCAGATCCTGGCTGCTGCTCAGCAGAACTCACTAGGGCTTTCATCAAATTGTCCTTAATGCATATAGAGACAATACTAAATTTTCTTAACATAGGATTTTACAGCACTAAAGTTTTCTTTGTTTCTCTCAAACATGCTAATAAGAGATTTTGAATTGTAATAATTAAAAAACTGCTTTTTTTTATTTTATTTTTTCCCCCAGTAAGAATAATTGCTGGATGGTGATTTTTGTATTCCCTAACAGAATCCGTTTGTTACTTGATGGAACTAAATAACCAGACAGTAGCTTCAAAGATAAATGGTTTGATGGTAAATCAGCATTTCAGTCACGCTACCATCTACTTATATACAGTGCAGGTAAAGTGATATGAGCTTGCAAAAAGATTGTGTCTTGACCTTTGTAGAACCAGGTTCAGCAAGAAAAAGGAGTTCACCCATCTATCATCTCAGCCACCCTTGAATGACTAAGAGGCCAGCAGTGGCCAGTGATAAACAACAGCTCCCACAGTCTGATACATGTACACTGCTGCATATACCTGAACACATATAAGAGACCTTATCATTCTCTACAACTCCCCTGAAAAGAGGCTGTGGTGACTTGGGAGTCAGCCTCTTCTCCCAGATAATAGCAATAGGACAAGAGGGAATGGGCTCAAGTTGTACCAGAGGAGACTGAGGTTGGATTTTAGGAAAAATTGGAAAAATTTCTTCTCGGATGGACTGATAATGCACAGGAACAGGCTGCCCAGGGTTGTGGTGGAGTCATCATCCCTGGGGGTGCTTAAGGAAAGGGTAAATGTACTTCTTAGGGACATAGTTTAGTAGGCAATATTGGTGGTAGATGAACAGTTGGACTAGATGATCTTAGAGGTTTTTTCCAATTTTAATGATTCTATGATTCTATGGTATGGGAAGATGGAAGGTTCCTCCACAAGAGCACAAGATATGGAGGGCAGAAGGGCAAGCCAGTGTCCTCAGAACAATCCAGGCAAGGGAGTGATGAGTCCCAGCTATGTCCCTAGGTAAGGCTATATAGTTTGAAATCAGTGCTCCACTGATGTCCTTTTACTGCTTCTAGTTTTCTCTGAGCTATTCTCTCTTGCCTGCTGTACTCATGGCCAAAGACTGTTCAGACACTTAGTGGCTGCTTAACTGGAGAAATAAAAGCCATGTTTGAGTGGAAGTGGAC